>NC_071484.1:1350807-1664661 GCF_028500815.1 Rissa tridactyla | reverse complement strand
ACTCTGCAGTGCTCATGGACACACCAGGGGAGAGTCCCCCTGCCATGACCTGCACATGGCCTCACGATGAGGGCCACACAAGTACAGACTGACCCACGTGTGCTCATGCACGTCTGCATGGAACCACCAGAAAACCTGTACGCGCCTGTAAGGCCAGGAAAACACCAGCAACTGTAAACCCCAATGCGGCCCACTTTGGCAGAAGAGGACTCAAGTACCCCAGGGAAGGAGTGGGCCCCACACATGCTGACGGTGTTGCCCGCGAGCCTTCAGAGGCTGCACAGAGAGGGGATGAGGCAAATGAGCCCAGCAAAATTGTGGAGCACTGCTAGTGTTGCAATAGTGTCAAAGCCTGCCAGCAGAAGGCCACCCGTGTGCAACACCGAGCGACCATCCGAGGGAGACGGCGGGAGGAAGAGAAAAGGACGTGGCATGTCCGCTTCCATGGGAGTCCTCAGGCATCTCGATGACAAACACGAGAGCGGTGCCCATTTCCGGACAACTTTGCCACAAACAAGCCCACAGGAATGACCCAGCCGCACATCACCTGTCCGCACAGGGCGCCATCTGCGCTTGAGCTGAGTCTTCTGCCTGCGCTGACGTGTTGCTGCCCCGGAAATCCTCAGGCCTCTCATCCCGGCACTTACAGAAGCCTTCAAATAGGAAAGCACGTGCCTTAAGCCAGGAAATGAAAAGGCAGCAGTGCAGGAAACCAGGACGCAGCCCATCCCATTAGCTGGGGTGTTTTGCATTTGACATGAGCTTGTCAGAAAATTAGTACTTCCACAAAGGGTGCCTCTGGGCCTGAGGCAGTGCAGGGCTACTATAAAAGGCAGCCCGACTCTCTGCTCTCTCAGCCACTGCTCTCGCCTCCTTCTCCTTGGGCATCAGGTGAGTGTGAAGGCTCTTCTGCTCCCCCTTCAAGATCGGGTCTTTCCCCGATGTTTGTCTCAGCTGATACGGGCTGTCCTGGCCCAGGGCTGGGACCTGCTTCTCGTGGGAGAGGGAAAGGAAGAGAAGGTCTTCCGCAGGGAGAGGCTGGGACTTAGTTGAGCTGCCTCGTGGGCTTTGAGCTGGGCAGCGTATGCTGGTGGTGCCTTGGCTCGCCTGTGGTTGGGTGCAGTGCTGCTCCTCATGGGTCCCTGTGCTCTGCTTCCCCCTGCCCTCTTCTCCAGGAGCACCTCTGACCCAGAGACATGTCCTGCTACGACAAGTGCCAGCCCTGCTGCCCGCCCTGCCTGCCCTGCCAGCCCTGTGGCCCCACCCCGCTGGCCAACAGCTGCAATGAGCCCTGTGTCAGGCAGTGCCAGAACTCCACCGTTGTCATCCAGCCCTCCCCCGTGGTGGTGACCCTGCCTGGCCCCATCCTCAGCTCCTTCCCGCAGAACACCGTTGTGGGATCCTCCACCTCCGCTGCCGTTGGCAGCATCCTCAGCTGTGACGGAGTGCCCATCAACTCTGGCTGCTGCGACCTCTCCTGCATTACCAGCCGCTACTGTGGCAACAGATGTCAGCCCTGCTAAAGCTGCTGGCAACGTCCCCAGGCGAGGACCTCCCAACACCTCAGGCATGATGCTGGAAAGGAGATAGAGCTTTGAGGCATTATATTTAGAGCTTTGGGCCATTGTTGCCTTCTCCTACTCTCTTCTCTCTCTTCCTTACCTTTCCCGTCACCACCTCCCAACGCCAGCCTTGCAGCGACCTGTTGGTCTCCCTCCCTCCGCAGGGCAGGCAGTCGGACACCCTGCAGCAGCTCCACCGCATCTTAGTGGCTGCCCCCGGTGCTCCCTGTCAGCCCCCTCCTTTTCCTCTTTAGACTCATTAAAGCTGTGCTGCATCCAAGCCCGTGCCTCCGAGTCCTCCTTCCTTCTGCGGCAACTCCTCCAGTCTGCTCAAGGGAAAAGGTGGAGAAAGTGGGCAGTGGGACTCACTGCAGTGCTTTTTGGTTTGCCTCCTTTCCCTTGGAGCTGAGGAAGACATCCCTCGCGGCTCCACAGCCAGTGTCCATCAGCCCCTTCCCTTGCTGCTTCTCCGCCCAGAAATATTCCCCTTGGCCTCAGAGCACGCCCTACAGATGCCCATCCCAGCTTGTGTTGCTCATAGGAGGACCCCAGTGCTGCAGGAGGCCCTGGGAAGTCAGCAGCCCATCAAGCACTCCAGGCAGTTCCTCTTGCTCTGCATGGAGCTGTGCTGGGGGAGAAGGCTCAGAGAGAAGATGGCCACGAGGATGGAAGGAGGGGCCGGCAGGAGAAGTCACCTTGCCTACAGCCCACAGCCTCCTCCTCGTCACCTTCCCACCCATCTCCACAAGGAGGAGCCATGGCATGCATCTGAGGGCAAGGATAGCTAGGACAACTCCCCTCTTCTCCCATCACACCCATATGGTGGCCCATGCGGCCCCCGCGGTTCATTAGACAGATTTGCAGGCCTCAGGTGACTGGCACGTGCCCAACTCCCATCAGACGGATGTCTGTAGGACAGAAAGGTGGTTTCCATGGGCCTGCAAGAGGACACAAAAGAGCGACGGACAGTTCCTCCCACGGTACTGGAGAGAGTGCACCGATCAGAACAGCCCATGCTCTCTCTTTGCAGCTCGTGGCAAGTGCAATCCCATCCTGCGGTGCAGGGGAAGAACAGTTCCATGGCAGAAGCTCTCTCACCACCTTCTGCTTTTCTCTGAAGCCACTAGCCCCAGCCCCTCACGGGAAGAGGTTTTCAGACCTCTGCGTGCCTAGGGGAAAGACGGGTGGCAGGGGAGAACTGGGGGCCCTTTCCCGAGAGCTCAGCCTTGCACAGAAGGGCCTCCTGCCAGGATGCCAAGAGAGGAGAACCGTACTGTGTCCCTCCTCCTTGCTCCCACCTCTCCTGAAGACTACAACTCACGGGGAACAGCCTTTGGTGCCTTAACCTCAGAAATCGGGGACTACAAAGACAGCCAAAACCTTCTGCGCTGACCTATCGCTGAAACACTGAGAGTGGATGGGCTGGAAAAGTGAGGCAATGAGGGGTGGATGGCTGGGGAAAGAAAAGCTGTAAACCTGCCGCTAGTCCCCAGGCACACAAGCACAAAGGCCAGTTGACATCATTGCCCACCGTCCTCTGAGGGGAACAAGCGTGGGAGAAAGAGATTGCTCCTGATGGCACAGATAGAAAGCATGGAAATGACAAGCAGTGCTGGCACTTCTGATTACCACTGCTGCTGGAAAACCAGCAAGACCTTGGCTGGCTTCCAGACACCCACCCAGCTGCTTGCTCTCTCCCTCTCCCTCCTCAACAGGACAGGAGGAGAAAGGAAGCTGAGAAAGGTCCTGGGTCGAGATAAAGACAGAGGGATTACTTACCAATTCTCGTCACAGGCAAAACAGACTTGACCTGGGGAAGATTCACTTAACTTATCACCAATAAAAAGGAGAACACGGTGTGAAAGAGCCAAAACCTCCTAACATACCATCCCTCCATCCCTACCTCTCTTTCACAGACTCAACTTCCCTCCTCCATTCCCGGCTCTTCTGTCTCCTCCACCCCCAAGCAGGGCAGCGGGATGTGGAATGGGGGTTGTGGTCAGTCCACAACAGGTCCTTTCTGCTGCTCTTCCCTCCTCACACTTTGCTTCTGCTCCAGCGTGAGACCTTCCCATAGGTTGCAGCCTTTCAAGACCGGTCCAAGAGTGGATCCTGTCCATGGGCTGCAGTCCTTCGGATACGACTGCTCCAGCATGGGTGCTCCAGGTGCTGCCAGGAGCCAGCTTCAGCAGGATCTCTGCGCAGGCCACAGTTCCTGCGTGGCATCTCCACCTGATCTGGCCTGGGATCCTCCACGGGCTGCAGTGTGGACATCTGCTCCACCATCGTCTTCCCGTGGGCTGCCTGGGCACCTCTCCAGGCTCTTGTCTGGAGCACCTCCTCCACTTCCTTCTTCTCTGGCCTTGGTGCTTGCAGGATTGTTTCTCACATTTATTTTATTTTTTTTTTTCAGTTCATTCCTTGCTTCCTGTGCAGTGTTTGGCCCTTTCTCAAATATGTTTTCATGGAGGCACCACCAGCACTGCTCACGGGCTCGGCGTTGGTCAGCAGTGAGTCCGTTTTTGAGTCGACTGGAACTGACCCTCTCAGACGGGATTTTTCCCACAGAGACCACCCCTGCCACCTTCCTCCCCCTGCTACCAAAGCCTTGCCACCTATGCCCAATCAAGTGGGTCCAACGGAGTAGGAGGCACAGTCAGATGAATAAAAATTGCCACAGCAAAGATCCCGTCCAGGCTTCATTAAGGGACAGCTGTACCTTTGACTCATCTTAAGAGAAATGGTACTATTAGTCACGCTTAAAGATTTGGAATGAACGCTGCAAAAATGCAGCCATCTGATGTCCTTGGTAGATCCCTAGATCCCTTGGCAAGTTGACCAGATAGAGCCAAGAATGGGGACTTCCTTAATGTTATTATCATCAGATCTTAAGTGCTATATTTCCCATTCCCCTGGGCCTCTTTGACCCGCCAGGGCACTTTCCCAAAGGATTCTGCCTGGCAGGTCCCCGAGGGAGCACAAAGCTGCTCTCAGGGAGTGCAGGGTTGCAATGTTGCCTTCTGTTTTGCACAGCCCCTGCACATGCCAGACGCGAGAGCTCTCCCAGCTTTGCTCCAAAACCCCAATAAGATCATAGCTCTGCAAGTGCGCACAGAGTTTTAAGTTGTCCGGCTTGTGTCCTGGCTCAGGCTCTTTGTCTTACACGTGCCTGGGGTCAAGCTGGAAAGGCAAGTTGGTGAGCGTACTGGTTTTGCCTGGGAGGGAGTCACGTTTCCTCATCGTGGCTTGTGTGGGGCTGAGTTTTGCGTTTGTGCTGAAAATAGTGTTGAAAATTCAGGGTCGCTTAGGTTGTTGCTGAGCAGCATATACGCCACGTCAGGACCTTTTCTGCTCCTTAGGCTGCCCCGCCAGCAAGTAGGCTGGGGGCGTAAGAGAATTTGGGAGGGGACACAGCTGGGACAGCTGACCCCAACTGACCCAAGGGATATTCCATACCATATAACGTCATGCTCCACAATAAAACTGGGGGGCAGTGAGGTCGGTGAGAACTGTCGTTCCTCGGCGACTGGCTTTGGGGCATTGGATCTCTTAGCTAGCTGTAAGCAATTGTTTTCTCTTGCACAACTTTTCTTGGTTTCATTTTCCTTTCCTTTTGTTGTTGGCTTGTTTCCTGCCATTTTTCTTTAATTATTAAAGTGTCTTTATCTCGACCCATGACTTTTCTCACTTTTACCATTCCAATTCTCCCCCCCATCCATCTTGTGGAAGTGAGTGAGGGATCGTGGGGTGCTTACCTGCCGGCTGGGCTGAAACAACAACAGCAACAACAGTGCGCCAATGAGTAGGTCAAGGCCAGGGTGAGGTCTCGTGACAATAATCAGGGTTCAACAAAGTCCAGCGCTGAGCAGGTGCGTTGATGGCGATGAGGCAGGTGTCAGGTCAGGCTGGGGAGTCACCCGCATGTCAGGGTCCAAACGGAGAGCAGTGGGGTCCATGTCCAGACACAGGCACTGGTGTGTCACCACCGGAGATGTAACTCAGGTCGGGGCCAAGCACTGGAACGTAAGCTTGAAAGCTGTTCCCATGGGAAGGAGAGTTGGCTGTGGTTGAAGCCTCCCGGGAGCAACGATCTGGCAATGACCTCAGCAACGCCAACAACGGGAAGGGGGCATCCCTCAGCTGTGCTACCTCTGAGCTGGGTCTGTCCAACCATCCTGCGTCTCAGAGCAGAGCAACAGCGGGACCTCGGTCCCTTTAGCCCAATACCCATTTGGTGCCAGGTCTCGGCCCCTGCCTCACTCAGCACCAGGCTGATGAGCCATAGAAGTGCAGCTGGCATTGGCATGGCCACGAGGAGCCTCTGGCCCATCCCAGTCCCCAGCAACACTGCGTCATAAGGGGATGGATTCAGGGACAATGGCCTGCCAAGACCGGCAGTCTTTCTTGGCCTTTCTCCCTCTGCATAAAGCAAGAAATAGAGGGCGCCGGAGGCAGGCACTGCATTTTGGGTCTCCGGGCATCTCTCTGCCAGGCCAAAGGCACCACCATTCAGCTGTAGGTGGGATCCTTCTGGCAAAGGCAAGCTGCTACTCTGCAGTGCTCATGGACACACCAGGGGAGAGTCCCCCTGCCATGACCTGCACATGGCCTCACGATGAGGGCCACACAAGTACAGACTGACCCACGTGTGCTCATGCACGTCTGCATGGAACCACCAGAAAACCTGTACGCGCCTGTAAGGCCAGGAAAACACCAGCAACTGTAAACCCCAATGCGGCCCACTTTGGCAGAAGAGGACTCAAGTACCCCAGGGAAGGAGTGGGCCCCACACGTGCTGACGGTGTTGCCCGCGAGCCTTCAGAGGCTGCACAGAGAGGGGATGAGGCAAATGAGCCCAGCAAAATTGTGGAGCACTGCTAGTGTTGCAATAGTGTCAAAGCCTGCCAGCAGAAGGCCACCCGTGTGCAACACCGAGCGACCATCCGAGGGAGACGGCGGGAGGAAGAGAAAAGGACGTGGCATGTCCGCTTCCATGGGAGTCCTCAGGCATCTCGATGACAAACACGAGAGCGGTGCCCATTTCCGGACAACTTTGCCACAAACAAGCCCACAGGAATGACCCAGCCGCACATCACCTGTCCGCACAGGGCGCCATCTGCGCTTGAGCTGAGTCTTCTGCCTGCGCTGACGTGTTGCTGCCCCGGAAATCCTCAGGCCTCTCATCCCGGCACTTACAGAAGCCTTCAAATAGGAAAGCACGTGCCTTAAGCCAGGAAATGAAAAGGCAGCAGTGCAGGAAACCAGGACGCAGCCCATCCCATTAGCTGGGGTGTTTTGCATTTGACATGAGCTTGTCAGAAAATTAGTACTTCCACAAAGGGTGCCTCTGGGCCTGAGGCAGTGCAGGGCTACTATAAAAGGCAGCCCGACTCTCTGCTCTCTCAGCCACTGCTCTCGCCTCCTTCTCCTTGGGCATCAGGTGAGTGTGAAGGCTCTTCTGCTCCCCCTTCAAGATCGGGTCTTTCCCCGATGTTTGTCTCAGCTGATACGGGCTGTCCTGGCCCAGGGCTGGGACCTGCTTCTCGTGGGAGAGGGAAAGGAAGAGAAGGTCTTCCGCAGGGAGAGGCTGGGACTTAGTTGAGCTGCCTCGTGGGCTTTGAGCTGGGCAGCGTATGCTGGTGGTGCCTTGGCTCGCCTGTGGTTGGGTGCAGTGCTGCTCCTCATGGGTCCCTGTGCTCTGCTTCCCCCTGCCCTCTTCTCCAGGAGCACCTCTGACCCAGAGACATGTCCTGCTACGACAAGTGCCAGCCCTGCTGCCCGCCCTGCCTGCCCTGCCAGCCCTGTGGCCCCACCCCGCTGGCCAACAGCTGCAATGAGCCCTGTGTCAGGCAGTGCCAGAACTCCACCGTTGTCATCCAGCCCTCCCCCGTGGTGGTGACCCTGCCTGGCCCCATCCTCAGCTCCTTCCCGCAGAACACCGTTGTGGGATCCTCCACCTCCGCTGCCGTTGGCAGCATCCTCAGCTGTGACGGAGTGCCCATCAACTCTGGCTGCTGCGACCTCTCCTGCATTACCAGCCGCTACTGTGGCAACAGATGTCAGCCCTGCTAAAGCTGCTGGCAACGTCCCCAGGCGAGGACCTCCCAACACCTCAGGCATGATGCTGGAAAGGAGATAGAGCTTTGAGGCATTATATTTAGAGCTTTGGGCCATTGTTGCCTTCTCCTACTCTCTTCTCTCTCTTCCTTACCTTTCCCGTCACCACCTCCCAACGCCAGCCTTGCAGCGACCTGTTGGTCTCCCTCCCTCCGCAGGGCAGGCAGTCGGACACCCTGCAGCAGCTCCACCGCATCTTAGTGGCTGCCCCCGGTGCTCCCTGTCAGCCCCCTCCTTTTCCTCTTTAGACTCATTAAAGCTGTGCTGCATCCAAGCCCGTGCCTCCGAGTCCTCCTTCCTTCTGCGGCAACTCCTCCAGTCTGCTCAAGGAAAAAGGTGGAGAAAGTGGGCAGTGGGACTCACTGCAGTGCTTTTTGGTTTGCCTCCTTTCCCTTGGAGCTGAGGAAGACATCCCTCGCGGCTCCACAGCCAGTGTCCATCAGCCCCTTCCCTTGCTGCTTCTCCGCCCAGAAATATTCCCCTTGGCCTCAGAGCACGCCCTACAGATGCCCATCCCAGCTTGTGTTGCTCATAGGAGGACCCCAGTGCTGCAGGAGGCCCTGGGAAGTCAGCAGCCCATCAAGCACTCCAGGCAGTTCCTCTTGCTCTGCATGGAGCTGTGCTGGGGGAGAAGGCTCAGAGAGAAGATGGCCACGAGGATGGAAGGAGGGGCCGGCAGGAGAAGTCACCTTGCCTACAGCCCACAGCCTCCTCCTCGTCACCTTCCCACCCATCTCCACAAGGAGGGGCCACGGCATGCATCTGAGGGCAAGGATAGCTAGGACAACTCCCCTCTTCTCCCATCACACCCATATGGTGGCCCATGCGGCCCCCGCGGTTCATTAGACAGATTTGCAGGCCTCAGGTGACTGGCACGTGCCCAACTCCCATCAGACGGATGTCTGTAGGGCAGAAAGGTGGTTTCCATGGGCCTGCAAGAGGACACAAAAGAGCGACGGACAGTTCCTCCCACGGTACTGGAGAGAGTGCACCGATCAGAACAGCCCATGCTCTCTCTTTGCAGCTCGTGGCAAGTGCAATCCCATCCTGCGGTGCAGGGGAAGAACAGTTCCATGGCAGAAGCTCTCTCACCACCTTCTGCTTTTCTCTGAAGCCACTAGCCCCAGCCCCTCACGGGAAGAGGTTTTCAGACCTCTGCGTGCCTAGGGGAAAGACGGGTGGCAGGGGAGAACTGGGGGCCCTTTCCCGAGAGCTCAGCCTTGCACAGAAGGGCCTCCTGCCAGGATGCCAAGAGAGGAGAACCGTACTGTGTCCCTCCTCCTTGCTCCCACCTCTCCTGAAGACTACAACTCACGGGGAACAGCCTTTGGTGCCTTAACCTCAGAAATCGGGGACTACAAAGACAGCCAAAACCTTCTGCGCTGACCTATCGCTGAAACACTGAGAGTGGATGGGCTGGAAAAGTGAGGCAATGAGGGGTGGATGGCTGGGGAAAGAAAAGCTGTAAACCTGCCGCTAGTCCCCAGGCACACAAGCACAAAGGCCAGTTGACATCATTGCCCACCGTCCTCTGAGGGGAACAAGCGTGGGAGAAAGAGATTGCTCCTGATGGCACAGATAGAAAGCATGGAAATGACAAGCAGTGCTGGCACTTCTGATTACCACTGCTGCTGGAAAACCAGCAAGACCTTGGCTGGCTTCCAGACACCCACCCAGCTGCTTGCTCTCTCCCTCTCCCTCCTCAACAGGACAGGAGGAGAAAGGAAGCTGAGAAAGGTCCTGGGTCGAGATAAAGACAGAGGGATTACTTACCAATTCTCGTCACAGGCAAAACAGACTTGACCTGGGGAAGATTCACTTAACTTATCACCAATAAAAAGGAGAACACGGTGTGAAAGAGCCAAAACCTCCTAACATACCATCCCTCCATCCCTACCTCTCTTTCACAGACTCAACTTCCCTCCTCCATTCCCGGCTCTTCTGTCTCCTCCACCCCCAAGCAGGGCAGCGGGATGTGGAATGGGGGTTGTGGTCAGTCCACAACAGGTCCTTTCTGCTGCTCTTCCCTCCTCACACTTTGCTTCTGCTCCAGCGTGAGACCTTCCCATAGGTTGCAGCCTTTCAAGACCGGTCCAAGAGTGGATCCTGTCCATGGGCTGCAGTCCTTCGGATACGACTGCTCCAGCATGGGTGCTCCAGGTGCTGCCAGGAGCCAGCTTCAGCAGGATCTCTGCGCAGGCCACAGTTCCTGCGTGGCATCTCCACCTGATCTGGCCTGGGATCCTCCACGGGCTGCAGTGTGGACATCTGCTCCACCATCGTCTTCCCGTGGGCTGCCTGGGCACCTCTCCAGGCTCTTGTCTGGAGCACCTCCTCCACTTCCTTCTTCTCTGGCCTTGGTGCTTGCAGGATTGTTTCTCACATTTATTTTATTTTTTTTTTTCAGTTCATTCCTTGCTTCCTGTGCAGTGTTTGGCCCTTTCTCAAATATGTTTTCATGGAGGCACCACCAGCACTGCTCACGGGCTCGGCGTTGGTCAGCAGTGAGTCCGTTTTTGAGTCGACTGGAACTGACCCTCTCAGACGGGATTTTTCCCACAGAGACCACCCCTGCCACCTTCCTCCCCCTGCTACCAAAGCCTTGCCACCTATGCCCAATCAAGTGGGTCCAACGGAGTAGGAGGCACAGTCAGATGAATAAAAATTGCCACAGCAAAGATCCCGTCCAGGCTTCATTAAGGGACAGCTGTACCTTTGACTCATCTTAAGAGAAATGGTACTATTAGTCACGCTTAAAGATTTGGAATGAACGCTGCAAAAATGCAGCCATCTGATGTCCTTGGTAGATCCCTAGATCCCTTGGCAAGTTGACCAGATAGAGCCAAGAATGGGGACTTCCTTAATGTTATTATCATCAGATCTTAAGTGCTATATTTCCCATTCCCCTGGGCCTCTTTGACCCGCCAGGGCACTTTCCCAAAGGATTCTGCCTGGCAGGTCCCCGAGGGAGCACAAAGCTGCTCTCAGGGAGTGCAGGGTTGCAATGTTGCCTTCTGTTTTGCACAGCCCCTGCACATGCCAGACGCGAGAGCTCTCCCAGCTTTGCTCCAAAACCCCAATAAGATCATAGCTCTGCAAGTGCGCACAGAGTTTTAAGTTGTCCGGCTTGTGTCCTGGCTCAGGCTCTTTGTCTTACACGTGCCTGGGGTCAAGCTGGAAAGGCAAGTTGGTGAGCGTACTGGTTTTGCCTGGGAGGGAGTCACGTTTCCTCATCGTGGCTTGTGTGGGGCTGAGTTTTGCGTTTGTGCTGAAAATAGTGTTGAAAATTCAGGGTCGCTTAGGTTGTTGCTGAGCAGCATATACGCCACGTCAGGACCTTTTCTGCTCCTTAGGCTGCCCCGCCAGCAAGTAGGCTGGGGGCGTAAGAGAATTTGGGAGGGGACACAGCTGGGACAGCTGACCCCAACTGACCCAAGGGATATTCCATACCATATAACGTCATGCTCCACAATAAAACTGGGGGGCAGTGAGGTCGGTGAGAACTGTCGTTCCTCGGCGACTGGCTTTGGGGCATTGGATCTCTTAGCTAGCTGTAAGCAATTGTTTTCTCTTGCACAACTTTTCTTGGTTTCATTTTCCTTTCCTTTTGTTGTTGGCTTGTTTCCTGCCATTTTTCTTTAATTATTAAAGTGTCTTTATCTCGACCCATGACTTTTCTCACTTTTACCATTCCAATTCTCCCCCCCATCCATCTTGTGGAAGTGAGTGAGGGATCGTGGGGTGCTTACCTGCCGGCTGGGCTGAAACAACAACAGCAACAACAGTGCGCCAATGAGTAGGTCAAGGCCAGGGTGAGGTCTCGTGACAATAATCAGGGTTCAACAAAGTCCAGCGCTGAGCAGGTGCGTTGATGGCGATGAGGCAGGTGTCAGGTCAGGCTGGGGAGTCACCCGCATGTCAGGGTCCAAACGGAGAGCAGTGGGGTCCATGTCCAGACACAGGCACTGGTGTGTCACCACCGGAGATGTAACTCAGGTCGGGGCCAAGCACTGGAACGTAAGCTTGAAAGCTGTTCCCATGGGAAGGAGAGTTGGCTGTGGTTGAAGCCTCCCGGGAGCAACGATCTGGCAATGACCTCAGCAACGCCAACAACGGGAAGGGGGCATCCCTCAGCTGTGCTACCTCTGAGCTGGGTCTGTCCAACCATCCTGCGTCTCAGAGCAGAGCAACAGCGGGACCTCGGTCCCTTTAGCCCAATACCCATTTGGTGCCAGGTCTCGGCCCCTGCCTCACTCAGCACCAGGCTGATGAGCCATAGAAGTGCAGCTGGCATTGGCATGGCCACGAGGAGCCTCTGGCCCATCCCAGTCCCCAGCAACACTGCGTCATAAGGGGATGGATTCAGGGACAATGGCCTGCCAAGACCGGCAGTCTTTCTTGGCCTTTCTCCCTCTGCATAAAGCAAGAAATAGAGGGCGCCGGAGGCAGGCACTGCATTTTGGGTCTCCGGGCATCTCTCTGCCAGGCCAAAGGCACCACCATTCAGCTGTAGGTGGGATCCTTCTGGCAAAGGCAAGCTGCTACTCTGCAGTGCTCATGGACACACCAGGGGAGAGTCCCCCTGCCATGACCTGCACATGGCCTCACGATGAGGGCCACACAAGTACAGACTGACCCACGTGTGCTCATGCACGTCTGCATGGAACCACCAGAAAACCTGTACGCGCCTGTAAGGCCAGGAAAACACCAGCAACTGTAAACCCCAATGCGGCCCACTTTGGCAGAAGAGGACTCAAGTACCCCAGGGAAGGAGTGGGCCCCACACGTGCTGACGGTGTTGCCCGCGAGCCTTCAGAGGCTGCACAGAGAGGGGATGAGGCAAATGAGCCCAGCAAAATTGTGGAGCACTGCTAGTGTTGCAATAGTGTCAAAGCCTGCCAGCAGAAGGCCACCCGTGTGCAACACCGAGCGACCATCCGAGGGAGACGGCGGGAGGAAGAGAAAAGGACGTGGCATGTCCGCTTCCATGGGAGTCCTCAGGCATCTCGATGACAAACACGAGAGCGGTGCCCATTTCCGGACAACTTTGCCACAAACAAGCCCACAGGAATGACCCAGCCGCACATCACCTGTCCGCACAGGGCGCCATCTGCGCTTGAGCTGAGTCTTCTGCCTGCGCTGACGTGTTGCTGCCCCGGAAATCCTCAGGCCTCTCATCCCGGCACTTACAGAAGCCTTCAAATAGGAAAGCACGTGCCTTAAGCCAGGAAATGAAAAGGCAGCAGTGCAGGAAACCAGGACGCAGCCCATCCCATTAGCTGGGGTGTTTTGCATTTGACATGAGCTTGTCAGAAAATTAGTACTTCCACAAAGGGTGCCTCTGGGCCTGAGGCAGTGCAGGGCTACTATAAAAGGCAGCCCGACTCTCTGCTCTCTCAGCCACTGCTCTCGCCTCCTTCTCCTTGGGCATCAGGTGAGTGTGAAGGCTCTTCTGCTCCCCCTTCAAGATCGGGTCTTTCCCCGATGTTTGTCTCAGCTGATACGGGCTGTCCTGGCCCAGGGCTGGGACCTGCTTCTCGTGGGAGAGGGAAAGGAAGAGAAGGTCTTCCGCAGGGAGAGGCTGGGACTTAGTTGAGCTGCCTCGTGGGCTTTGAGCTGGGCAGCGTATGCTGGTGGTGCCTTGGCTCGCCTGTGGTTGGGTGCAGTGCTGCTCCTCATGGGTCCCTGTGCTCTGCTTCCCCCTGCCCTCTTCTCCAGGAGCACCTCTGACCCAGAGACATGTCCTGCTACGACAAGTGCCAGCCCTGCTGCCCGCCCTGCCTGCCCTGCCAGCCCTGTGGCCCCACCCCGCTGGCCAACAGCTGCAATGAGCCCTGTGTCAGGCAGTGCCAGAACTCCACCGTTGTCATCCAGCCCTCCCCCGTGGTGGTGACCCTGCCTGGCCCCATCCTCAGCTCCTTCCCGCAGAACACCGTTGTGGGATCCTCCACCTCCGCTGCCGTTGGCAGCATCCTCAGCTGTGACGGAGTGCCCATCAACTCTGGCTGCTGCGACCTCTCCTGCATTACCAGCCGCTACTGTGGCAACAGATGTCAGCCCTGCTAAAGCTGCTGGCAACGTCCCCAGGCGAGGACCTCCCAACACCTCAGGCATGATGCTGGAAAGGAGATAGAGCTTTGAGGCATTATATTTAGAGCTTTGGGCCATTGTTGCCTTCTCCTACTCTCTTCTCTCTCTTCCTTACCTTTCCCGTCACCACCTCCCAACGCCAGCCTTGCAGCGACCTGTTGGTCTCCCTCCCTCCGCAGGGCAGGCAGTCGGACACCCTGCAGCAGCTCCACCGCATCTTAGTGGCTGCCCCCGGTGCTCCCTGTCAGCCCCCTCCTTTTCCTCTTTAGACTCATTAAAGCTGTGCTGCATCCAAGCCCGTGCCTCCGAGTCCTCCTTCCTTCTGCGGCAACTCCTCCAGTCTGCTCAAGGAAAAAGGTGGAGAAAGTGGGCAGTGGGACTCACTGCAGTGCTTTTTGGTTTGCCTCCTTTCCCTTGGAGCTGAGGAAGACATCCCTCGCGGCTCCACAGCCAGTGTCCATCAGCCCCTTCCCTTGCTGCTTCTCCGCCCAGAAATATTCCCCTTGGCCTCAGAGCACGCCCTACAGATGCCCATCCCAGCTTGTGTTGCTCATAGGAGGACCCCAGTGCTGCAGGAGGCCCTGGGAAGTCAGCAGCCCATCAAGCACTCCAGGCAGTTCCTCTTGCTCTGCATGGAGCTGTGCTGGGGGAGAAGGCTCAGAGAGAAGATGGCCACGAGGATGGAAGGAGGGGCCGGCAGGAGAAGTCACCTTGCCTACAGCCCACAGCCTCCTCCTCGTCACCTTCCCACCCATCTCCACAAGGAGGGGCCACGGCATGCATCTGAGGGCAAGGATAGCTAGGACAACTCCCCTCTTCTCCCATCACACCCATATGGTGGCCCATGCGGCCCCCGCGGTTCATTAGACAGATTTGCAGGCCTCAGGTGACTGGCACGTGCCCAACTCCCATCAGACGGATGTCTGTAGGGCAGAAAGGTGGTTTCCATGGGCCTGCAAGAGGACACAAAAGAGCGACGGACAGTTCCTCCCACGGTACTGGAGAGAGTGCACCGATCAGAACAGCCCATGCTCTCTCTTTGCAGCTCGTGGCAAGTGCAATCCCATCCTGCGGTGCAGGGGAAGAACAGTTCCATGGCAGAAGCTCTCTCACCACCTTCTGCTTTTCTCTGAAGCCACTAGCCCCAGCCCCTCACGGGAAGAGGTTTTCAGACCTCTGCGTGCCTAGGGGAAAGATGGGTGGCAGGGGAGAACTGGGGGCCCTTTCCCGAGAGCTCAGCCTTGCACAGAAGGGCCTCCTGCCAGGATGCCAAGAGAGGAGAACCGTACTGTGTCCCTCCTCCTTGCTCCCACCTCTCCTGAAGACTACAACTCACGGGGAACAGCCTTTGGTGCCTTAACCTCAGAAATCGGGGACTACAAAGACAGCCAAAACCTTCTGCGCTGACCTATCGCTGAAACACTGAGAGTGGATGGGCTGGAAAAGTGAGGCAATGAGGGGTGGATGGCTGGGGAAAGAAAAGCTGTAAACCTGCCGCTAGTCCCCAGGCACACAAGCACAAAGGCCAGTTGACATCATTGCCCACCGTCCTCTGAGGGGAACAAGCGTGGGAGAAAGAGATTGCTCCTGATGGCACAGATAGAAAGCATGGAAATGACAAGCAGTGCTGGCACTTCTGATTACCACTGCTGCTGGAAAACCAGCAAGACCTTGGCTGGCTTCCAGACACCCACCCAGCTGCTTGCTCTCTCCCTCTCCCTCCTCAACAGGACAGGAGGAGAAAGGAAGCTGAGAAAGGTCCTGGGTCGAGATAAAGACAGAGGGATTACTTACCAATTCTCGTCACAGGCAAAACAGACTTGACCTGGGGAAGATTCACTTAACTTATCACCAATAAAAAGGAGAACACGGTGTGAAAGAGCCAAAACCTCCTAACATACCATCCCTCCATCCCTACCTCTCTTTCACAGACTCAACTTCCCTCCTCCATTCCCGGCTCTTCTGTCTCCTCCACCCCCAAGCAGGGCAGCGGGATGTGGAATGGGGGTTGTGGTCAGTCCACAACAGGTCCTTTCTGCTGCTCTTCCCTCCTCACACTTTGCTTCTGCTCCAGCGTGAGACCTTCCCATAGGTTGCAGCCTTTCAAGACCGGTCCAAGAGTGGATCCTGTCCATGGGCTGCAGTCCTTCGGATACGACTGCTCCAGCATGGGTGCTCCAGGTGCTGCCAGGAGCCAGCTTCAGCAGGATCTCTGCGCAGGCCACAGTTCCTGCGTGGCATCTCCACCTGATCTGGCCTGGGATCCTCCACGGGCTGCAGTGTGGACATCTGCTCCACCATCGTCTTCCCGTGGGCTGCCTGGGCACCTCTCCAGGCTCTTGTCTGGAGCACCTCCTCCACTTCCTTCTTCTCTGGCCTTGGTGCTTGCAGGATTGTTTCTCACATTTATTTTATTTTTTTTTTTCAGTTCATTCCTTGCTTCCTGTGCAGTGTTTGGCCCTTTCTCAAATATGTTTTCATGGAGGCACCACCAGCACTGCTCACGGGCTCGGCGTTGGTCAGCAGTGAGTCCGTTTTTGAGTCGACTGGAACTGACCCTCTCAGACGGGATTTTTCCCACAGAGACCACCCCTGCCACCTTCCTCCCCCTGCTACCAAAGCCTTGCCACCTATGCCCAATCAAGTGGGTCCAACGGAGTAGGAGGCACAGTCAGATGAATAAAAATTGCCACAGCAAAGATCCCGTCCCGGCTTCATTAAGGGACAGCTGTACCTTTGACTCATCTTAAGAGAAATGGTACTATTAGTCACGCTTAAAGATTTGGAATGAACGCTGCAAAAATGCAGCCATCTGATGTCCTTGGTAGATCCCTAGATCCCTTGGCAAGTTGACCAGATAGAGCCAAGAATGGGGACTTCCTTAATGTTATTATCATCAGATCTTAAGTGCTATATTTCCCATTCCCCTGGGCCTCTTTGACCCGCCAGGGCACTTTCCCAAAGGATTCTGCCTGGCAGGTCCCCGAGGGAGCACAAAGCTGCTCTCAGGGAGTGCAGGGTTGCAATGTTGCCTTCTGTTTTGCACAGCCCCTGCACATGCCAGACGCGAGAGCTCTCCCAGCTTTGCTCCAAAACCCCAATAAGATCATAGCTCTGCAAGTGCGCACAGAGTTTTAAGTTGTCCGGCTTGTGTCCTGGCTCAGGCTCTTTGTCTTACACGTGCCTGGGGTCAAGCTGGAAAGGCAAGTTGGTGAGCGTACTGGTTTTGCCTGGGAGGGAGTCACGTTTCCTCATCGTGGCTTGTGTGGGGCTGAGTTTTGCGTTTGTGCTGAAAATAGTGTTGAAAATTCAGGGTCGCTTAGGTTGTTGCTGAGCAGCATATACGCCACGTCAGGACCTTTTCTGCTCCTTAGGCTGCCCCGCCAGCAAGTAGGCTGGGGGCGTAAGAGAATTTGGGAGGGGACACAGCTGGGACAGCTGACCCCAACTGACCCAAGGGATATTCCATACCATATAACGTCATGCTCCACAATAAAACTGGGGGGCAGTGAGGTCAGTGAGAACTGTCGTTCCTCGGCGACTGGCTTTGGGGCATTGGATCTCTTAGCTAGCTGTAAGCAATTGTTTTCTCTTGCACAACTTTTCTTGGTTTCATTTTCCTTTCCTTTTGTTGTTGGCTTGTTTCCTGCCATTTTTCTTTAATTATTAAAGTGTCTTTATCTCGACCCATGACTTTTCTCACTTTTACCATTCCAATTCTCCCCCCCATCCATCTTGTGGAAGTGAGTGAGGGATCGTGGGGTGCTTACCTGCCGGCTGGGCTGAAACAACAACAGCAACAACAGTGCGCCAATGAGTAGGTCAAGGCCAGGGTGAGGTCTCGTGACAATAATCAGGGTTCAACAAAGTCCAGCGCTGAGCAGGTGCGTTGATGGCGATGAGGCAGGTGTCAGGTCAGGTTGGGGAGTCACCCGCATGTCAGGGTCCAAACGGAGAGCAGTGGGGTCCATGTCCAGACACAGGCACTGGTGTGTCACCACCGGAGATGTAACTCAGGTCGGGGCCAAGCACTGGAACGTAAGCTTGAAAGCTTTTCCCATGGGAAGGAGAGTTGGCTGTGGTTGAAGCCTCCCGGGAGCAACGATCTGGCAATGACCTCAGCAACGCCGACAACGGGAAGGGGGCATCCCTCAGCTGTGCTACCTCTGAGCTGGGTCTGTCCAACCATCCTGCGTCTCAGAGCAGAGCAACAGCGGGACCTCGGTCCCTTTAGCCCAATACCCATTTGGTGCCAGGTCTCGGCCCCTGCCTCACTCAGCACCAGGCTGATGAGCCATAGAAGTGCAGCTGGCATTGGCATGGCCACGAGGAGCCTCTGGCCCATCCCAGTCCCCAGCAACACTGCGTCATAAGGGGATGGATTCAGGGACAATGGCCTGCCAAGACCGGCAGTCTTTCTTGGCCTTTCTCCCTCTGCATAAAGCAAGAAATAGAGGGCGCCGGAGGCAGGCACTGCATTTTGGGTCTCCGGGCATCTCTCTGCCAGGCCAAAGGCACCACCATTCAGCTGTAGGTGGGATCCTTCTGGCAAAGGCAAGCTGCTACTCTGCAGTGCTCATGGACACACCAGGGGAGAGTCCCCCTGCCATGACCTGCACATGGCCTCACGATGAGGGCCACACAAGTACAGACTGACCCACGTGTGCTCATGCACGTCTGCATGGAACCACCAGAAAACCTGTACGCGCCTGTAAGGCCAGGAAAACACCAGCAACTGTAAACCCCAATGCGGCCCACTTTGGCAGAAGAGGACTCAAGTACCCCAGGGAAGGAGTGGGCCCCACACGTGCTGACGGTGTTGCCCGCGAGCCTTCAGAGGCTGCACAGAGAGGGGATGAGGCAAATGAGCCCAGCAAAATTGTGGAGCACTGCTAGTGTTGCAATAGTGTCAAAGCCTGCCAGCAGAAGGCCACCCGTGTGCAACACCGAGCGACCATCCGAGGGAGACGGCGGGAGGAAGAGAAAAGGACGTGGCATGTCCGCTTCCATGGGAGTCCTCAGGCATCTCGATGACAAACACGAGAGCGGTGCCCATTTCCGGACAACTTTGCCACAAACAAGCCCACAGGAATGACCCAGCCGCACATCACCTGTCCGCACAGGGCGCCATCTGCGCTTGAGCTGAGTCTTCTGCCTGCGCTGACGTGTTGCTGCCCCGGAAATCCTCAGGCCTCTCATCCCGGCACTTACAGAAGCCTTCAAATAGGAAAGCACGTGCCTTAAGCCAGGAAATGAAAAGGCAGCAGTGCAGGAAACCAGGACGCAGCCCATCCCATTAGCTGGGGTGTTTTGCATTTGACATGAGCTTGTCAGAAAATTAGTACTTCCACAAAGGGTGCCTCTGGGCCTGAGGCAGTGCAGGGCTACTATAAAAGGCAGCCCGACTCTCTGCTCTCTCAGCCACTGCTCTCGCCTCCTTCTCCTTGGGCATCAGGTGAGTGTGAAGGCTCTTCTGCTCCCCCTTCAAGATCGGGTCTTTCCCCGATGTTTGTCTCAGCTGATACGGGCTGTCCTGGCCCAGGGCTGGGACCTGCTTCTCGTGGGAGAGGGAAAGGAAGAGAAGGTCTTCCGCAGGGAGAGGCTGGGACTTAGTTGAGCTGCCTCGTGGGCTTTGAGCTGGGCAGCGTATGCTGGTGGTGCCTTGGCTCGCCTGTGGTTGGGTGCAGTGCTGCTCCTCATGGGTCCCTGTGCTCTGCTTCCCCCTGCCCTCTTCTCCAGGAGCACCTCTGACCCAGAGACATGTCCTGCTACGACAAGTGCCAGCCCTGCTGCCCGCCCTGCCTGCCCTGCCAGCCCTGTGGCCCCACCCCGCTGGCCAACAGCTGCAATGAGCCCTGTGTCAGGCAGTGCCAGAACTCCACCGTTGTCATCCAGCCCTCCCCCGTGGTGGTGACCCTGCCTGGCCCCATCCTCAGCTCCTTCCCGCAGAACACCGTTGTGGGATCCTCCACCTCCGCTGCCGTTGGCAGCATCCTCAGCTGTGACGGAGTGCCCATCAACTCTGGCTGCTGCGACCTCTCCTGCATTACCAGCCGCTACTGTGGCAACAGATGTCAGCCCTGCTAAAGCTGCTGGCAACGTCCCCAGGCGAGGACCTCCCAACACCTCAGGCATGATGCTGGAAAGGAGATAGAGCTTTGAGGCATTATATTTAGAGCTTTGGGCCATTGTTGCCTTCTCCTACTCTCTTCTCTCTCTTCCTTACCTTTCCCGTCACCACCTCCCAACGCCAGCCTTGCAGCGACCTGTTGGTCTCCCTCCCTCCGCAGGGCAGGCAGTCGGACACCCTGCAGCAGCTCCACCGCATCTTAGTGGCTGCCCCCGGTGCTCCCTGTCAGCCCCCTCCTTTTCCTCTTTAGACTCATTAAAGCTGTGCTGCATCCAAGCCCGTGCCTCCGAGTCCTCCTTCCTTCTGCGGCAACTCCTCCAGTCTGCTCAAGGAAAAAGGTGGAGAAAGTGGGCAGTGGGACTCACTGCAGTGCTTTTTGGTTTGCCTCCTTTCCCTTGGAGCTGAGGAAGACATCCCTCGCGGCTCCACAGCCAGTGTCCATCAGCCCCTTCCCTTGCTGCTTCTCCGCCCAGAAATATTCCCCTTGGCCTCAGAGCACGCCCTACAGATGCCCATCCCAGCTTGTGTTGCTCATAGGAGGACCCCAGTGCTGCAGGAGGCCCTGGGAAGTCAGCAGCCCATCAAGCACTCCAGGCAGTTCCTCTTGCTCTGCATGGAGCTGTGCTGGGGGAGAAGGCTCAGAGAGAAGATGGCCACGAGGATGGAAGGAGGGGCCGGCAGGAGAAGTCACCTTGCCTACAGCCCACAGCCTCCTCCTCGTCACCTTCCCACCCATCTCCACAAGGAGGGGCCACGGCATGCATCTGAGGGCAAGGATAGCTAGGACAACTCCCCTCTTCTCCCATCACACCCATATGGTGGCCCATGCGGCCCCCGCGGTTCATTAGACAGATTTGCAGGCCTCAGGTGACTGGCACGTGCCCAACTCCCATCAGACGGATGTCTGTAGGGCAGAAAGGTGGTTTCCATGGGCCTGCAAGAGGACACAAAAGAGCGACGGACAGTTCCTCCCACGGTACTGGAGAGAGTGCACCGATCAGAACAGCCCATGCTCTCTCTTTGCAGCTCGTGGCAAGTGCAATCCCATCCTGCGGTGCAGGGGAAGAACAGTTCCATGGCAGAAGCTCTCTCACCACCTTCTGCTTTTCTCTGAAGCCACTAGCCCCAGCCCCTCACGGGAAGAGGTTTTCAGACCTCTGCGTGCCTAGGGGAAAGACGGGTGGCAGGGGAGAACTGGGGGCCCTTTCCCGAGAGCTCAGCCTTGCACAGAAGGGCCTCCTGCCAGGATGCCAAGAGAGGAGAACCGTACTGTGTCCCTCCTCCTTGCTCCCACCTCTCCTGAAGACTACAACTCACGGGGAACAGCCTTTGGTGCCTTAACCTCAGAAATCGGGGACTACAAAGACAGCCAAAACCTTCTGCGCTGACCTATCGCTGAAACACTGAGAGTGGATGGGCTGGAAAAGTGAGGCAATGAGGGGTGGATGGCTGGGGAAAGAAAAGCTGTAAACCTGCCGCTAGTCCCCAGGCACACAAGCACAAAGGCCAGTTGACATCATTGCCCACCGTCCTCTGAGGGGAACAAGCGTGGGAGAAAGAGATTGCTCCTGATGGCACAGATAGAAAGCATGGAAATGACAAGCAGTGCTGGCACTTCTGATTACCACTGCTGCTGGAAAACCAGCAAGACCTTGGCTGGCTTCCAGACACCCACCCAGCTGCTTGCTCTCTCCCTCTCCCTCCTCAACAGGACAGGAGGAGAAAGGAAGCTGAGAAAGGTCCTGGGTTGAGATAAAGACAGAGGGATTACTTACCAATTCTCGTCACAGGCAAAACAGACTTGACCTGGGGAAGATTCACTTAACTTATCACCAATAAAAAGGAGAACACGGTGTGAAAGAGCCAAAACCTCCTAACATACCATCCCTCCATCCCTACCTCTCTTTCACAGACTCAACTTCCCTCCTCCATTCCCGGCTCTTCTGTCTCCTCCACCCCCAAGCAGGGCAGCGGGATGTGGAATGGGGGTTGTGGTCAGTCCACAACAGGTCCTTTCTGCTGCTCTTCCCTCCTCACACTTTGCTTCTGCTCCAGCGTGAGACCTTCCCATAGGTTGCAGCCTTTCAAGACCGGTCCAAGAGTGGATCCTGTCCGTGGGCTGCAGTCCTTCGGATACGACTGCTCCAGCATGGGTGCTCCAGGTGCTGCCAGGAGCCAGCTTCAGCAGGATCTCTGCGCAGGCCACAGTTCCTGCGTGGCATCTCCACCTGATCTGGCCTGGGATCCTCCACGGGCTGCAGTGTGGACATCTGCTCCACCATCGTCTTCCCGTGGGCTGCCTGGGCACCTCTCCAGGCTCTTGTCTGGAGCACCTCCTCCACTTCCTTCTTCTCTGGCCTTGGTGCTTGCAGGATTGTTTCTCACATTTATTTTATTTTTTTTTTTCAGTTCATTCCTTGCTTCCTGTGCAGTGTTTGGCCCTTTCTCAAATATGTTTTCATGGAGGCACCACCAGCACTGCTCACGGGCTCGGCGCTGGTCAGCAGTGAGTCCGTTTTTGAGTCGACTGGAACTGACCCTCTCAGACGGGATTTTTCCCACAGAGACCACCCCTGCCACCTTCCTCCCCCTGCTACCAAAGCCTTGCCACCTATGCCCAATCAAGTGGGTCCAACGGAGTAGGAGGCACAGTCAGATGAATAAAAATTGCCACAGCAAAGATCCCGTCCCGGCTTCATTAAGGGACAGCTGTACCTTTGACTCATCTTAAGAGAAATGGTACTATTAGTCACGCTTAAAGATTTGGAATGAACGCTGCAAAAATGCAGCCATCTGATGTCCTTGGTAGATCCCTAGATCCCTTGGCAAGTTGACCAGATAGAGCCAAGAATGGGGACTTCCTTAATGTTATTATCATCAGATCTTAAGTGCTATATTTCCCATTCCCCTGGGCCTCTTTGACCCGCCAGGGCACTTTCCCAAAGGATTCTGCCTGGCAGGTCCCCGAGGGAGCACAAAGCTGCTCTCAGGGAGTGCAGGGTTGCAATGTTGCCTTCTGTTTTGCACAGCCCCTGCACATGCCAGACGCGAGAGCTCTCCCAGCTTTGCTCCAAAACCCCAATAAGATCATAGCTCTGCAAGTGCGCACAGAGTTTTAAGTTGTCCGGCTTGTGTCCTGGCTCAGGCTCTTTGTCTTACACGTGCCTGGGGTCAAGCTGGAAAGGCAAGTTGGTGAGCGTACTGGTTTTGCCTGGGAGGGAGTCACGTTTCCTCATCGTGGCTTGTGTGGGGCTGTGTTTTGCGTTTGTGCTGAAAATAGTGTTGAAAATTCAGGGTCGCTTAGGTTGTTGCTGAGCAGCATATACGCCACGTCAGGACCTTTTCTGCTCCTTAGGCTGCCCCGCCAGCAAGTAGGCTGAGGGCGTAAGAGAATTTGGGAGGGGACACAGCTGGGACAGCTGACCCCAACTGACCCAAGGGATATTCCATACCATATAACGTCATGCTCCACAATAAAACTGGGGGGCAGTGAGGCCGGTGAGAACTGTCGTTCCTCGGCGACTGGCTTTGGGGCATTGGATCTCTTAGCTAGCTGTAAGCAATTGTTTTCTCTTGCACAACTTTTCTTGGTTTCATTTTCCTTTCCTGTTGTTGTTGGCTTGTTTCCTGCCATTTTTCTTTAATTATTAAAGTGTCTTTATCTCGACCCATGACTTTTCTCACTTTTACCATTCCAATTCTCCCCCCCATCCATCTTGTGGAAGTGAGTGAGGGATCGTGGGGTGCTTACCTGCCGGCTGGGCTGAAACAACAACAGCAACAACAGTGCGCCAATGAGTAGGTCAAGGCCAGGGTGAGGTCTCGTGACAATAATCAGGGTTCAACAAAGTCCAGCGCTGAGCAGGTGTGTTGATGGCGATGAGGCAGGTGTCAGGTCAGGCTGGGGAGTCACCCGCATGTCAGGGTCCAAACGGAGAGCAGTGGGGTCCATGTCCAGACACAGGCACTGGTGTGTCACAACCGGAGATGTAACTCAGGTCGGGGCCAAGCACTGGAACGTAAGCTTGAAAGCTTTTCCCATGGGAAGGAGAGTTGGCTGTGGTTGAAGCCTCCCGGGAGCAACGATCTGGCAATGATCTCAGCAAGGCCAACAACGGGAAGGGGGCATCCCTCAGCTGTGCTACCTCTGAGCTGGGTCTGTCCAACCATCCTGCGTCTCAGAGCAGAGCAACAGCGGGACCTCGGTCCCTTTAGCCCAATACCCATTTGGTGCCAGGTCTCGGCCCCTGCCTCACTCAGCACCAGGCTGATGAGCCATAGAAGTGCAGCTGGCATTGGCATGGCCACGAGGAGCCTCTGGCCCATCCCAGTCCCCAGCAACACTGCGTCATAAGGGGATGGATTCAGGGACAATGGCCTGCCAAGACCGGCAGTCTTTCTTGGCCTTTCTCCCTCTGCATAAAGCAAGAAATAGAGGGCGCCGGAGGCAGGCACTGCATTTTGGGTCTCCGGGCATCTCTCTGCCAGGCCAAAGGCACCACCATTCAGCTGTAGGTGGGATCCTTCTGGCAAAGGCAAGCTGCTACTCTGCAGTGCTCATGGACACACCAGGGGAGAGTCCCCCTGCCATGACCTGCACATGGCCTCACGATGAGGGCCACACAAGTACAGACTGACCCATGTGTGCTCATGCACGTCTGCATGGAACCACCAGAAAACCTGTACGCGCCTGTAAGGCCAGGAAAACACCAGCAACTGTAAACCCCGATGCGACCCACTTTGGCAGAAGAGGACTCAAGTACCCCAGGGAAGGAGTGGGCCCCACACGTGCTGACGGTATTGCCCTGCAGTCTTTCTTGGACTTTCTCCCTCTGCATAAAGCTAGAAATAGAGGGCGACGGATTGGTGGGGAAAGAAAAGGTGTAAACCTGCCACTGTGATGGGAGAAGAGGGGAGTTGTCCTAGCTATCCTTGCCTCAGATGCATGCCGTGGCCCTCCTTGTGGAGATGGGTGGGAAGGTGACGAGGAGGAGGCTGTGGGCTGTAGGCACGGTGACTTCTCCTGCCGGCCCCTCCTTCCATCCTCGTGGCCATCTTCTCTCTGAGCCTTCTCCCCCAGCACAGCTCCATGCAGAGCAAGAGGAACTGCCTGGAGTGCTTGATGGGCTGCTGACTTCCCAGGGCCTCCTGCAGCACTGGGGTCCTCCCATGAGCAGCACAAGCTGGGATGGGCATCTGTAGGGCGTGCTCTGAGGCCAAGGGGAATATTTCTGGGCGGAGAAGCAGCAAGGGAAGGGGCTGATGGGCACTGGCTGTGGAGCCGCGAGGGATGTCTTCCTCAGCTCCAAGGGAAAGGAGGCAAACCAAAAAGCACTGCAGTGAGTCCCACTGCCCACTTTCTCCACCTTTTCCCTTGAGCAGACTGGAGGAGTTGCCGCAGAAGGAAGGAGGACTCGGAGGCACGGGCTTGGATGCAGCACAGCTTTAATGAGTCTAAAGAGGAAAAGGAGGGGGCTGACAGGGAGCACCGGGGGCAGCCACTAAGATGCGGTGGAGCTGCTGCAGGGTGTCCGACTGCCTGCCCTGCGGAGGGAGGGAGACCAACAGGTCGCTGCAAGGCTGGCGTTGGGAGGTGGTGACGGGAAAGGTAAGGAAGAGAGAGAAGAGAGTAGGAGAAGGCAACAATGGCCCAAAGCTCTAAATATAATGCCTCAAAGCTCTATCTCCTTTCCAGCATCATGCCTGAGGTGTTGGGAGGTCCTCGCCTGGGGACGTTGCCAGCAGCTTTAGCAGGGCTGACATCTGTTGCCACAGTAGCGGCTGGTAATGCAGGAGAGGTCGCAGCAGCCAGAGTTGATGGGCACTCCGTCACAGCTGAGGATGCTGCCAACGGCAGCGGAGGTGGAGGATCCCACAACGGTGTTCTGCGGGAAGGAGCTGAGGATGGGGCCAGGCAGGGTCACCACCACGGGGGAGGGCTGGATGACAACGGTGGAGTTCTGGCACTGCCTGACACAGGGCTCATTGCAGCTGTTGGCCAGCGGGGTGGGGCCACAGGGCTGGCAGGGCAGGCAGGGCGGGCAGCAGGGCTGGCACTTGTCGTAGCAGGACATGTCTCTGGGTCAGAGGTGCACCTGAGAGAGAGGTTAGAGTGGAATCATAGCACAGTGACCTGTGAGGATCAGTCTGCAATGATTCAATGACGCCACTGCAATTGTTTCAGTCACCTGCCAAGCCATGCTTTAGAAACTGGGATGGCAGGAAAGAGGGTTTTTTAACCTTGTCCAGACATGGGACTGCAAAGTGTCTATAGGGCCAAGGACTCTGCTGCCTATCTATTAAAAAAGGAACTCCCTCAAGCAAGTCCCAGACACTCTCTGACTCAGACCTTCACCCCTCTTCCCCTTCTCATGGAGATCAGCACCACAGCCCACTATAGGATGGAGGAGTACACATCTGCATGAGCAGGAAACAACACAGGGAAAGGGCTTCTGAATCACCTGGTTCCAAGGAGAAGGAAGAGAGAGATTTGGATGGGAGAGCGAGGAGTTGGGCTGGCTTTTATGGTGACCCTGACCTGCCCTGGGCCCAGAGGTAGCTTCTACGGAAGTGGCAATTGTCTAAGCTGCTCATGATGAACAGAAAACATCCCAGCTAATGACATGGGCTGAGTGGTTGTTTTCCCAATGCCGCATTTTCATTTCCTGGTTTATGCAGACACATTTCCACATCGTGGCTTCTTCTGATTGCTGGAATTGAGAGGCCCCAGTATTTCTAAGGCAGGAATGTGTCAGTGAGGACAGAAGACTCAGCTCAAGTGCTGGATGGGTGCAGTGTAGGCAGATGATGTTGGCTTGGGGCATGCTGGTGGGGTTGCTATGGTTACATTGAAGGGATGGGTCCCAGGTGCTCCCAGTCTTGCAATCCTTGGCTGGTCACCCGAGAGCTTCACTTGCGTGAGGACATGCTGTGTCTTTCTCTTTCCCTCCCTCTTTCCCTCCCTCCCTCCAACACATTGAGGATATTTCTCTGTGCAGGCTGCCTGCTGCACTCCCAATTCCTGAGGGAGCGTTTGAGGGTACATTTTGGCTCCACCCTCAAAAACAGCAGGGGCAGAGGAAGCAGCAGTCCACCTCATGGCTTCCATGGAGCGCATCAGGCAGTGGGACATGCTGATCCCGGGGTTTGGAGTTAGACAATATCTAGAAGCATACAGAGTTATTAATTTACATCAGGCTTTACTCACTACATGAAACTTGTTGAAACTTCAGACTTGACATGCAGAGATATGTCATTTTGTGGTCTGAACATAGTGAGAAAAAACCTGCAAAATGACAAATGGCAGTTATTTTTAAATCCTCTGGGGAAAATTTGGACAGGGATTCAACCTACTCAACATCAACCTTGCAGACAACCAGATGAGTTGCATGGTTACCTCTTTTCTCCAGCTTATAATATGTCCTCTTGTGCTTTTATTGATGGGGATACAGGTGCTGTTTCATGGAATCACGCCAAAGTGTACATGACCCTGGAATACAACACTAACATTTCTGTAGCTTGCTTCACAACTGCATATGCACACCTAGAACTTTACAATCTCTCACTGCAAGACCATTGCCTTTATCTTGATACAGCCTCTGTGAGTCTGATGAGCCGTCTATGAGTCTTGCAGGAGTCTGGGATCACCCTGCCCAGTGAGTTGATGGGCGAGTGTCTGCCAGATGACCATATAGTGGAGTTTGTGTCATCAGGCCCTAAATCCTACAGCTTCTTGCAGTCAGATAAAAGTGTAATTTAGAGGTTAAAGGCATCACTCTAAATGCAACAAACAGAGGAAAGATCAATTTTGAGGCACTGAGGGGTCTCATGTTGGATTACAGTGTAAATCTAGACAGTGACAACCCTGTAAAGATCGTGATAGAGAGGTGCTGCATCACCAGGAACAAGCAGAAGTGGGCAATAGAAACCGAGGCCCTTTTGGAAGATGCAGAAAAGAGTACTGACAGAAAATTTAAAAGCCTTCTTTAAGGCTTTTGATCATGGGCATGCACTGGAAGTACCCCTTTTCTACTGTCCTGGAAGGGCATAGCAACTGTGGGAAAAGTTACTTTGTAAAAATTCTTTTGGAGAATCACAGAATGGTTGAGGTTGGAAGGGACCACTAGAAATGACCTTGTCCAACCACCCTTCTGAAGCAGGGTCAGCTAGAGCAGGTTGCCCATAAGTATGTCCTGATGGATCTTGAATATCTCCAAGGAAGGTGGAGATGTTCAGCCAGGAGATGCAACAACCTCGCTGGGCAACTTGTACCAGTGTTTAGTCACCCTCATAGTAAAAAAGCATTTCCTGATGTTTCAGACTCCGCCTCATGTGTTTCAGCCTGTGCTCGTTGCCTGTGGTCCTGTCATTGGGCACCTCTGAGAAGAGTTTTCTTTGTACCTTCCCTGTCTTCTTTGCACCTTCCCTTCAGTTATTTGTATATGTAGCATATTGGGTTTATATGACAAGGATTTGGTAGTGGAGGGGGTTCCAGGGATGGCTTCTGTGAGAAGATGCTAGAAATTGCCCGTATGTTGGATGAAGCCAGTTCCAGCTGATACAGTAGGTGGTGATACAGTAGCCTTGAACAGCATAGAACACTGGGGTGGAAGGCACCTCAGGCCCTACTGATACGGAGTTAAAAAGAACATGTGCTTCCCTCCTTACTGGAATAATGTAGCTAAGTTTGAAATACTTTGTAAGCGGATGGGTTAAACATCTGCTAGATTTAGTTTGATAAAAGAAGCTTTGAGACATTGTATCCTTGAGTAGAATAGGCAGGGAGAGATGCTAGATATAAGCTAGCTTTGTGAAAACAAGAGTTGCAAACTAAACCAAAAGACAAACTGAGTATGCACAAAGACCGAGTTCAATCAGTGGGCATGGTGAGGAGGACTATCAACGCATGGTGAGGAAGATGCCCACCAGAGGACCCTGGAAGACCACCAATGGACATAGATGCGCATGTGTCAAGGACATTTACATACATTAACGAGTTCTAGGTGGTAATATGAATATGTTAAACATTTCTGGGAAATGTAATGAATATGTATATTCTGATTGCTTATAACCTTCGTAGTTGAGCAATTTGGTGTGCACAGTAAGCGGAGTAATCCCCTGTGTGCCCAGCACTGCAATAAAGAATGCCTGCTTTCTAACACTCCAAAATTGAGACTTAGAGTGCCCTTACTCGCCAGCTTATGGTATCACAGCCAGCTCCAAGATGGACCCACTGCTGGCTGAAGCTGAGCCAATCAGCAAACCTGGTAGCACTTCTCTGATAACATATTTAAGAAGAGGTAAAAAACTACTGTGCAGCAGCAGCTGGGAGAAAGGAGTGAGAATATGTGAGAGCAAACAACTATGCAGACACAAAGGTCAGTGAAGAAGGAGGGGTAGGTGGCATGGGAGCTACAGGCACTGGAGCAAAGATTCCATGGTCCATGGTGGAGCAGATATCCACCCTGCAGCTTGTTGAGGACCCCATGTTGGAGCAGGTAGATGTACCCTAAAGGAAGCTGTGACCCCATGGAAAGCCTGAACAGGTTCCTAGCAGTAACTGTTGTCCCATGCAGAGGAGCCCACACAGGAGCAGGTTTTCAGTTAGGACCTGCGGCCCCATGAGGGACCCACACCAGAGCAATCTGTTCCTGAAGAACTGCACTCTGTGGAAAGAAACCATGCCGGAGCAGTTTGTGAAGAACAACAGCCTGTGGGAATGACCCACTTTGGAGAAGTTTGTGAAGAACTGTCTCCCATGGGCGGGACCCCATGCTGGAGCTGTGGAAGAGCATGAGGAGGAAAAAGTGACAGAGAGAGCACATGATGCAACATATTGCAACCCTGTTCCCCTGTTCCCCTGTGCCACTTGAGGGGAGGAGGCAGAGAAGTCAAGGAGTGAAGCTGAGCCCGGGAAGAAGGAGGGTTGGAGAGAATATGCTTCTAGATTTGTTCTTATTTTCCATTATCCTGCTATGATTTTGATTGTCAATAAATTAAATTAATTTCCCCAAGTCGAGTCTGTTTTACACATACAGTAATTGCTGAGTCATTTCCCTGTCTTTATTTTGACACATGAACTTTTTGTCATATTTTGTCCCCCTGTCCAGTTGAGGATGAGGATTGATGGAGCATCTTGGTGAGCACCTGGCAGGCAGCCAAGGTCAACCTGTCACACATTGATAAGATGCCCCCTGAGCCTTCTCTTCTGCAGGGTAACCGGTTCCAGTTCTCTCAGCCTTACCTCATAGGAGAGATGCTCCAGTCTCTTAGTTATCTTTGTGACCCTTCATTGGACTCTTTCCACTATGTCCATATCTCCCTTGTACTAAGAAGCCCAGAACTGGAACCAGTACTCCAGGTGTCACCTCACCAGTGCTGAGTAGAGGGAAAGGATCACCTCCCTCTACCTGCTCGTAACACTCCTCTTAAATGTAGCCTAGGTCACTGTTAGCCTTCTTGAGGAAAGTGCACATTTCTGCCTCGTGATCAACTTGGTGTCCAGCAGGATAACACAGGTCCTTTTCTGCAAAGCTGCTTTCCAGCTAAGCAGCCTCCAGCATAGAGGAATAACCCTGTCCTCCATCCTGGTCCTCTGATTCTGGCAGTGTGCGGGGTCTGTGTGAGGGCAAACTCCTACAGCACAGGACCACAGGGTCTGTAGTTGTGGGAAGGCCCTTGCCTGTGTGTGGGGAGCAGCAGTGCTGCACAGAGCACAAAGGCCACTCCAGCCACAGGCCTCTGGGAATGCTGAAGGACCTTGGTCCCTGGGGGAAGACACCCCAACATGTGCCCTATGGTTGATATGGTACATGCCCTGTGCCATTCACAGACAACTCATGGATCCTGTTGAGCACAAAATCAGGTCCCAGTTACTGCCATGTCTCCACGGAGCTGGGAATACCTGCTTTCACATAACAACTTTCCAGATCAGAGTGGGGTTGTGGCACTTTTGGGGCCGTAGAGTTCCTGGGCCTCAGGAAAACTGCTCCCTACTTGGGAAAGGCAAGACAGCACAGAGCAGTGTTGTGTGTTTGGGCACCGTCACTGTCCTAGGCCTGTCTTCAGCCAAGAGGGTGTTGGGTTCCCTGGCACAGGGGACAGTGTATGGCCTGCTGTAGCTGATACCAATAGTAACTTGTGAACACCTCAGTTGTTTTGGCAACAGATGGGCCATGACGGATCCTGAAGGATGATAGGGCTGCATGGGGAAGCTGGCCCTGCTGCTCATGTCATGACATACTGACCGTGGCCCCTAGATCAGGAGATGGAAGGAAGTGGCAGGTGGAGTAGGAAATGTGGGCCATCCCCAAGGCTATTCATCCATTCACAGTTCCTGTCATCCTTTGGGATTACCGTCTTCTGAGCCTCCCTGCCCAGCACAGCTCCACCCAAAGCAAGAGGAGCATTCTTTCCCCAAGAGCTTGTGGGACTGCACACTTCCCAGGCCTCCTACATGCCCACGGTTCCTCTCTGCAGGACAGCAGTTGTCAGGATTCCATTTCACATGACATGGTCCATGGCCAAGGGGGTATTTCTGAACAGAGTCACAGCAAAGAAAGGACTGATGGCCATTGGCTGTGGAGTAACCAGGGATGTCTTCTTCAGCTTCAAGAGGCAGTGCCTGAAAGAGGACTCGCTGCAGTGTGTCCCACCCTCCAATGCCTCTAGGAGTGATGAAAGGTTCCCCTGTACCCCCACCTAATTCCTCCTGGAAAGCGATGAGTTTCTCCCTCCACAGTCAGTGTGCAGATGGAAAGACCATGTAAAGGGCACAGGCAGGGTTGCAGCAATTGTTTAATGAGTCTAAAGAGGGAAATGAGGTCACACTAAGTGGAGGCCCCCAGTGTGAGGACAACCAAGAGCAGCCAGAATATGTTCCCCTTTTGCTGTGGTAGAGTTCCCACAGGGCATCTGTTAACCTGCCTAGCAAAGGGAGACAGGCTAGCAGGTCCCTCCAGACTCGCTTCTGGATTCCTCACAGCAGGCTTTGAGGGGGGCATCAGACAAGAAAGAAAAGAGAGAAAAAGGGTGAGTGGAAGACAGGAAAGGTAAACATTGGCCATGTTTTCAGAGAGCCCAGGATGCTACCTTTCAGCTTCCCCTTGCAGGGCAAGCCAGAGTTGGTCAGCTGCTCTTAAAAAAATGACAAAAAATTTGACCCTCCGACCAGCATAACGTTCTGAGTTCCAGGGGGTCCTCGTACGAGGCCATTGAAAACAGCTTTAGCAGGGGGGGCATCTGCTGCCACGGTAGCAGCTGGAAATGCAGGAGAGGTCACAGCAGCCAGAGATGATGGGCACTCCATCACAGCTGAGGATGCTGCCAACGGCAGCGGAGGTGGAGGATCCCACAATGGTGTTCTGCGGGAAGGAGCTGAGGATGGGGCCGGGCAGGGTCACCACCACGGGGGAGGGCTGGATGACAACGGTGGAGTTCTGGCACTGCCTGACACAGGGCTCATTGCAGCTGTTGGCCAGTGGGGTGGGGCCACAGGGCTGACAGGGCCCACAGGGCTGGCACTGATTATAGCAGGACATATCTGTGGGTCAGAGATGCACCTGTGAGGTAGGAGAGGAAGGAAACAAAACATGAGATGTGTGAGGAGCAGCCTGTCACCACACCATAGGGAGCCAAGGCACAGACAGTTCCAGGAGGTGGAGTCTGTGCGGAGATTTGCAATAGCTTCTTGGCTTCATCGTGCCATGGTCCCAAAACAGCCACCAGGTATTTTGTGGCTATTTCCTTGCTTATAGCCCAAAAGCCACCTCAGTACATTTCCAGCCTCCCTCCATGCCTAACCTTCTCCCCACTTCCCTCTTGTGACAAGCAGTCCCAAGATCTGGCATAGAAGAGAACTGGTATCAGCTGAGAGAGCCATTGAGGTGAGAACTCCTTTTAGAGAGAGTAGAGAAGGAGAAGGGTCTTCAGACTCACCTGACTCCCAAGGAGAAGGAGGCAAGAGGAGTGGATGAGAAAGCAAGGAGCTGGGCTGGCTTTTATCATGCACCTTAACTGCCCCGGGCTGCCAGAGGCATCCCTTGCAGAGGTGATTGTTTGCTGACAAGCTCATCTTGAATGCAAACCATCCCCACTAATGTTATGGGCTGTGTTTTGGCTTCCTGGATTGCTGTCTTTCCATTTCCTGCTTTATGCCAGGCACATTCCCCAGTGGGGTCATCTTTAGCATGACACGATGAGAGGCCCAAGCATTTCCAGTGCAAAACATGTCAGCATGGGTAGAGGACTTAGCTTAAATGCTGGTAGAGTCCAGTAAAGGCAAACCATGTCAGCCTGGGTCACTCTTTTGGGGCTCTTTGTGGCCCCATTAGCAAGAAGTGGCTCAGCTGCTGGGTTTGACTGTATTCACCTAACACTTCTGCCAGGAAAATTCGGCTGGCCTGTTTTGCGTTCTCCTTTTCTGTGCCAGGGAGAGGGGTGTGTGTCCTATGTCTAGGGCCTTGTCCTTCTCCAGAATGCTGTAGCCCTGCTGCAGTCATCCCCAGATGTCCACAGCGGAGTCCACGGTTTCTTGTGTTCCTACGTGTGTTCTTGTCTTGTGTGCACTTGTGCACAGCTGGGTTTGTGTGAATGCACATGGATGCAAAAATTTGTGGAAGATTCCATGCTGATTTGCGTGAGACTGTGTGCGCATGTGTATGCATCCCTCTTATGAGGGATTGTTCTGCTCTTCTTCAGTCTTCCTTTTCCTAATGCTCCAAAGCTCACACTCTGCTGCTGATGATTCCAGGCCCCAACAAGCAGTTTCACACTAGTTTAGATCTATTCTGTGTAAACAATATTGGGAATGCCTCAGTATGATTGGCAGTCTCCAGCTCTCCCCAGATCTAGGGAGTTCAGCAGAATGGAGTTTGCTTTATGGACAGGGAGAAAGGCTGAAAAATACTGCCAATTTCATCCAGGCTATGTCCAAGTGGGTCTGCTTCAAGTGCAGTGACAGTGGTGTCTGGTGTGAGAAACAGCCCTGCCTCATGTCCAAGTCAATGTCAGATGTACCTGTGCGGCACATCAGCCTGATGCTGTGACAGGGGCTGAGACCTTGGACTGAACAGGTACTTGGACTGAATTAAAAGAACATGGTATAGGGAAAGACTGAAGTGCACAATGGATATTTGTCCTCAGTTTTTACTGATATGGCTCCTCCTCAGGCCCATCATATACATGAGCCTCCTAGGAGAGACTCCCTGGGAATGAAGCAGCGCCCACAACAGAATAAAGAATTTAAGGAGCTCTTACTACCAATTGAACATAGATTACACCGTGGGACCAGCTGGAATACATCCAGGGGTGTTCAAGGAGCTGACTGTTCAGTGTCCACTCAGTCTCTAAAGAAGCTCTTAGAAGCCTTTTCCAAACTCACGGAGGTCAATAAAGTGACTGAGAGCAGCTCACATGGGTTTACTGAGGGAAAATCAGTGGACCATCCCCAAGGCTATTCCATCCATACACACTCCTGCCAATCTTTGGGGACATCTTCTGTCCTCTCCTCCTGCCCCAGCAGAGCACTGACCAGAACAGGAGGCACCCCACTCCCATAAGCCTGCAGGGTGGCTTGCCTTCATGGCTTGGCAAAGAGTCCTAGCTGCCAGTTGAGGACAGCAGAGGATTTTGCAGGACCTCTGTCTGGGCAGAGGTACTGCAAGGCAAGGGGCAATGGGCAAAAACTGAAACACAGGAAATTCCATCCCAATATGAGAAAAAAATTCTTTACGTTGAGGGTGACAGAGCACTAGAAAAGTCTGCCCAGAGAGACTTCTTCTCTGTACATATTCAAAACCCGCCTGCATGCTTTCCTATAAACCTGCTCTAGGTGAACCTGCTTTAGCAGGAGGGTTGGACTAGATGATCTCAGAAGGTCCCTTCCAACTTCTGTGGAGTTCCAATTCTGTGATTCTGTGATTCTGTGATTGCCACTTGCTCTGGGGCAGCTGGGGTTGTTTTGCATACTGCCACAGGATAGTAGCCCAAAGACACACCCCTGCAGTGTATTCCAACCTCCCATTCTACTGAGAGTTGTGAAGGGTCCCCTTATACCATCATCATATTCCCTGCCATGATCAAAGCCATTCTTCCTGGGCAGCTTGGGAGGGCATACATGGATGAAAGGATGACTCGGAGGCCCAAGCTGGGATGCAGAAATCTTTAATGAACCTAAAGAGGAAACTGAGGTCACTCCAAGCAAAGGCCCTCAGTGCAGGGATCAGGAGGGGCAAGTGAGAGACTGCCCCTTGGCCATGGTGAAGCTCATGAAGAGTGCAGAGTGGTTTTGGAACCTCTAACAGCCCAGGAATAAGAAGGAAAAAATGAAAAGAGAGGAAAAGAGGTAGGTGGAAAAAAAGAAGGAAAGACATGGGCCATGTTTTCAAAGAGCCCAGGCTGTCCCCTTCCTGACAGAGTTTTCAGGAGGAGCTATAGATGGTTGATTCCTGTGAAAGCAATGGCCTGAAGATTTATCATCTGTCCAGCACCATATGCAGAGATCTTAGGGAGGCTCCCTAAGAGATATGCACAGCAGCTTTAGCAGGGAGGGCACCTTCTGCCATAGTAGCGGCTGGAAATGCCAGAGAGGTCACAGCACCCAGAGGTGATGGGCACTCCATCACAGCTGAGGATGCTGCCAACGGCAGCGGAGGTGGAGGATCCCACAACGGTGTTCTGTGGGAAGGAGCTGAGGATGGGGCCAGGCAGGGTCACCACCACGGGGGAGGGCTGGATGACAACGGTGGAGTTCTGGCACTGCCTGACACAGGGCTCATTGCAGCTGTTGGCCAGTGGGGTGGGGCCACAGGGCCGGCAGGGCAGGCACTGGTTGTAGCAGGACATGTCTTGGGGCTGGAGGTGCACCTGGGAGAAAGTAGAGAGGAAGGAGAGCACAAAGGTGGGTGAGGAGTAGCCTGGTTACTCTGTTACAAAGGAACCAAAGCCACCAATGAGTGGGAGGTTGTAGACTGTGCCAGCAGACAGATGGTCTTCATTGCCTCATCCAGCCAGAGCCCTAAGAAGAGCAGCTTGACCCAAGGAAGCTCTCTCCTAGTGCATAAATCAAAAGGCACCACAGTCATGTCCCAGCCTCTCTCTAAGTTGACCTTCTTCCCTCTTCCCTCTGCCGTGACAATGTGCTCCAAGACCCAACATATGCCAAAGCCAACATCAGCTGAGATGTCCATGAAGCGGAGATCTCTCTTTGGAAGAGAAGGAGGAGGGGTTTCAGACTCACCTGGTTCCCAAGAAGGAGGCCAGAGAAGTGGATGAGAGAGCAGGGACTTGCGCTGGCTTTTATACCTGCCCTTCATTGCCGCAGCACCAGAGGCATCCTTTGCAGAGGTAACAATTTTTGCACAAGCTCATCTTGAATGCAAACCATCACAGCTAATGATATGAGCTGTGCTTTGGTTTCCTGCACTACTGCCTTTTCATTTCCAGGTTTGTTCCATGCCCATTCCCCAGTGAAGGCTTCCTGTGATCACTGGGATGAAAGGCCCCAGGATTTCTAGGGCAGGAATGCAGCAGTGCGGGTGGAAGAGACAGCTCAAGTGCTGGACAGGTCCAGAGCAGGCAAGTGACATCAGCCTGGGTCACTCTGTTGGGGCTGTTTGAATTGTTGTTCTCAGGAAGAAGCTCAAGCCGTCCTCAACTGGACGCCCAAGGGCTCCCATGAATAAGGGCACGCTCTGTCCTTGTCTTTCCCTCCATCCTAAGCTCACCCCAATGGTCATTTGTTGTTGCCTCCCCAGGATCTGTGTGTTGTGCTGCTAGGTTTTGACTCCATCCTGCCTAACACTGCCCTCAGGAAAAAACTGTGGCCTGTTTGACTCTACCCCACTCTGTGCAGTCTGTGAGTACACAAAAAAATGGCATGGGCATGCCTGGGGCCTCATCATTCCCCAGAATGCTGTAGCCCTGCCACTGTTTTCCCTCGCTGTCCTCAGCAGAATCCACAGTTGGCTGAGTTCCTGTGTGTGTTCCTGTGCTGTGTGCTCTTGTGTGCAGCTAGGTTAGTGGGAATGTATGTGGGTGGAAAAATTTGTGCGTGGTTCCACAAAGGTCCACATGAGCATGTGTGTGTTCCTTTGTGTCTCTCCTCACAGACTGCGTTGCTCATGGCAGGGACACTCTCCACTGCTCTGTTCATGAGCACTGGAGAGCAGCAGGTTCCCAGTGACAGCTGGAGCCTGAGTGCAATGAGTGGTAATGGCACCAGCCTGCTAGAGCTCTGTCCAGGAAAGAGGCACTGAAATGCAGTCCCTGCCTCCTTCGCTTGCCCCTCCAAAGCTCATGCTCCACTGGTGATGATTCCAGGCCCCAACAAGAACCATATCACATCACTTTGGATCCTTAGTATAATTCAGTATAGCAACATGGGGAACACTTCAGCATGGCTGACAGTCCTCGCTCCCTGCCTCTCCAGGCCATGACATAGCTTCTAGAGAGGTCAAAAGGGTGAGGTTTTCTTTATGGGCCTGGAGAAAGGCTGAGGAATCCTGCCCACCTTGTGCAGGCCATGTCCAAATGGATCTGCTTCCAGTGAAGTGTTGGTGATTTCTGGGGTGGGACACAGCCCTCCTTCATGTTCAAGTCAATGCCAAATGTACTTCTACAGCTCATTGACCTGGTGCTGTGTCAGGCAGGGGCTGAGATCTTGGACCAAGCAGGTACTGAATTAAAGGAGCGCAGAGCCTGATATCACTGTGCTCTGAGTGGAAGGACAGAAGCACTGTGTGTTGTTCAGTGGGAGCCAAACAGCTGATGACCACTTCGATGTTCAGCCCCTAGCACCTTCATGTGCCACATTAGAATCTCAGTATAAGTGCCCAGCAACCCCCCTGGGAGGGAAAGGACATTAGATTCAAGGCCACTCCCCACAAACCCTGCTGCTATGGCACAGGGGTATCCAGAAGCAGCCCTCTTTCCAACAAGGGTATCACACAGTATATAGAATTCCTGAGCCAATCTCTCTGCCTGAATGTTTGCCTGCCTGGGCTCAGGTCCCACATGGAGTGAGTGCAGACAATGTTTTCCCCATTCCCTTTAGTGACCTTGCTGAGAGAAGTGCTAGGGAGCCCTGCCAGGGCAGATTCTTCTCTCTGTGGAGCTGCTGTTTCTGAGTTGAGGCTCTAGTGTAGCCAAAGGCTAGCCCCTTTGCTTTCTCCTGAGGTGATGGGCACCATGGACAAGGGAAGAGCAGGCCATGTGTCTAGCTAAAGTTTCGTAATACCTTTGACCGTCTCTCCCATCCTTCCTTTATGACCAAATTGGAGACAAATGGGTTCAGTTAGAGGATGATAAGGTGGGTGGAAACTTGTCTGGACTACCAGGCACAAAGAGTTGTGACCGTGGAAAATGTGCTGACCAGAATGTCATGGAGGTCAAAAACAGTAAGGTAAAGTTTTGAGCCTAGGGGAGGAACCAGCCCATGCAGTCATACAGGCTAGGGGCTGGCTGTCTAGGAAGAAGATCCACTGAAAATTATGTGTGATTTTAGAAGAAACACAGCTGAACATGACATCACAGTGTCCCCTTGCGCCAAAGAAGACCAAATGTATCCTGATCTGAGTTAGTCACCATGTTGTTATCAGGTCCAGGAAAGTGATCCTGCCCCTCTGGCCCATTTGTGACCAGGTTGGCGTTCCCCAGTCCAGGAAGGATATTGACATACTGAAGTGAATCCAATAAAGGCCACCATTTTGATTAGGAGGCTGGCTAACATGACTTGCGAGGAGAGGCTGAGTGAACTGAGCCTGCTTATCTTGCAGAAGCGGTGGCTCATGGGAGACCTTCTTGCTTTCTACAACTACTTGTTGAGAGGAGAGAGAGAAGAGCGGTGCTGGCACATGGCCCAGCCCCCGGGCAGAGCTGGTAGCAGTGTGTGACAGCAGCAGAGAGGAGATGCTGGGGCCAGAGCAGACAGCCTGGGCTGGCAGTGGACAGTGAAATGTGGGCTGCAGAGGATGGGATGTGCAGGGCTGGTGGGGCTGGCCTTGGTGCTACTGAGTGTGTAGAGCAGGCATCAACTCTGGGCGGCCAGGGCTGTGTCGTTCTTCATGGAGCCTCTCCCCCTCCCTGTCTGTCTGCCATCTCATGTCCCTCTTTGCCAATTCTGAGTCCTCACTCAGTATTCTTGCATTGTGTCCATCAACTCTATTGGTATGAGTTTGCTTGCATATATGGCTACCTTTCAAAATACACACTCTTTCCTTTGTGCATTCAGCAATTATTGCCCTGAATTTAGTCCTCTGTCCTTTACTGTAACACCCACTCTCCCTGCCAGTGTTCCTCTCTCTTTTCATCCATCCATCCATCCATCCATCCATCCATCCATCCATCTTTTGACCCATGTATCCACATATCTACCATGTCTAGCCCCTCTTCCTGCTCTCTGAGAGCCCTCTCTCATCTTTCCCTCTGCTTTCTTCATGTCTGTAGGCACAAATTTGCTTTCCTGCACCTTTCAATTATTCTATACATCCATGTATCCCTTTGTGCATTCAGGGTTCATTCTTGTTCAAATTCGGCCCTCTCTGCTGCACTGTAATACTCCCAGCTCTCCTGTCTACTCTTCGTCTCTTCATCCATCCATCCATCCATCCATCCATCCATCCATCCATCCATGCATCTGACATTCATGCTGTCTCTCCATGCATCTATATCAAATTTCTTTCAAGCCATTTCCCCTCACTCCACAAAACCACATCAGGATCACTCTCTATCCCTGTCCCTGTGGCGCATGTCCCCATCTGTTCCGGTCCAGCTCTGTTTCACTGGCACTTTTCCCAAACATTTCTCTGTGAAACACACCATCAGACATGAATGATCTTTGGTGATTTTTGGCCTTTCCTTCTCCTTTCTCAGCAGTGGCTGTGGGCAGAGCCCAGGTGCAGAAGGAACCATTGTCAGAGACCACCAAGCACACCAGAATCAGCATCAACTGCTCACACCCCAACAAACAGTCCACTGAGTTCATCCACTGGCACCATCTGCTCCCTGGCTGAGGCTCCAAACTCCTTATGAGCCTTCTAAAAGGTTCCAAACTGCTGCTGGACCCACTGGAGCAGCTGTCAGTGGTGGGTGACCACTGGTCCAGCACCCTGTGGCTCGCCTGGCCCTGACATAGGGAAGTTGTGGAAGTGCCTCAGGATACACTGGTGCAAGAGCATAAACTGACACAGGCAGGGCTGGATGTGTGTGGTGGAGGCAAGGGGACAGTCCCAGCTCAGCCCTCTCCCACCTGGGAACACCGCCAGTCTGCCCAACGGGGCTTCCTTCCCATGCCTGTCCCTGGAAGAGGGAAAGTTCAGCACTGTCCCCGACCTCAGCTGGGGCATGTCGTGGCAGCCATAGTTGTATTCCAAGGGAACTCCTGGCAGGTTTGCAGTCATTGGAGAGCAGACGGCAGCCCACTGTCCTTCTGCCACGGCCTCGACTGAACAACAGGACAGTAAAGGACTTGTGGGAGCGTGGCTGTGAATGGGGGCTGGTGTGCCAATAACGTGCTTCCTGCAGTCCCTGCCAACTGTGTGAGAAAGGCCCTGGGTGAGAAGAGGCAGAGGAGCCCTGCTCCAGGCAGCAGACACCAGAAGACATGAAAATCAAGTAGGCCTTTTGCTTGCCTGGGTATTGAGGTTCTGGGGCCCAGGGTGGGAGAAGCATCTGGAGGCTGTGGGTAATGTGGGTAAGTGAAGGGACGCAGAAGGACTGCCTGCACAACAGAGAGCTGTGTTGCCATGTCCTCCCCCTGCCAGAGTGAGGCAGTGTGTCTGTCCCTGTGCAGCTGGTTTCTGGAGCAGATGCTCTTCACAGAGATGTTTCTCTTCAGGTTCCTCTTCTATGGCCAGAGGAGAAGGGAAAGAGTGTGTGACACCTGGGTCCAAGGCACTTCAGTGTGTGCCTGGTCCTCTCTCCATCCAGACAGTCCCAGGGACAGGGTGGACATGGGTGGGTGCAGGGGTGCCTTCTCCCTCTCCTGCAGAGCTGGGTGCAGGCCTGTGCAGCTGGCTAGGTGGTGGGTGTCAGGAGAAGTTCTCGAGGCATCCCTGTCCCTTAGAGGGACAGTACTCAAACCATGATTCTTTTATGTCTCTAGAGGGCTGCCTTGTGGTAGAGGTTGGGGGGAAAGGCCCAAAGAGGCCTGGCTGGAGCAGCAGGGAGAGAGTTTTACTCCACCCTCTGGGCTGTGGGCTTTGATCTGGCAGAGGTAGAAGAAGAGGTGAAGGTGCAAGCCTCAGGTCCCTCCTGCTCGTAGGTCCCTGGGCACCCCGTGAAGACAGAGCGTGACATGGTCCTGATTTTCCTGTCAGCCCTGGTGGGACTGGCTGATTTTGGTGGATGTGACTTTCAGGCTGGGGAGAATGAGGCAAGAGTTTGCACAACTGGTGGTGGAAGCAGAGAGATGTGAGTTCTGACTGTGAATCTGGAAGTGTTTCCGTAGGGAGAGCAGAAGCTGCAGTTGGATATGGCAAATAATCTGGGAGATGTCAGGAGTAATGGGCATCAAAGAAGGAATAAGATAAATAATAAATAATAATAATAAATCAATTTGCAGGTACTGGTAATTCTTGAATGTGCTGCTAATACATACGTAGCTGAAAGAAGGAAAGATACTGGGGAGTGGAGCGATGTGGCATCACCAGCAGCACCAGACCCAGTCCCATCAGATGTTGCTGCAGGTGGACATATGGAAACCACAAGTGGAATCAGGGAGGTTCTCCTCTGCACTGTCTGTGGAGACCTCACACGTGTTTCTGCATGTGCAGGATGCTGAGCTCCAGGATAGCACTGCCTATTTATATGAAAGAAAGAAACCTGACTTGGAGGTTATACGGTAAACAAACCAAACTAGGTTTGTAAATGCCCTCTGCTTAAAATAGCCGGTACACTGGAGTGAGTACTTAGGGCAAGTAACCTATCCTTGGGCACAGGTCTGGCTGCAGGTCTAAGAGCCAAGTGGCCAGGACAGAGGGACACAGGAGGTTGGTGAATTGCCTCCAGAAGGACCACTGCTTCCAGAAGGGAGAAGCAGATGTTCAGTCCAGACTTATTCACTTCACTTGGAGAGCTCTACACGCAGGATAAATTAATCCTACGCCGTTAATAAAAGTGTATCTGTCATGTTGACGCCTCCTCCTTCTGAAGTGGTCACATGGACTCCACTGTCAGTGTGTAGAAAGAAGAGCTTTGAGAACATGATTCATCTGTTCTGAAATGAAAACCAGGAGAGGAAAAGCATGTGCCCTTTGGAAGTGCTGGTGTCCTCCCAATGAGTGTAAAAGGACACTTGCTGCCCAGCCAGCCTTTCACAGCTCTGCAGTTTGGGGACTATGCCAATCCTATTAAAGTAGTTCCACAACAAAGCCTGAAATGGGTGGAACAATGGACTGTTAAAGACTGATGTGGGGTTTTAGATGTGGAAACTCCCTAACAGATCTAGCATTAATCATAGTGATTCGCATATTTTTAATTAAACATTAAAAAGTACATTCAGATACTAGATAGAGAAAAGGAAAAGGAATATAAATATTATTGACTGTCTTATGCTAGAAATAATGGCTATAGGGAGAAATACCAGAAAATGCCAAATTTTGTTTTGAACCAGAGCATGATTTTCTGAAACAGCCACAAGAATGGGGCATAAATCCATCCAGAAAACATCTGACTAAATGGAGAAATACATGTCCATTTCCTAAAGCAGTGGGCAAGCTGCCGGGAATTCTTTTGGGGCTTCAGATGAATCCCTGACAAAATGAAGCACTTTTTATACTGGAATACAAACCTATGCGACTATCCAGTGTTCTGTTGGAGAGCTGCTTCTGGATGGGGTTTGTGAGCCTTTCCAAGTGGTGGTCTTCAGAGCACTGGGAGGCATTCTGAGTTTACCCAGGAGGGAACAGAGGGAGGTGGGAGCATTAGAATCAAGGCTCAGCCCAGCCTAAGATGGCTGTGAGGTGACTGAGATGAGCTCAGTGGGGAACTGGTGGCTTCTCACTACCTGTGATGCCCAGGTGCAGTTACGCTTTGGTGAGGACTTTCTGTAGGGTGTAAGTCATGGGAGGGAGGGGATGAACCTCTTTGCTCCCACCAAGGCCCTTTGAAAAGCCACTTCACTTTTTCTGGAAAGTGAAAGCCTGCCCCAGAGCTTGCTTCACTTCTTTGTTCCTGAGTGTGTAAATGAAGGGGTTCAACAAAGGAGTTACAACTGTGTTAAAGATATTCATGAGTTTGTTCAGATCCAGGGAGTTCTGGGCCGATGGCTTCACATACAGGAACATGGTGGAACCATACCAGATTGTGACGACACTGAGATGGGCAGAGCAAGTGGAGAATGCCTTTTTCCGGCCATGAGCTGACTGGATTCTCAGGATGGAAGAGATGATGTATATATAGGAGATCAGAGTGACCACACAGGAGGCCACCACAACGATTATGGAGACTAGGAAGGTTGCCATCTCCACGGGCCACGTGTCACTGCAGGAGAGGGCGAGGCAGGAGTCTATATCACAGAGGAAATGATTGATGACATGTGGCCCACAGAAAGTCAGCCTGGATGTCAGAAAGGCCAGCAGCGAGACGGACAGAAAGCCTCCCAGCCAGGAGCTGAGCACCAGCCGAGCAGAGAGGACACTGCTCATGAGGGAGCTGTATCTCAAGGGGTAGCGTATGGCTAAGTAGCGGTCATAGGCCATGACAGACAGGAGAAAACACTCAGTGGAACCTAAAGAGAGAAGAAAGAACAACTGGAGGATGCAGACGTTGAAGGAGATGGTCTGGCTACTCCCCAGCATGACTCCTATGGCTTTGGGAACAACACCCGTAGTGTACCAGATCTCCAGAAAGGAAAGATTACAGAGGAAAAAGTACATTGGTGTATGGAGGTTCTTGGTCATCCACACGAGGGCTATGATGGATGCATTGCCTGTTAGTGTCAGTGAGTACGTCAGTGCAAATACCACTACAAGGCAGACCCGGAAGTGCCACGTGCCTGGGAAGCCAAGAAGGATGAATTCTTCCACACTTGTCCCATTTTCCATGTTCTCCCAGGAGCTGAGGTTCATCTGCAAAGACAGGAAAGTTTCTGTGAGAGTCTGCATGCCTGTGATGGTCCTTCAGATGTCACTAGTAGTGAAATAAAGCCATCATCCCTGTAAAAAGTGTTGTTGCAGAGCACAGAAAAACAGCATCTACCCTAAGTTAGAATTGTCAGGGAAATCCTTTGCTGCAGAAACATGTTTGGACAACTAGATCTGACCATGCCTACACCATCAAATGAACCTGGAGAATTATCAGATCAAGCACAGGCATCTCCTTTAGAACATGTGGAATGCAATCATTTCTGTGAGATGAAAATCCCATTTAGGAAACTATGGATAGCAGGCTGAGGGTCTCCAGCTATGTGAAAAGCTGTTGCAGTGAGGAAGGGAATAACATACTTGCACTCCTTAGGGCAGGAAATAACGAGTTGTGATTTCAGGAAATGAGACTGAGGGATCAGAAAACCATCATGATAATGTGGTACTGGAAGAGATTTTCTCACCTCTTCTAGGTCAGTTTATCACAATGGCTTCTGATTGAGATGGCAGCAGCACAGGCAGCAGGCTAGTATGACACTTATTACTGAAGGACTCGTGGCCTTGTATATTTGCCTTCTTCCGAGTCTCAGCACAGGAAGCTTTTGCAAATACCTCCATTACTTCCACTGACGTCTGCTTCTCAGCATAGCTGCTAGGGTTAAGATTCATCTTTTTAAAATTTTGCCACTTCAGAGTCAGAGGAATGATTTCTGCTGACCAAGTTGAAAGACCTACAATGAATTACTCTTATCTCAGCTCCTCATCTCACCCTCCTTCTTTCTCAATGTACAGAGAAAAAGCACTAGGGAGATATGGCTCATCTCATCTAATATACACGGCTAAAATCCATCTAGAAGTGTCAGATTGTCCCTGAGGACTAGAGCAGGAGTCTAGCAAGAAGGTCAGATGGGTAAGTCAGACAGCTCAACTTGGGCAGAGGTACCCATGCCTCAGTGGTTGACAGCAAAATCTTCTGAGTCGAATCCCATCCAGGGTACCTCTTCCGAGAAGCCAGCCAAAATGCAAGGTGTAATCTATGCCCTCCTTGCAGACAAGGGAGGATTATTGATCAGTTCTTTAGGGGAGAACCGGTCTCATGCTCAGATGGGTATCTAAGATAGATGGAGCTGAACCACTATCTGAAGGATCCCTTTATCTCCTTTCCTTCTCTTTAGGAATTTACATATCAGAAATCTCATGTGGGTGAAGAGTAGAGAAATCCCCCTTAACCTTGCTCTCTTTAAATGTGCAAGGCATTGAAAGTCAATGCTAGAGGTCTTGGGCAGGCTTCACTCACCAGCTCAGCTAATGGAAATGATCCAAACAACATCTCTTCATGCACCATCCTCCAGATGAAGCCATGGTCTCTTTGGCTGAGGAAGAACATTGGAAAGAGGTTAATTTATTGGAGAAGCTCTGGGTGCAGTGATGTCAGGAGAAGTGTGGCTGAACAACTCTCACCATGTCGACTCAATTCAAGCTTACCTTGCTTCCTCTCCATCCACCTGGTAGATATTGACAGCTTGTGCTCCCAGTTTTCTTTCCCCCTCACAGCCACCACTGTCCTTCCACAAAGAGGTGCCCATGTGTCACACACACAGAGTAAAGTCTCTCCAGGTTAGCTCCATATAATGAGAGCATACATCAGAGAGTCGCCAGCATCGTTAGCATAATAACTTCCCCATATTCATCTCATTAACACACTGAAGCTCAAACTGGCCACACTGAGGAGATGGTTTTCTGTTTTCCCTCTATGTACTACAGGGAATTTGATCTTTTGGGGATTTCATGGAATTATTGCAGATGTGTAATGCTCTCTCTTCACACAGGCCAATTAAAGAACAGCAACACAATTCTCTAAGGTTTATGTCAGGCTGTGTGTTTGCCTCCTGCCTGTAGCTGTAGTACGTAACATTCTCAGGAACTCAGTGCTGTCTTGTGTAGCTATTGCTGACATGCAGTAGATGTTTGACATAGCTGTGTCTCAAGAGACTGGAAGTGTCAAGTATTTGGTGCTGGATGCTAACATGGTCTTGAAATCTCCAGGGTGGGAGATAACTAAAGGCAGCTATGGACACATGAATATAGAGAGAGTAAGGTAAGGGATTCACTTGCCACATTTCATACCCTCTAACTGCAGTTAAGGCCTAAGTCTTCAGACTTCATTGAAGTGAAGATCTAAGTACAGATCACAGAATCAAAGAATCATGGAATCATAGAATGGTTAGTGTTGGAAGGGACCTTAAAGATCACCTAGTTCCAATCAGCCTGCCATAGGCATGGACACCTTTGACTACACCAGGTTGCTCAAAGCCCCATCCATCCTGGCCTTGAGTGCTTTGAGGGATGGGGCATCCACAGCTTCTCTGGAAATCCTGTTCCAGTGTCTCACCACCCTCAGAGTAATGATTTTCTTCCTAATATCTAATCTAAATCTTTTTCAGTTTAAAACCATGACCCCCTCATCATATCACTACATGCCCTTGTAAAAGTTCCTCTGCATCTTTCTTGTAGGCCCTCTAAGTACTGGAAGGCTGCTACAAGGTCTCCCCGGAGCCTTCTCTTCTCCAGGCTGAACAATCTCAACTTTCCCAGACTGTCTTCATAGGAGAGGTGCTCCAGTCCTCTGATCATCTTCGTGGCATTCTCTGGACTCACAGGTCCATGTCATTATTATTTTGGGGGCTCCAGAGGTTGACGCAGTACTCCAAGTGGGACCTCATGAGAGTGGAGTAGAGGGGGACAATAACATCCCTCAACCTACTGGTCATATTTCTTTTTATGCAGCCCAGGATGCAGTTGTCTTTCTAGACTGTGAGCGCACATTGCCGGCTCATGTTGAGCTCTCATTCACCAACACCTGCAAATGCTTCTCAGCAGGGCTGCTGTCAACCCATTCTCTGCCCAGCCTGCATTTGTGCATGGGATTGCTCTGCCCCATGTGCAGGACATTCCAACCCAGAGCAACACCTTTCTCCTTTGGAATTGAGGAGTCTCCACAGAGAGAAGGACCACGTTGAGTCTAGGCTTGAATGCAATAGAACTTTAATGAGTCAAAGAGGAAAACAAAGTCACTCCAGGCAGGGACTGCCGGTTCATAGGGGCAGCTGTGAGTCTTAGGTCCTTGGCTGTGGGGAAGATCTTGCGTGATGTCTGTCTGCCTGCCCCATAGACAGAGCGGAGACAGACGGTTCCCACCAGGTTGGCCTTGGGGGAACCTTGCTGCTAAGAGAATGTAAAGCAAACAATGAAAAAGGAAATAAAAGCCAAGTCTCTCAGCTATGCTGAAAGCAACATTGAAAACATCTATCCTCTGCCCAGCACCATGTTCTGAGCTCCTCAGGGTGTCTCCTTGGGAATTTCCCAGCAGCTTTAGCAGGGCTGACATCTGTTGCCACAGTAGCGGCTGGTAATGCAGGAGAGGTCACAGCAGCCAGAGTTGATGGGGACTCCGTCACAGCTGAGGATGCTGCCAACGGCAGCGGAGGTGGAGGATCCCACAACAGTGTTCTGTGGGAAGGAGCTGAGGATGGGGCCAGGCAGAGTCACCACCACAGGGGAGGGCTCGATGACAACGGTGGAGTTCTGGCACTGCCTGACACAGGGCTCATTGCAGCTGTTGGCCAGTGGGGTGGGGCCACAGGGCCGGCAGGGCAGGCACTGGTTGTAGCAGGACATGTCTCTCAGATGGAGGTGCGCCTGGGAGAAAATCATAGTACAGGCATGGGTGAGAAAGAAGCTTCCTGCTAGGTAGTTAGGAGGAAACTGTGCAGGGAGACACCAGGAGTTCTTTCCCTTGGACCCATGGACTCTACAAAGACTAGCCAGTCTTAGAGAGGTTCTTGCCAAGCCTCTAGAGCAGGAGCCACCTCAGCCAACGCCCAGTGTCCCTCCAAGCCACTCTTCCCCATTCAATGTCCCATAAGAAGGAGCACAAGAGTAGGGCAGAGTGGGTATCATCTGAGATGGCCATTGAGGCAAGACTTTATCCTGGAGCAGAAAGAGGAGAAAGCACTTCCCTCACCTGGTCTTCAATGCAGAAGGAGGCAAGAGAAGTGGATGAGAGAGCAAGGAGTTGTACTTGCTTTTATACTGGTCCTACACTTGCTCAGGTCCACAGGCAGCTTTTGTGGAGGTAGTAATCTTCTGAAATGCTCATCTCTAAAGCAAAATGTCCCAGCTAATGACGTAGGCTGTGTTTTGATTTTCTGCAGTGCTACCTTTTAATTTTCTTTTTTCTAGCATCCTCATTCTCTCATGGAATGCTGGGAATACGAGTCCATTGATTTCCAGGGCAGAAATGCGTCAGAGCAGCCAGAAGACACAGACTAAGAGCCAGAGTGGTCCTTTGCAGGCAGATGATGTAAGGCTGGGGCACTCTGGTGGGGTTGCTTGTGTTCTCCTTTTCAGGGAGGAGCTCAGGTGCTTCCAGCCCTGTAATCCTTAGCCCCATCACCCAAGGCGCTCATCCAGGAGGACATGTCACATCCTTCTCTCTCCCTCACTGCTGGGATTTGTATCTTTTCCTCCTAATGCTGCCCTCAGGAGAAGGTTATTGCCCTGTTTGGCCTCCTGCCATGGCTGGGAAGTCTCTGGGAGTTCTCAATGTACACTATGGATATGTTTGTGGCTTTATTGTAATCCAAGGTGCTCTGACCCTTCCCTGACATGGTGGTCCTCCGTGTCTCCTCTCTTGAGCTCACGGCTGCTTCTGTGGATGCATGTGTGCTTGTTTGTGTGGACATTTGTGCATGTGGACCGCTGTGAATGCATGTGTGTGCCAGCAATGTTGGTTGCCAGCAAGATGAGCAGTACAGATGTGAAAGCAGTGCTGCCTAAGGGTGCAGGCTGTTCCATGAGTCCCCTGAGTGCTATGCTTTGCCTGAATTTCAGTTGGTTTCTTCCTCTGCACATTATATTAGAGCACACAGATTTGCTGTTATCTTCCATTATGCCTTCCCATAGTCTCTCTTATTGCTTTATTTTAACTAAGTGTGAATGTTTCGGCAGGCTTTGCAAGAAAAAAAGAATATTAAGAGCATACATTTGTTACTTGTGCCTTTAGGTAAGACAATTTGGAATATCAGTCAAGGTTTTTCCTCCTTTCTGTCCTTCAGCAGGCTCTAAGAGTCTTAGACTGTATAAAAACATAAACTTACACCCAGTCAGAAACTTACTGATGTGGTGCTGAACTGGGCAAGGACTGAGACATTGGACTGAGCAGGTATTGAACTGAAGGGACCAAGGTCCTGATGTCACTGTGCTGTGCCCAGGAAGAGCACCAAGGACCTTCATGTCCTACATTGAAATCTGGATCTGAGTGATCAGCAACCGGCCCTGGGGCAAAGGCATATCTGATTAAGTGTCGCACACCTCAGCGCCTGATGATGTTGCCTGACTGGGTCAGGGAAAGACCCTCTTTTCCCCAGGGGCTGCTGGTGGTGGAAGGAAGGACACTGTGAAAGAGGTGGAAACACTGTCTGTCTTGGGAGCTGTTCCCCTGAGGAATTGCTCCTCTGGGTGACTTCTGGCTTATTCCTGTCAATGATCTTCCTCCTTTTCCAGACAAGCTTTCCTTGTCCATGGTCATCATATTTGGAGCCTGCTGGTGGGAAATGGGGGCTACAACAGCAGAGAGAATTTCCTTCCCTGTCTGCAGGTGACACCTAAGCCCCCTGATTTACCCCTTCCCTCCCTGTCTCCCTTATAGCCATGAGTCCATTTCTCCACGCACTCCCTTCACCTCTGCAAACCTCTTGGGCATTGGCTTTGGGCCACAGAGAGGCACCTGGAGGGAGTCTCTCATCCTTTCTTTCCCATCTCCAGAAAGACAGTGGAGACTCCATCTAGTCCCAGAGTTCTCCGATTGGTATGCCTGACACCTCCAGGTGCCATGGCTGCTCAGCTGTCCCTGTCTAAGGATGTAGCTGTACAAACTTAGTCTTGCTGGGCACTCTCCAAGAAGGCCTCCACTTTCTCCTTCTCTCTGGACAGAGGGCTTTTAGCCTTTTCCCACCTCTTCTTCTTTTGGTCCTCTCTCCTGCGCCCAAGGAAGGGGCAGGTCAGATTCCCAACTGTCAGCAATCCTGCTTCTTACCAAACATGACTGCAAGCACAGGGGCCGTTTCCCAGACAACATCTAGCATGGATGGTGCAGTACTGATAGACAAATCTGGACATTCACTGCAACTTGTCCTCGTGGGACGTCTGAGTCAGACCACAGTTACACTCAAGGTTTCAGTTAGACTCTTGTTCTCATTTTGATCTCACCAATTGACATCACAAGCAAATGGAAGTAATTGCACAGCCACGTACACACAGATACATGAGAAAATATCCATGCACTCAAAGGGTGTACACACCTGTCTACACCTGTTGACACACAGGTATGTGTGGTCACAAGCATGCATGTACACAAAGGCGCATACATGTACCTCTAGAAACACAGACATTTGGTCAGATGTGAGCAAACATGAAAAAACATATGTATGCACACCCAGCTACACAAGAACCCTTGTACCCGCACATACATTCACTCCTCAGGCTTGTCATCATGTAAGTGTTCACACGTGCTTGTATGCACTTTCACACTCACAATTGCACATAGATAATTGCATGCTTGAGTACATAGACATGTATGTGCGCACGTCTGCACACACTTGCACACTGACAGCACAGATGCATACTTGCCTACCTGCAAAAACATGCGTGGACACAAACACATGCACAGATATAAACAGAAATGTCCTTGTTCACACACACGCTGGCAGACACTCACTCTCATATGTGCATTGCAAATACCCACACAAATGCAAATACAGAGGCACAAATATGCCCCCAGGCGCAGACAGATGCATATGCACAGGAGGAAGCCCAGCCTCTCCCCACACTCTGAGAAGCAGGACTCCACGGGCAGCTCTCTGCCCCTGTGCCCCTGACAACTTCAGGCAAGTCCTCGAAAGCCTACTGCTAAGAAGGCAAATGAGGCGCCAGCCACTGTTGGTGGATTTAGTGACAGCAGAGGGCTTTTGGGCTTTTGTGCATTGGCCAGAAGTAGTTCAACTGATTGTGTTCTCAATTACAGGAAAGAGAGAAGGTGTATTGAGGTCCAAGCAGCGGGGTCTTTTTTTGAAATTTAACCATGTTCATATACCAATTCTGTCCATGAGAGACAAAGTCAAAGCTTAAGACCACCCCTATTGCTGCAGCTCCAGGAATTCTCCACTTTACAAGTCAAAATGATCCCGACGTTTTGCAAGCTCCGGCTCATCCCTGGTGGTTGCCGTAAGGCAGTTGTGGAGGTCTGGGACCAGTTCCAGGTTCAATGCAGGGAGAGGTGCTGCCCTGACACGCTCACATGGCAGCAAAGGGTTGTGTGTGGGGGGTGAGCTCCATGGCCTGCAGCTGCAAATGCTGGGGCTGGGACACCAGAGAGGAAGCTGGCCTGATGAAGTTGCCTTAAGATAAATACCATCTCTTCAAAAGACAAACTAATATTACTTAAAAGGGGTTTAAAAGAAACAGAGAGTGAGAGATTTTACCAAGGTCTGTAGTGATAGGACTTTGAAAGAGGGTAGATTTAGATCGTACATAAGTAAGAAATGTTTTTCAATTAGGGTGGTGAGACATTGGAAGAAATGTTCCCAAAAACTTGTGGATTCCCCATCACCGGAATTGCTCAAGGTCAGGTTGGATAGGGCTTTGAGTAATCTGCACTAGTAACGGATGTCACAAGACTAGATGGTCCTTCAAGGTCCCTTCAAAACCAAACCAAACCATTTTATGATTCTATGATTATGTGATTCCATGATTCTATGAAAGCCCTGACCAGGCCCACTGCAGGGCACTGACACTCTGCCTGCTGGAACTACCTTGCCCTAACCAGCTCCACCTGGCCAGGCACCCCAGGGTCCTTCCCCCACTGCCTGTCACTAGCATTGCCATCGGTATTGGCAAAGGCTAGGCACCAGCATCAACATTGGAATTGGCATCAGGCTTCTCACAAGCTCCTCCATCATTTCCCCCATGGAGGTCTTTTCTGGAGCTCGGGAGGCCATGCCATAATGTCAGGAGTTTGAGCTCAACACAGACTTGAGAAAATGATGTAGAACTGGCTGAAACCTTCAGACTTTCTCCATAGGTTCCAGATCATGAGGCTATTGTAGAGGATTTCCCTCCACACCAAACACAGAGTCTTTGGGTGTGCAGGTGAAGCCCTGGAGACAGAATGAAAGCCTCAAAACCCTTTGCAAAGACACATTTAGGGCCCTGAGAGGAGTATTCTCTGTCCATCTGGTCCCCAGGGAGACGTGTCTGGCTCGAGTAGCTCACTCAGCTGTTCCAAGTCAATGTTCTTGGGCTTTAGAAGCAGAGAGGGAAACCAGGTTTCTGCAACCACAGATGTCCCTGTCTTTAACTGGCAAAGGATCCCTTCTCCAGGCATTATTTGGATGCGCTTCAAACTGGCCAGGCAGCATGCTTGCCTCTGTGGTGGTGTCCTGGAACCCAGGGAAGCACAAGCAGACTGGGATCGTTCATATAGGTATCTGAAGGGATGGATGGAGCATGTCTGTAAAGCAGAGGGCAAGGGCATCTGTGCTGCCTTCTGTGCCTCCCCAGCCTGTATGCCAATGAGGAAAGCTGTTGGGACATATATAGGTGTGCCTTTCTCAGTCATGTCAAGGCCCAGGGACTTGGAACACAGGAGTGGAAACTCAGCAGAAGCATCCCACCTGCTTGCCTTGCTCCTATGCTTCCCTCAGCATCCACCAATCACTCTTGACAGAAGACACGATTCCTCCTGTGGTTTATTTGTTGGCCAAACTTGCCTAAGGAGGGAAAAATGCCTTTCTTGCCTTGCATCTAGGAATTGTCTGAACCTTAAGTCTGCAATATCAGCCTGTTCAAATACATGGATCAGCCTTTGGTAGCTTATAGAAAGAGAGATGGAGGATGAAGCCAGAAATAAAGCTCATGAAGTGATAGATAGATGCATTTAGAGTCAGGCAAAGGTGACCAATGGCTGAAGGTGAGTCAGCAGTGTGCTCTTGTGGCAAAGCAGACTTATGGCACTTTTATCTCACCATTTCTGACAGCTCTTCTCTCTTGGGGTTGTTGGCGCAGAGGTTTCCGAGTCACTCTCACACTTGCAGGAGGATCGGTCTCAGCATGCACCTTTGGTATCTCGTCCTCACTGCCTTCCTGAGGCAACCACTGGGTAAGCATTGGCTTTGTCTGGAGGCACGATTCCTCTCCTTCCTAGGAGACCCGCATCCCCTCAACAGTTCTCTGCAGGGAGCTGCTCTTGAATTATGGTCAAATATTGGGAAACATCAGGTCAGATGGGTTTTTCTGCACCTGCTTTCTCAAGATACTGCTGCTACTGATACAAAAGAAAAGATGAGACTGAGAAGAAACAGCTCCTCTCCTGACCATCATAGACCCCTTGCCTTCCTATTTTCTTGCCAGTTGCCCACCTCTCTCTGTCTCTTTCAATCTTTCTGGGCCCAGTGTTTCACCTGGCAACCCAAAAGCACAGGACTTTTGCAAGTTGATGCAGGAACATGAAAGCACTCTCAACCCACTCATTCTTAGGGTGTCCCAGTCTCTCTCCTGGCTGGCACAAGTCACACAGCATGCCCTGACTAGCCATTCCTCCTGCAAGTCCACAATGCCTGAGCTTCCTTTTCCCTACCTTCTTTGACCTCGGAGACATCTGAGAAGACAGGGAATGGGGAGCAGGATGAAACATCTTTGCAGGTGTTCCCATGGTCTCTCACCCTGCTGGAGATATTCTGGATCTAGCAGAGGAGAGCCAGCCTCCACAAGTTCTTCCCTGGAGACTCCGGGCAGCAAGAGCGTGGGGATGGAAGACCTGACTGTCTCTGGGGGTATCCCTTTGGGAGTTAATTGACACTATTATGCTGTGGGATCCATGCTGACCTGAGGTCTCAGACTTCTTGCCCAGAGACACTCACCATATTGCTGTTCCCATCCATGGGGCTCTTGCTGCAGCGCAAAGCATAGGAAATCTTCTCCTCTGACACTTTGCATGCCCTCTTGTTTTGCATCTTGGAGCCTTTCCACGCAGTTGCTGACCCTTGCTTTCTTCCAGGTACCATGAGGCAGACCATCGTCACTCACCAAGAAGGACAAGTCAATGTAGAGGAGAAAGGCATCTTCCAGTCCACCTGCACCTAGCAGACCGCTAATTTTTATGGTTTGTTTTGGTACCAACAAAGGAAAGGCCAAGCCCCACATCTTGTTTCATATCAGGCAGCAGCTGGCCCCAAGCACAGTGGCCAACTTACCACGTTGCTGAACACCACGGGGAAACACAGCCTCCTGCAGCTGGAGGAAGTTGAGTTCTCTGACAGTGCCTTGTACCTCTGTGCTGTGCATGACACCCCAGTGCAGGGAGCTTCCTTGTCTGTGCAAGAACCCAGGGGAGGGAGGGAATGTGTCTGTGCAGGACTGAGCTTCATGGAAAGGGCCCTCAACACTGTTTCCTCAGTACATCCAGAGCTCTGCTGCCCAAGATCTTCTTTGCAGAAGAGGCCAATGTCAGTGGTGTGAGAGGAAGGAGAAGGTGATGAAAGAGTCTCAGGTTCTCTTATTTTCACCTTGGGTTACATGGTTATTATACCTAACAGCTCTGGTGAGGTGACAGGCAATGCAGGAGTCTGGGACTGCTTGTATAATAGTTCCTTGCTGCAACTCTTTACTTTCTCTTTTTTCCTGCTACATATTGATTTATCAGGGTTTCCTGTAGGACTGTCTCTTAGAGTATCTGCTCTGGGATGTATCCCTTAGAGGCTGGAGTTCAAAGAAAGATGAGAAACCTAAATAACATGCCACAGGGCAATGTCCCTTCCTGGAACTACAAGATTACAACAAATTTGCCAAATACTCAGAACTACCCTTGGATCCTCCAGTTGCTGCATGTCTGTGTGCTGGGTTCTGGAAGCCTTTTCTCCCCAGTGCATTTTGCTGGTCCTTGGAGCTCTTCTCATGCCCAACTTCATGATCTTCCCTTAGCACCACCTTATTTTTTTCTGCAGTGGTCCCAGGCTGTAAAGCTCTATGCAACATCTCAGTGGGGGAGCAAACCACCAGGCAGAGGTGGACAACAGGCCTTGCCAGGAGAAGAGCTGGCCTTGGGGAAAGGCACTTCATGCCTGGGAGAATGCCAGGCACCACAGTGCAGCCATGGGGAATTGGGCACTAGCTACTGTCCTTGGGATGCCCTGCTGGGGGTGTTTGAGAGGCACTGGTGCCCTAGTGTGTCCCATGGCCAGGTTTATTTCAGCCTGTGAGTCCCCTTAGCCCTGCACATCTGTGTAACTGCTGGGCTGTGAAGGGAACTCTTAGGGAGTAGAAGGTGAAGAGATGACCTGCCCTTGCTACCACTGCTCTTGGGTGTAGGCCATGCCCCATCATTCTGAAGACAGGTGGGCTGTTTTGAAGGCTTTTTCTCACTTTACCCTGACTCCTGCATCCATTGGGGACCATCTTCTGACTGAACTTCTTTTCCCCTCTGCACAGACATGTGAGCTGCTGACCTCTCAGAGCCCCAAGCAGCACCAGCTTCCTCTCTAAGGGAAAGCAGTGGTGAGCCTCCCTGTTGCAGGATGTGCTCTGAGGCCAAGGGATCGTATATGAGCAGAGATGCTGGAATACAGGGCCTGATACCCACTGGCTGTGGAAAAGATATCTTCCTCAGCTCAAGAAATGGTAACTGGAAAGGACCCATTGCCCTGTAGCCCACCCTCCCCTTCCTCTTCTGCTTGTGCCCCCACCTTATTCCCCGCCACCCAAGGCAATGCCTTTCTTCCTTGGCAATACAAGATAATATCCATCAAGAAAAGAATTACGTGTAGGCAGAGGCTTGGATGCAGAAAACTTTAATGACTCTGAAGAGGGATACAAGTTCACTTTCAGAGGATGCCAGTGCAGGTAGATCACAAGCAGCTGCCACCATTGCCCATGGCGGAGACCACACAGGGCATCGATCTGCCTGTACCACAGAAGAGGGTCCAGCAGATGCCTCAGGTTGGCTCTGGGGTTCTTACAACACAGAACACCAGAAGACAAGAAAGAGAAGGGAGAGAGAGTAAGACAGGGAAGTTAGACTTTGGCAATGATTTGAGAGGTCCCAAGCTGCCCTCCCTTGGAAGGGCAGTACTGAATTCTCAGCCTCTCTGAAATCAATGGCCAGAAGCTCTATCCTCAATCCAGCATCAGCTTCTGGGTTCTGGGAGGTCCTTGTCCAGGCTGTCACCAGTGGATTTAGCAGGGGAGGCACCTTCTGCCATAGTAGCGGCTGGAAATGCCAGAGAGGTCACAGGACCCGGAGGTGATAGGCACCCCATCACGGCTGAGGATACTGCCAACAGCAGCAGAGGTGGAGGATCCCACAACAGTGTTCTGCGGGAAGGAGCTGAGGATGGGGCCGGGCAGGGTCACCACCACGGGGGAGGGCTGGATGACGACGCAGGAGTCCTGGCACTGCCTGACACAGGGCTCATTGCAGCTGTTGGCCAGTGGGGTGGGGCCACAGGGCCGGCAGGGCAGGCACTGGTTGTAGCAGGACATGTCTCAAGGGTGGATGTGTACCTGGGAGAGAGGTCAGGGGGGAGTTAGAGGTATATGTGAGGAGCAGTCCACCACAAGTGTGTCACCGTGCCATGAGCATTTCAAAAGCACCTGCAGAGCCAGGAGGTAGAAAGCGTGCGGTGAGGCAGAAGGAAATTCTTGGCCTCAACCATGCAATTTAATGCAAAGTTTTGGAAGGCCTAACAAGGTTGCTACTTATCTCTTCAGTGAAGAGCTTTCTCAGGCAAGTTCCAGATACTCTCCAAGTCAGACTTTCACCCATTTTTCCCCCTCTCAAGCAGCACCAAGACCCAGCACAGGATGGAGGGTCACACATCTGCATGAACACAAAAAGGACATGAGGAAAGGGATTCAGACTCACCTGGTTCCCAAGGAGAAGGATGACAGAGAAGTAGATGAGAGAGTGAGGAGTTGGGCTGGCTTTTATTGTGGCCCTGACCTGCCCCGGGCCCAGAGGTAGCTTCTACAGAAGTGGCAGTTTTCTAAGCTGCTTATGATGAACAGAAAACATCCCAGCTAATGACATGGGCTGGGTGGTTGTTTTCCCCGATGCCGACATTTCATTTCCTGGCTTATGCCATACCCATTCCCTTACTGATGCTTATTCTGAGTGCTGGGATTGAAAGGCCTCAGGATTTCCAGGGCAGGAATGTGTCAGTGCCTGCTGAAGCCTCAGCTCAAGTGCCAAATGGGTGCAGTGCAGGCAAGTGATGTTGGCCTGGGGCACACTGGTGGGGTGGTCTGTGGCTGCATTGACAGGAACGGGCCAAACTACTCCCAACCCTGCAATCCTTGGTTGGTCTCCCAAGGACTTCCCTGTGTGAGGATGTGCCTTGTCTTTCTCTCCCTCCCATCTCACTCCAGTGGTCACTTGTAGGGTGCAGGTGGGCTGCACTGCTGGGTTTCATCAACTCTTTAAATCTTTCACTGAGGAAACTAAGCAGCCTTCCCCAAGCTATGGGTATTGAGGGCTGCAAAGGTTATTTCCCCCATGATTTCAACACTGCTGAAAATCAAAGTTGTGTGGGTCCTCTACTACCACCAGGTTATTATGGGTGGACATATTGAAGAGAAAACTTGTTTCTTGGCATAGCACACAGATAACCAGGGGAAGGCTTATGCTTTGCAAAACACCTGAGTGTTACCATTGTCTACAAGATGTAAAAATTTTGAGGGAGGCCTGCAGTTTGCTTAAATATTCCCTGAACTTATCCTCTTCCACCCAGGATACACCTCCCTGGCTCTTAACTTCCCCCTTGGTTTCAGGGACCTAGGATTCCTAAAGACTGATCTTTCTCATGAAGACTGAGGCAAAGAAGACATTCAGCACCTTAGTCTTTCCATGTCCTGTGTTGCCAGGCTGTGCAGCATCAGAGAAGGTCCACTCATTCATCAGGGGGACTACAGTTCCTCTAGCCTTCCTTTTGTCACCTGTGTCCTTAGAGAAGCCCTTCTTGTTGCCATTGACATCTGTTGCCAGAGTCAGTTCCAGTTGGCCTTTGACTTTCCTAACCACATCCCTGCATATGCATGGGATGGCCATGGACCCTGTATGGGGAATGGCATGCTTGGACATGTGTCTCTCTAATCCTCCTAGGTTACCCATCCTTGCTTCCACCTTCTGCATGCTTCCTTCTTGTGTTTTGGTTTGGCCAGGAGCTCCATGTTCATTCATGCAGGCCTCCTGGCATGCCTTCCTAACTTTTTGCTCATTGGGACAGTCTGCTCTTGAGTTGGAGGAGGTGATACTGGAACATTAACCAGCTTTCTGGGGCCCCTTCTCTGCCTCCAGGGCCACATCACTGAGAACTCTTTTGAGCATCTCTTTAAAGAGACCAAAGTCTGATCTCCTAAAGTCCAGGGTTTTGATCTTGCTATTTACCCTTCTTGTCCTCAGGATCTTGAAGTCCACCATTTCATGGTCACTGCAGCCCAGGCTGCATTTGGTCTTCATATGCACAACAAGACTTTCATTCTTGGTGCCTATGAGATCCAGCAGAACACCTGTCCTCATTGGATCCTCTATCACTTGGGTGATGAAGTTGTCATGCATGCATTCAAGGAACATCCTGGCTTGTTTATGTCCTCCTGTGTTGTCCATCCAGCAGATATCACAGTGGTTGGACCGCTTAAGCACTGTTTTCTTGAACTTGTGATCCGTTCTTGGCACATCACCCCAGGCCATTTGCTCATCAGCTGTGTCCATGACTCCCTCAAAGGGCCGCAGGTTACTCTGTCCCTCCCCTGTCATTCCTAGTTTAAAGCCCTCCTTACCAGGTCAGCCACGTTATTGGCAAAGGCAACTCTGCCCCACTTGGTGAGGTGGATCCCAGCTCTCCTGAGCAGTTGCTGCTCTGCAAACAGGGCCCCATACTTGTAGAAACCAAAACCCTGTCACCAACTCCAGTTCCACAGACAATTATTGACCTGCATTATCAGTGCCCTCCTCCTTACACCCTTTCCTCTCACCAGCAGGATAGAGGAAAACACCACCTGGGCCCCCATGCCCTTGAATACTTCCCACAGAGCTCTTTAATCACTTTTTATATTGTCTAGATTTCCCTTAGCAGTATCATTTGTGACCACAAGGAAGGTTAGCAAGGTGTTAGTAGTAGAGCTGAATGAGCTTTGGCAGTCTCTTCACAACTTCCTGGATTCCTGCCCCTGGCAGGCAGCAAACCTCTCTAGATGATAGTCCAGGTTGGCAGATCAGTGCTTCTGACCCCTGCAGGAAAGAGTCAACCATAACGATCACTTGCTGCTTCTTCCTGCTGGTCGTGCATGGTTGAAGGTCAGGTGGACCAGATCCTAGGCTTCAAGGCAAATCTGGCTCCTCTTTAACTTTGAGGATGATGAACCTTTTTTGTAGTTTTAAGTCTTCAGATGGGGCAGGAGTCTTCCATGCAGTGCCAGAAGTCAAGAGCTTTCATCCCGAGATTGTCCCCTGGGAATCTTCTTTTGAAGTCCTGGGAATCCATAAGTGATGGCCAGTTTTTAAGAACCACCTTTTAAAAACACAGGAGCAGACAATTCCATTGTGTCTCAAGTTAAGCAAGTGGGGCAGAAGACCAGCTTGGCTGAGCAGGGAACTCTGGGAAAACGCTGGACAAATACTTGTTGAAGATGGTCACCTGACTAATAGAGATGAAGAAAAAGTGGAGGCATTCACTGTTTTTTTTGCCTCAGTCTTTAAGAATACTGATACACCTTGGGCTGCCCAGTCCACTGAGTTGGAGGACCATGAGTGCAGGAACAGTGACTTTCCATTTGTGGACACTGAATTTCTAAGGGATCGGTTGTACGAGCTGACTGTTCATACGTCCATGGGGACAGACAGGATTCATGTCAGAGTACTGAAGGAGCTAGCAGATGTAAGAGCAGGACCACTCTGAGTTACCTACCAAAGGTCTTGGGTGTCTGGGGAGGTCCCTGCTGGTGGGAAGCCATAAAATGTTATTCAAATTTACAAATAGAGCGTGAAGGAAGATCCAGGAACATATAGACCTGTTAGTTTAACCTCAGTCCATGGAAAACATTATGGAGAAGGTCATACTGGGTGCTATTGAAAGGCATTTAAAGAACAATGCAATCATCAGGCACTGTCAACATAGGACACAAAGGGAAAGTCCTGTCAAATTAGATATCCTTCTATGATAAGGTCACCCACCTAGTGGGTGAAGATAAAGTGGTGGATGGAGTTTTTCTGGATTTTACTAAGGCTTTTAATAGTGTCCCTCACAATACCCTTCTGGAGAAGTTGTCCAACTGTGGGATGAGCAGGAATATGGTGTGCTGGGTGAAAAACTGACTGAAAGGCAGGGCTCAAAGGGTTGTAGTGAATGAGGCTACATCTGCCTGATGACCAGTCAGCACTGGTGCTCCTCAGGGTTCAATTCTGGGGCAGGTTCTGTTCAATATTTTGATCAGTGATCTGGATGTAGGAGTTGAGTGTGCCATGAGCAATTTTGCTGATGATACCAAACTGTGAGGTGTTGATGCGTCTCTGGAGGGACAAAAGGCCTTACAGAGGGATATCTAGATAAATTGGAGCATTGGGCAATCATTAATGGCATGAAATTTAACAAGTCCAAATGACAGATTCTGCATCTGGAATGGAGTAACACCAGACACAGGTATAAATTTGGAGAGGAGTGGCTGGAGCTGCCCTGCAGAAAGGGATCTGGGGGTGCTGGTTGTCAGCAGGCTCAACAGGAGTCAGCAGTGTGCCCTGGAGGCCAGAGGGCAAACCACAGCCTGGGGTGCATTAACACAGTCCAACCAGCCGGTCAAGAGAGGGATTATCCCGCCTTATCAAGTGTTGGGGCAGCCTCCCCTTGAATGCTGTGTGTAGTTCTGGGCCCCACAAGTTAAGAAGGAAGTGAAGGTGCTTGAATGCATCCAGAGGAGGACAACAAAGCCTGTGAAAAGGCTGGAAGGAATGTCCCATGAGGAGTGGCTAAGGACTTTGAGCTTGTCTAGTTTGGAGAAAAGGAGTCTGAGAGGTGACCTCATGGCTCTCTGCAGCTTCCTGAGGAGGGGAAGTGGAGAGGGAAGTGCTGATGTCTTCTCCCTGGGATCCAGCGGCAGGACACATGACAATGGTTCACAGCTGCATCAGGAGAGGTTCAAACTTGACATTAAGAAACGTTTCTTTACCAAGAGGGTAGTCAGACACTGGAACAGGCTTCCTAGAGAGGTGGTCGATGCCTGTCAGTGTTTAAGAGGCATTTTTGGACAATGCCCTTAATAACATGGTTTAACTTTTTTAACTTGCAACTGCTTGATGACTGACGAATGCCCACTGCTTGCCTTGCATTTGTTATGCCTGAGAATATTCTGTGGTCTTACAGTTGCTGGCAACTGCTGCTTAAGGAAGTGCTCTGGAAAGATCCTTTTACCAAATTTGCAGAGGACTTAAGTTTTGCTCTTCTGCTCATTCACAGAGCTTTTGGTGAAGCAGGGATGGACAGGGATGGACAAAAAAAGGCATCTGGTCCATGCAAATTAGGACAAGCAACTATGGGGACTATAACTACCTGGGGAAGACATGAGGGCTGATACAGTCCTCTCTTTGGATGCTGAAATGAGGGACATTCTCCAGACACCAGCTTTGCTGGCCTATGAGAAAGCTTAGGTGTATACAAACGCTCTTCAAAAGTACTTCTCCCACAAGAAGGAGAGCAATCAGAAAAGGGGGACAATAACTCCTGCTTTTCCAGAGGAAAACCAGACAGAGGTGGAAAAGCCCCTGGAGACTCCTGAGGACTCCAGCCCTGTTGTTCAGGAAGTCCCTGATAATATGCATCCACGGTATTGGAAGAATGCGCAAGTGCTCCTACGTGAACTAGGGCAGCACAAGCCTATTTCTTCTTGGGAAAACCAGGGAAGTGTTGTGTACAAAAGAGATGTCATTAAGGGGTCCCACCTGCATGATTTAGTCCAAGGTATCCTTCAGACTTGTGTCCCATCTGAGAAGACCTGAAGACTAGGATGTGTTTAGGAAAGCCATGGATGCGGTGAATGTCCCCTCTGGCATCATGGATCATACAACAACCACGGTCTCTGGAAAAACTAAAAGTGACTGAAGATGTCCAAGAAGCATCCCAGACATCTTGTAATATGAGGGTGATACCTAAAAATCAGTGGTGCATGCTGTAAAGTTTACTGTTGAAATAAAAATATTCATGGACCCATGGAATCACAGGATGGCTTTACTAGGAAAGGACCTTTAAAAAGCCACCTAGTCCAACTCACCCTGCCACGGAGGTTTTATATTCATAAAATCTTGAAACTCTGCTGTCTGTAGTGTCCATTCAAAAAACATGTTGGGTTGGGTTGGGTTGGGTTGAGATTAAAAAGCACACACTCAGCCGTGCAGTTGGGTTGTAAGCTTTATTTATGGAACACAGTTATGAAAATTACTGCAAGAAATGCTGGTCTGGGTCTTCTGAAAATTATTTTGAGTAGGTGTGGCCATGAGGAGAGCTCCATCTTCATATTTTACAAAATGCATCAGTATCTGATCATTTTCTACTGGATTGTGAGAATACAAATTTGAAAACTGTTTGGAAGGTAATCTCTTGTTACGGTGATGTAGGAAAAGACGCAGTGGTATCCACAGGCCATGAGGGGGAGATGCTGCAGTTGCTTCCTCTGGAAAGAACTATCAGTAGCATTGTGATTTTCAAACGCCATGATGCTTTCAGGAAAGAGAGCACTCTTTGAGTGGGGGGTAATCACATGAGTCAAAAAACTCTGTGTGGTTCTGATGTGCCAAGAAAATTGCTAGCCAGTGCTCTCTGGGCTGGTTATGAGGGTGTGTAGTCACCACCACGCCCACTGGTCTTGCAGGAACATGGGCCCTAGGGAGCTAGTTCCTCGGCTAAGCACCCAGAAATGTTTCCCTGGTGTAGGGCTCTGCTAAGAAAAAACAAGAGAGCTGGTCCATCTCAGACTGCGATCTCATCCCTGTGTTACCACTGGACTCAGCACTGACTCCTACAGAAGAGGGAGAGGTGGGGAGAGGAGTCCCCAGTCCTAACCCCGTGCAGGAATCACTCTGTAATCTGCCCTGGTCCTGTGCTGCTGTTGGTGTGTGGCATTTGTGTGAGGGCAAACTCCCACAGCACATGGGCACAGAGCCTGCAGTTGTGGGATGCCCTTGGCCTGAGTGTGGGGAGCAGCAGTGCTGCATGGAGCACAAGGTTCACTTCAGCCCCAGGGTTCTGGGAATGCTGAAGGAGGTTGGTGCCTGGGGAAAGGCACCCCAGCGTGTAGCCTGTGTTTGGGCTGGTGCGTGCCCTGTGCCGTTCAGAGACAGCCCATGGATCCTGCTGAGGGTTGAATGAAATCCCACTGTCACTGCCATGTCTCCACGGAGCTGGAATATCTCCTCTCACACAGCACCTTTCTGGACTAGACTGGGGTTGTGGCACTTGTGGGGCTGCAGAGTTCCTGCGCCTCAGGAAAGCTCTGCTTGAGGAAGACAAGGCAGCCAGTCACTGTCCTAGGCCTGCCTTCAGCCAAGGGGTGTTGGGTTCACAGGGACAGGGGACTCCAGTGAGTGGCCTGCTGTAGCTGATACCAATAGGAACTTGTGAACACCTCAGCCCTACATATCTGGGCAACAGATGAAACATGCCAGATGCTGGAGAGTGATAGAATTGCATGGGGAATCTGTCCCTGCTGCTCGTGCATGGCATACTGACCATGTCCCCTAGATCAGGTGATGGAAGGAAGGGGCAGGTGGAGTAGGCAATGTGGGCCATCCCCAAGGCTATTCACCCACTCCCAGTTCCTGCCATCCTTTGGGAACATGGTCTTCTGAGCCTCCTTGCCCAGCACAGCTCCACCCAAAGCAAGAGGAGCATTCTTTCCCAAGAGCTTGTGGGACTGCACACTTCCCAGGCCTCCTACATGCCCACAGTTCCTCTCTCGAGGACAAGAGTTGTCAGGATTCCATTTCACATGACATGGTCCATGGCCAAGGGGCTATTTCTGAGCAGAGCTGCAGCAAGGCAAGGACTGATGGCCATTGGCTGTGGAGTAACCAGGGACGTCTTCCTCAACTTCAAGAGGCAGTGCCTGAAAGAGGACTCGCTGCAGTGTGTCCCACCCTCCAATGCCTCTAGGAGTGATGAAAGGTTCCCCTGTGCCCCCACCTAATTCCTCCTGGAAAGCAATGGCTTTTTTGAACTTTTTTGGCTTTTTTGAACATGGGCTGATCTACAGGAAACCAGGCATGCTGGCATCAGGCGGGGGAAGCCTAACCCGAAGGGGAAGAAAGAGACTGGGACAAGAATTAGCAGGGCTTATCCATAAGGCTTTAAACTAGGTTTGATGGGGGATGGGGACGAAACCAGGATCACAAAAGTGGTGCCTGGGAGCAACATAGCAGTGCTCATGGGTATAAGTGATAGCAAGGTCTTGCAGCCTGTCTCAGCGATGGTGGGGGATAGTGAATTGTGTGGCAGCATAGACACAAGGAGTAGTGATAATTTGGTAACTACAGTAGTGTCCGAGAATGATCAGGTGCAAATCAGGGCCTGTCCCCCCAAGAAAGTGGCAGGACAATTAACCCAACTGCAGTGCATCTACACTAATGCATACAGCATGGGGAATAAGCAGGACGAGCTGGAGGCCATCGTGCAGCAGGGAAACTATGATGTGGTTGCCATCACGGAAACGTGGTGGGAAGACACACACAAGTGGAGTGCTGTAATTGATGGCTACCAGCTTTTCAGAAGGGATAGGCAAGGGAAGAGAGGTGGTGGGGTGGCCCTCTATGTTAGGGGCGGTTTTGAATGTCTAGAACTCAACACTGTGAATGACAGTGTTGAGTGTGTATGGATAAAAATCAAGGGGAAGGCCAACAAGGCAGATATCGTGATGGGAGTTTGTTATAGACCCCCTAATCAGGATGTAGAAACCGATGAAGTATTCTATAAGCGGCTGGCAGAGGTCTCGCGATCATCTGCCCTTGTTCTTGTGGGGGATTTCAACTTCCCAGATGTCCGCTGGGAATACTACACAGCAGAGAGGGAACAGTCCCGGAGGTTCCTGGAGTGTGTGGAAGACAACTTCCTAACACAGCTGGTGAAGGAACCTACTAGGGGAAGTGCCCTACTGGACCTACTGTTTGTTAACAGAGAAGGTCTTGTGGGGGATGTAAAGGTTGGAGGTCGTCTTGGGCAGAGTGACCATGAAATGATAGAGTTTTCAATTCTTGGTGAAGCGAGGCGGGGAGCCAGCAGAACTGCCACCTTGGATTTCCGAAGGGCAGACCTTAACCTGTTTAGGAGCATGGTTGAGAGTGTCCCTTGGGAGGCAGTTTTGAAGAGCAAAGGTGCCCAGGAAAGCTGGTCATACTTCAAGCAGGTGCTCTTAGAAGCACAGGTGAAGGCCATCCCCATGTCCCGAAAAACGAGCTGACGGGGAAGAAGACCAGCCTGGCTAAATAGAGAGCTTTGGCTGGACCTCAGGAAAAAAAGGAAGGCTTACATTCTCTGGAAAAGGGGCTTAGCAACTTATGAGGATTATCAAGATATAACAAAGCTATGCAGGGGGAAGATTAGAAGGGCCAAAGCTCAATCAGAACTCAGCTTGGCCACTGCAGTTAAAGATAACAAGAAGAGATTTTTCCAGTATATCAACAGAAAAAGGAAAACTAGGGAAAATATAGGTCCACTGATGAATGAGACGGGTGCCCTAGTGGTGGAAGACACAGAGAAGGCAGAGTTACTGAATGCCTTCTTTTCTTCGGTCTTCACTGATAAAGCCGTCCCTCACACATCCCATACCCTGGAGGCAAGGGGGAAGGTCGGGAGAGAGGAAGATTTTCCCTTAGTTGAGGAGGACCGGGTCAGAGACCACTTGGCCAAGCTGGACATTCATAAATCCATGGGCCCTGACGGGATGCACCCGCGAGTGCTGAGAGAGCTGGCAGATGTTATCGCTAGACCACTCTCCATCATCTTTGAAAAGTCATGGGGAACAGGAGAGGTGCCTGAGGACTGGAGGAAGGCTAACGTCATTCCAATCTTCAAAAAAGGCAAGAAGGAGGACCCAGGGAACTACAGGCCGGTTAGTCTCACCTCTGTCCCTGGGAAGGTAATGGAGCGACTCATTCTGGATGTCGTCTCCAAACACATAGAGGAACAGGAAGTTATTGGAAGTGGTCAGCATGGATTTACCAAGGGCAAATCATGCCTGACCAATCTGATAGCTTTCTATGATGTTATAACGGGTTGGCTGGATGAGGGGAGAGCCGTAGATGTCATCTACCTTGACCTTAGCAAGGCTTTTGACACTGTCCCCCATAACATCCTCATTAGGAAGCTGAGGAAGTATGGGCTAGACGAGGTGACAGTGAGGTGGATCGAGAGCTGGCTGAGTGACAGAACCCAGAGGGTTGTGATCAGCGGCACAGAGTCCAGTTGGAGGCCTGTAACGAGTGGTGTCCCTCAGGGGTCAATACTTGGACCAATTTTGTTCAATATATTCATTAATGACCTACATGAGGGGACAGAGTGTATCCTCAGCAAGTTTGCTGATGATACCAAGCTGGGAGGGGTGGCCGACACTCCAGAGGGCCGTGCTGCCATCCAGCATGACCTGGACAGGCTGGAGAGCTGGGCAGAGAAGAACCTAATGAGGTTCAACAAAAGCAAGTGTAGGGTCCTCCACCTGGGAAGGAAGAATGCCAAACACCAGTATATGTTAGGGGTGGACATGCTGGGAAGCAGCTCTGAGGAGAAGGACCTGGGGGTCCTAGTAGACAGCAAATTATCCATGAGCCAGCAGTGTGCCCTTGTCGCCAAGAAGGCCAATGGCATCCTGGGCTGCATAGGGAAGACTGTGGCCAGTAGGTCGAGGGAGGTCATTCTCCCCCTCTACTCTGCACTGGTGAGGCCACAACTGGAGTACTGTGTCCAGTTTTGGGCTCCCCAGTTCAAGAGGGACAGGGAACTACTGGAGCGAGTCCAGCGTAGGGCAACCAAGATGATTATGGGACTGGAGCACCTCCCTTCTGAGGAAAGGCTGAAAGAGCTGGGACTCTTTAGCCTGGAGAAGAGAAGGTTGAGGGGGGACCTGATTAATGTTTACAAGTATCTAAAGGGTGGGTTTAAGGAGGACGGAGCCAGGCTCTTTTCAATGGTTCCCAGCGACAGGACAAGGGGCAATGGGCACAAGCTAGAACATAGGAAGTTCCATTCAAATACACGGAAAAACTTCTTTACAGTGAAAGTGACAGAGCACTGGAACAGGCTGCCCAGGGAGGTTGTGGAGTCCCCTTCTCTGGAGATTTTCAAGACCCGCCTGGATGCAGCCCTGAGGGATGTGGTTTAGGCAATCCTGCTCTAGCAGGGGAGTTGGACTAGATGATCTCTAGAGGTCCCTTCCAACTCTGAAGATTCCGTGATTCCGTGATTCCGTGATTCTCCTTCCACAGTCAGTGTGCAGATAAAAAGACCATGTAAAGGGCACAGGCAGGGTTGCAGCAGTTGTTTAATGAGTCTAAAGAATGAGAATGAGTCTAAAGAATGTGATCATTCCAAGTGGAGGCCCCCAGCGTGGGGAGCAGAAGGAGCAGACAAGAATGTGTTCCCTATTTCCTGTGGCAGAGTTCCCACAGGGCATCTGTTGACCTGCCCATCCCCGCAAAGGGAGACAGGCTAGCAGGTTCCTCCAGGCTGGTTTCTGAGGTCTTCACAACAAGGCTTTAAGGGAAGCACAAGACATCAAAGAAAAGATAGAAAAAGAGTGAGAGGAAGACCAGAAAGGTAAATATTGTCTGTGTTTTCAGAGACACCAGGTTGGCGTCTTCAAATCTGTACTTATAGGGAGAGTCAGAGATGGTCAGCTGCTCTTAAAAAAAATGGCATGAAGTCTGATCCTCTGTTCAGCACCATGTTCTGAGTTCCAAGGGGTCCTTACGGGGAGCCGTTGTCAGCATGTTTAGCAGGGGGGGCATCTGCTGCCACAGTAGCAGCTGGAAATGCCAGAAAGGTCACAGCAGCTAGAGTTGATGGGCACTCCATCACAGCTGAGGATGCTGCCAACGACAGCGGAGGTGGAGGATCCCACAACGGTGTTCTGTGGGAAGGAGCTGAGGATGGGTCCAGGCAGGGTGACCACCACGGGGGAGGGCTCAATGACGACGGTGGAGTTCTGGCACTGCCTGACACAGGGCTCATTGCAGCTGTTGGCCAGTGGGGTGGGGCCACAGGGCCGGCAGGGTTGGCAGGGCTGGCACTGGTCGTAGCAGGACATGTCTTGGGTTCAGAGGTGCGCTTGCGAGACAACCGAGTGAGGAAGAAAAACAACGGGATGTATGAGGAACAGCCTGTCACAGCACCATGAGAGAGACAAAGAACATGCAGGGCTGGGAGACAGAGGCTGTGCCAAGAATGTGAGGACTTCTTGGCCTCGTTCTGACAGGGCCCAAGAAGAGCCACCAGCTCCTACACAGCTACTGCCTGGCCCCTGAGTCCAGAAGCCACCTCAGCAGAGTCCCAGCCTCCCTCCATGTCTAACCTTCTCCCTGCTTCCCCCTCCCATGACAAGCAGCTCCATGAGCTGGTATAGAACAAAGTCAGTATCAGCTGAGAGGTCAGCTGAAGTGAGACCCCCTTTTAGAGACAGTGGAAAAGAAAGTTCTTCAGACTCACCTGACTCCCAAGGAGAAGGAGGCAAGAGAAGTGGATGAGAGAGTGAGGAGCTGGGCTGGCTTTTATCATGCACCTTAACTGCCCCAGGCTGCCAGAGGCATCCCTTGTAGAGGTGATTCTTTGCTGACAAGCTCATCTTGAATGCAAAACATCACGAGCAATGCTATGAGCTATGTTTTGACTTCCTGGATTGCTGTCTTTCCATTTCCTGCTTTATGCCAGGCACACTCCCCAGTGGAGGCATCTTTTGCACGACAGGATGAGAGGCCCAAGCATTTCCAGTGCAAAACACATCAGTGTGGGCAGAGTACTCATTTTACATGCTGCAAGATTCAAGTAAAGGTCACTTGAGTCAGAGTAAACAGCTAGCTTATACTGCACACACACAAATCTAGATCTCTAGGCATCTAGAGTTAATGGAAAAGACTCAAGATGTGCAATGAGAGGCTGTCTACACTGTCCAGGGCAACTACAGAGGTGTTGGACTTTAAGGAAACATCTTGTGCAAGTCCTTCTTCCAAGTGTTCAGAATGGCTGAGGGAAGACTGATCTTCACTTGGTGGGAGCCGGACATGCAGCTGAGAGTAACATACCCAGCTTGATTCCATTCGCCCACAGAAAAGCCCTTTCCCTGCTATACATCTGTCCCAAAGTACCATGGACACAGAAATGGGTTTTAGCCATGGGATGGAGGTGCTTGTAGGCTCTGGTAGGGCAGCCTGTGGGTTCTCTTCAAATCACATGATGAAGCAAACCACACACATGTGACCAGGTAGGAAGGCCCTACTGTGAGCTTATGCTAGCTGAGGAGTTCAGAGGCCACCATTGGTCAATTGCAGGATCAGTGTCTCCAGAAAAATTATTCATCCCATTTACCATGGATATCTGCTCTGCGATGGCATAAGTCCCATGTGTGAGCTGCTGTCTCTTCACTGACTGTGGGAAGAGTCTGTAGAGTCTGTTAAAGCAGGTCCAAAGGAGGGCCATAAGAAATCGTAGAAGGATTGGAACACCTCTCCTGTGAAGAAAGGCTGAGAGAGGTGGGGCTGTTCAGCCTGGAGAGAAGAATGGTCCAGGGAGACCTTCTTGAGGGCTTTCAAAGGGGGCTTATAAGAAAGAGAGAAAGAAGTTGTGCCACGGCCTGTAATGAAAGGACAAGGGTCAAAGGCTTAAAACCAAAAGAGGGTAGATTTAGATTAGATATAGGTAAGAATTTTTTTATGGTGAGAGTGGTGAGACGCTGGAAGAAGTTGCCCAGAGATGTTGTGAAAGCCCAGTCATTGAAAGTATTCAAGGTCATGCTGGATGCAGCTCTGAGAAACCTGATCTAGTGACAGATGTCCCTGTGCACGGCAGGGGGATGGGACTAGATGGTCTTTCATGGTCCCTTCCAACCCAAACCATTCTATGATACTATGATTCTATGAATTACGCTGGTAACAAAGATGACTCTGTGAGGTCCTTCTCTCCAGGACAGTGAGTTTGGGCTGAGAGAGTCTCTACACGAAGATGTCTTTGGAATCTGAGTTGGTCCCACAGGGCTGGAAGGATATACCCCATGAAAGGATCTTGATCCACGTCACTCACAACCCCTAAATTACCTATATTTACTAAGACTGAGATGCAAAGCATGGCACTGGAATCAGAAGAGAATCCTTCTGGTTTGAGAGCTCATTTGGGCACCATGCATGGCAGGATGCAGCAGCACTCATTAGGTTTGTCTTCTGTCCACAGAGGACCCTCTTGGAAGAGTGAGGTCAAGTGGTAAGAACTAGAATGTGTTTGGCAATGTGAAGTAAGACTGTCTTTGCAAATGCCTGCTAAACTGGGAAGAAGGAGTTTGAAGTAGGTATGGAGTGGGAGGTCTAGCACAGACTGAAGAGCAGTGATGTCACAAGGTGCGTAGGGGATACTGGCAGGGGAGGCTCTCAGTACCCAGAGGTGGTGGACACTCCATCTCAGCTGAGGGTACTGCCAACAGCAGCGGAGGTAGAAGATACCACAACAGTGTTCTGCGGGAAGGAGCTGAGGATGGGGCCGGGCAGGGTCACCTCCACAGCAGGGGGCTCAATGACAATGGTGGAGTTCTGGCACTGCCTGACAGAGGGCTCGTTGCAGCCGTTGGCCAGTGGGATTGGGCCACAGAGTCGGCAGGCCAGGCACTCGTTGTAGCAGGACATGTCTCTGGGCTGGATGAGCACCTGGTAGAGAGGAGAGGAAGGAAGCAGAGCACAAGGGTGGGTGAGGAGCAGCCTGGTTACCCTGTCACAAAGACCCAAGGCCACTGCTGAGTGGGGAGCTGGAAGCTGGGCCAGAAGCCGCATGCTCTTCATTGCCCTAGAAAGAGCAGCCTGACCCAAGGAGGCTCTCTCGTAACTAATAAACCAAAACCTACCACAGTCGAGTCTCAGCCTCTCTCTAAGCAGACCTTCTCCACACTTCTCTCTCCTATGACAAGATGCTCCAAGCCACAGCAAAGGACATAGCCACTATCAGCTGAGATGTCTATCAAGGACAGATCTCACTTTGGAAATGAGGAGAAGGGGCTTCAAACTCACCTGGTTCCCAAGGAGAAGGAGGCCAGAGAAGTGGAGGAGAGAGCAGGGACTTGCGCTGGCTTTTATACCTGCCCTTCATTGCCGCAGCACCAGAGGCACCCTTTGCAGAGGTAACAATTTTTGCACACAGTCATCTTGAATGAAAACCGTCACAGCTAATAATATGGGCTGTGCTTTGGTTTCCTGCACTGTTGCCTTTTCATTTCCAGAGCTGTGCCGTGCCCATTCCCAAATGAAAGCTTCTTGTTAGTGCTGGAAGGAAAGACTCCAGGATTTCCAGGGCAGGAATGCAGCAGTGCAAGGCAGAAGAGTCAGCTCAAGTGCTGGAGTGGTCCAGGGCAGGAAAGACACCTCAGCTTGGGTCACTCCGGTGGGGATGTTTGAAGTGTTTTTCTCAGGAAGACAATTCAGCCATCCTCAGCTGGATGCGAATGGGCTCCCATGCATGAGGACTCTTTCCCCCCCTTCTCTACTCCCTCCAGTGGTCACTTGTTGTTGCCTCCCCAGGTATGTGCATTGTGTTGCTAGGTTTTGAACCTGTCCTGACTACCACTGACCTCAGCAAAAAATTCTGGCTGCTTTGGAATGGTGCCCACTCCCTGGAGTCTGTGAGTACACAAACAATGGCATGGGCATGTCTGGGGCCTTGTGCTTCCGCACAGAGTTCTAACTCTGTAACAACCCCATCTGTCCTTGGCAGACTCCACGCTTGCTTGTGTCCCTACTTGTCTTCTTGTCTTATGTGCACTTACGTACAGCCGTGTTTGTGTGGATGAGTGTGGGAGCACAAATTTGTGGATGACTTGATGCTGTTGTGCATTAACGTGTGTGTGTGTGTATCCTTGTGCATTCCTCATCACAAGGGAATGTGCTGCTCATGGTAGGGACAGTCACATGAGTGCCAAAGTGCAGCAGGTTCCCAGGGTCAGAAGGAGCCTTACTGCAGTGGAGTGGTGATGGCACCAGCCTGCTGAAGATGCGTCCAGGGAAGAGACACTGAAATGCAGCCCCTGCCTCCTGATGCCTCCTTGTCCTGCCCCTGCAGAGCTCACGTTCCACTCCTGCCCATTTCAGGCCCCAACAAGGTTGGTTTCACTCCAACCTTGATCCTTAGTTGAATTCAATGTGACAATACTGAGAGTGCCTCAGCATGGCTGGCAGTCCCCACTCCTTGCCATTCCAGGCCGGGACACAGCTGCTCTCCCCAGTGCTAGAGAGTTCAAAGGATGGGGACTGCATTCTGGGCAAAGTGAAAGGCTGAGGAATTCTGCCCACCTGTGCTGGCCATCCCTGAGTGGATCTGCTTCCAAAACGCTGTGTACTGTGTCTGGGATGGGACACAGCCCTCCCTCATGCCCAAGCCAATGCCAAAAGTACTTGTGCTCTTCACAGGCCTAGTGCTGTGCCAGGCAGGGGCCGAGACCTTTTCCCAAACAGGTCCTGAATGAAAGAAACACAGAGTCTGATATCACTGCGCTGTGAGCAGAAGAACAGACTCTGTGGATTTCATAGGAGAAGCCAAAGAACTGATGCCAGCTTTGATGTTCATGCTCAGAATGTTCATGTCCCCTACTGGAATCTCAGACTGAGCACCCAGCAACTGTCCTTGGGAGGGAAGGGACATTGGATCCAAGGCCACACTCCCCCAAAGCCCACTGCTGTCCTGCAGGGCTGTCCAGAGACACCCTCATTCAAACAAGGGCTATGCACAGTACAGAAAGTTCCTGAGCCCATATCCCTGCCTGAAGGTTTGTCTGCCTGGACTCACATCCAGCTTGGAGATAAGGCAGCTGAGGGCTCCTCCACTTCCCTGTAGTGACCCCATAGAGATGAGTGCCAGGGAGCTCTTCCGGGAGAGCTCATCCAGGGCTGGTTTCCCTCTCCATGGAGGTGCTTCCGAGCTGAGGAGCTGATGGCCAAGCTCATTGCTTTCTCAGGAGGTAACAGTCACTGTGGAGAAGGGAAGGGCAGGGCATGAGTGTACGTAGAGTTTAGCAAGACCTTTGACAGCCTCTCTCCTACTTCCTTCAGAGCCAAATTGGGGATAAATGGGTTGGAGAATGATAAGGTGAGAAGAAAATTGACTGGAGTGTTATGCAGAAAGAATTGTGAGCAGTGGTGCAAAGCCCAGCTGGCAGTCAGGTACTAATGGGGTCTCTCAGGGATCAGCAGTAGGACCAACACTGTTTCTTGATTTCCTGAGCAACATGAGAGGTTGGAAGGAGAGCACTCCCACCAAGGCTTTGGGAAACACCAACAAGGGGGAAACAGGCACTACACTGAGCTGTGTATAGGTAAAGTGTTCTGAACAGATCGAGGAACCACTTGCTCAGAGGAGGCGGAGAAGATAGGCCTTGCCTCTGGAAGTGCCTAATGACAGGAGTAGAGGCAATGGACATCAGCTGGAACATGGGGAATTCTCATGAAGCAGTAGTCTAAAAGAAATAGTGAGTCAAGGAAGGGGTTTCCCAGGGAGGCTGTGCAATCTCCATCCTGGGAGGTGTTCAAGGCTGGGCTGAATGTGGCTTTGGGCAATCTGAGTTGTTCTGAGCAAAGGCTGATGCAAATGACCTCTGGAGATCCATTCTCACACACATTCTGACACTGGGATTCTCCACCACCCCTGCCCTCCCTGACCCCTGCCCGCCCATGGGCACATTTGTCCTCACATTCCCTCTGGCCCAACACAACTTCTAGGTGTTGTGCTGGGGCTGCAGAGCAGCAGCTGAAGGGAGGCTCTCAGCCTCCTCACTCCCAGCCTCAGGAAACGAGTGGCTGCTGGTTCCAGCCCCTGGGCTCGTAGAGAGCTCTGGGAAGCTGGTCCATGTGCTGGGCCAAGGCCCCGCTGCTGTGCCAGGCTGCAGCTGGCGCTGTGCAGGCTTCTTCTTTCTGGAGGATGGGGAGAGTCCATTTCCCAGTTGGGCAAAGTGCTGCCTGCACCGGGGACAGCCCCTGAGCACTCTGAGCCCATGAGGAGCCCTCCAGCATTGCTGGCGCAGATCTGAGCTCCGGGGCGGAGCTGGCGTTACCGTAAGTGTCAGCAGTGAGAAGAGTGGGGAAGGGAAGGGAAGGGAAGGGAAGGGAAGAGGAGGAGAGGAGAGGAGAGGAGAGGAGAGGAGAGGAGAGGAGAGGAGAGGAGAGGAGAGGAGAGGAGAGGAGAGGAGAGAAGCGGGGGGCAGCGTGGCGCCGGGCTGGTGGGGCTGGCCACGCTGCTGCTGGGTGCCTGGGGCTGGCGGTGGTGGATGGGGCCGGGGCTGTGCCCCGCGTGTTCCCCGGGGAGCTCAGCGTCAACTCTTCCCTCTCCTCCTTCAGCCTCTCTTTCCCGCTCCTGGCTCTCTGCCATGTTTTGTGCCCCTTCCCAACCCTCCGAGTCCCCTCTTCTCCCTCTTTCTTCACCACCTCTATCAGTACGAGCCTCCTGGCACGTATGCCTAATTTTCATGTACCCTTTCCTTCCCCTGTGCATTCTGCAGTTCTTACTGCTCTCAATATAGCCCTCTCTCCTTACCTGTAACAACCTCTGCTCCCTCTCTGCCCTTTGTCCATCCACCCACCCATATTCTGATCCATCTCTCCATGTGTCTACCATCTCTAACCCCTCTTCCTAGTGCCTGAGACCCCTCTCCCATCTTTCCCTCTGCTTCCTTCATATCCATAACTACAAATTGACTTTTCTGCACTGTGTCATTATTCCATATATCCTCTGATCCCCCTGTGCTTTCAGCATTTATTCTTCTCAATTCAACCCTTCATCCTTCACTGTAACACATTCAACTCTCCTGTCTCCTCTTCTTCTCCCCATCCATGCATCCACCCATCCATGCCTCCACCTGGCTTTCATTCGATCTCTGTATGCATCTATTACAGAGTCCCTTGCGGACTTGTCCCATTGCTCCACAAACCCACACAAGGATCACTCTCGATGACCACATGGTCCCCATTTGTTCCAGTCCAGCTCTATCCACATGCCACTCTTTCTGACGATTTCTCTGGCATAAGAGCCATCAGACCTGGCTGCTCTTTAGTGATCTTTGGCCTTTTCCTATCCTTTCTCTGTAGTGGCTGTGGGCAGAGCGCAGGTGCAGCAGGAGCCGTCGGCAGAGACCAGCAAGGGCACCGCCATCAGCATCAACTGCTCACACCCCAACATTAAGGGAAACATGAACGTTCAGTGGTATCATCAGCTTCAAGACCAGGCACTGTGTCACATTGTGACAAGTGTCACTGGAGATAAACCAGTGTGGGACCCACCGGAGCGGCTGTGAGTATCGGCAGACCACTGCTCCAGCACTCTGTGGCTCGCCTGGCCCCGGCGCGGGGATGCGGCCGTGTATTACTGCTTCCTGGGAGACACGGGGAGAGGAGCCGGGGCTGCGGCCGGGCAGAAAATGGCACGGGTGGGGCTGGGCGTGTGTGTCGGGGCCGCGGGGACAGCCCCGGGCGGGCTCGCCACAGGGCGCTGCCGCTCCCGGCCAGGAGCAGCGCCTTTCTGCTCCGCACAGGGCGGTGGGCGGCAGGGATCCTCCTGCCCACGGGAGGCCACACAGCCCTCGCTCCTGCCGCACGGACTGCCCACTGCTGACATGGAACATACAGGGCCTCTTCTCGGCCTTTTGACTTTCCCCATGAGGATGCCGAGGGAATCCTGAGCAGGTGCTTTCCTCTACTCTGCAACCATAGGGACTCCAGAGCAGAGTTACCAATGCCAAATGGTCCTTAGAAAAGAACAACCAGAAAGGGTTTCACAGTTCATTTTCCTGTAAAAGCTCAGATATACAATGGAAAACTGAGTCCGCCAGCTACAGAATTCCACACTCCTGCCCAAATGTTCCTGCTAGCGTTACACAGTCATTGCATGGGGTCAAGAGTTGAAGCTCCCCAGCAGCAGGAGAAGGGCATGTTGAGGTCAGAGGCACCTTCAAACACTCCCCACAGGGGCTCAGTGGTGAGACCACGAGCTTCTTTGACAGGATTCCACACATTTGCAGTTGGTGCCCAGGAGACAGGGCAAACTGCTTGGCCTGGAGACACTGAGCACAGCCTCAAGGCATGCCAGGTTCCTCCTTGAGGAATGAGTCAGAAAGGGATTTGCTGAGTTGCCCTCAGGGGCTGGAGGTCTGAGGGGAATGAGAGCTGGCAGGAGGCCTCTGGCCTCCGGCCAGTCCCCGGGGAACTCTGTGTGGCTCGAGCAGCTGACAGAGGTGGTCAAACCCATGGGCAGAGGCTTCTGAGTCACACAGGGAAGGATCAGCCCTGCTCTCTGTCCCAACTGGACTTGATAACTGCGTTCCCAGGGAACTCCTGGCAGGTGACAAACAAGGCAGAGCAACAGGCATTGCCAGGCCAGCACATGCATCTGATACATGGTCACATGGGATTGGCCCCTCTTATTGCTGTCTCTGTCTTCCCGTGCTTGCTCCTGGCCAAATTGCCTTGATCCTTCCCTTTCCCTGTCTCTGCTGCTTCTCCGAAACATCCCATGTCTTCCACAAACTAGAAAAAAACTTTTCCACTTCACAGAATCATAAAATGTGTTGGGTTGGAAGGGATCTTTGAAGGCCATCTAGTCCAACCCCCTGCAGGAAGCGGGGACATCTTCAACAAGATGAGGTTGCTCAGAGCCTCATCAAGCCTGGCCTTGAATGTCTCCAGGGATGGGGCCTCCACCACTGCTCTGGGCAACCAGTTCCAGTGTCTCACCACCCTCATTGTAAAGAACTTCTTCCTAATGTCAAATCTAAACCTACCCTGCTCTAGCTTAAAACCATTGCCCTTTGTCCTATTGCTACATGCCCTTGCAAAGAGTCTCTCCCCAGCTTTCTTGTAGGCCCCCTTCAGGTACTGGAAGGCCGCTATAAGGTCTCCCTGGAGCCTTCTCTTCTCCAGGCTGAAAAACCCCAAATCTCTCAGCCTGTCTTCATAGGAGACGTGCTCCAGCCATCAGATCATCTTTGTGTCCCTCCTCTGGATCCGCTCCCACAGGTCCATGTCCTTCTTGTGCTGAGGGTTCCAGAGCTGGAAGTGGAATCCCATAAGGTGTTTGATCCCCCTGAAGGTGGAAACATCCCTGAGTTTATAAGATGATCCTCTCTTCTCACCCTTCTGGAGGGTGTCGTCTTCAGGCAAAGGGGCAGACCGTTATACCTGAAGGGATGGGCAGTAGATGTCTGTGAAGCAGAGGGCTGTGCTGGATGTCCTCCAGCCAGAGAGAGGTGTTTCGTCTGACTCTGGGTGGGATGGTTACAGCAGGTGCTGTTCCCAGAGACATTTCCCTTGAAGGGCCTCATCCATGGCCTAGGGAGAAGGGAGAGAATACTCCTGTGGCAAAAGAGACACAGATACTGTTCCTGGGTGTGTCTTGTCTGTTCCTGGTTCTACCTCTTTTCAGACACTACGGAGGAACAGGGACCACATGAGTGGCTACAAATGGGTCTTTCTTCAGGTGGTTGCAGGCCCCTGTCTCCGGCTGGGCACTGCATGGCAGGAGCAGGTCACCATGGACCCTGCTCCCATGCTGGGGCTGGTTGGGCTGGTTGTGACCTCCAGGAGGAGCAAAAAGCAGGAAAACAGCCTGCAGCCTCCTAGACTAGAACTGGCCTTCTTCAGCGTTCAAAAGAGAAGCTTAAGAGAGACCTGTTCCTAAGACATGACTGGAGCATGAAAAGCCGGATGGAGCCAGACACTTCTTGAGCACAGTGACAGAGCGAAAGGCAATGGACATGATCTGGAACAGGGGAAGTTCCTACTGAAAATTTGGAATTGTGGAGTTTTTTGATGATGAAGGTGCAGCATGGCTGTAGATAGATCCCACTAGGAATGGGTGTCTGCCTCTGCAGAGTCTTGACTAAAATACCATGAGCTGGAGATAGTACCAGAAGGTAAAGGGGGATAGAATGTGTGATGTTATGCCCCTTCAAATGCTGGGAACCCTGAGTTATGGAGCCTGAGGTGGAGATCGAGTTGGGACTTAGCACATAGTGCAAATCCTGCCCATGCTGAGATTCCTCTTAGGCATTGTCATCTCTGGAGTTTTCATGGCATTTCCTTAGAAATAAACCGCTCCCAATTTCTACTGTTCAGCAAAAGGGCGTTTATATGAAAGCACAGTGCTTCACTCCTAGATCAAGACAAGGACGTGTTTGTGGCAGCGTTGCCAAGTTTGCCAAGTGATATATACAGCTCAGCACAGCACAGGTCTGGGCCTACTCAGCTCAGGTTAACTTAACGACAATGAGCAGTTAGTTTTCTCTGCCATGAGTGGTGCATGGGATCACTCTGGAGTTCCTGTGGCAAGGGGGTGGGAGTAGGGGTCCCCACCTGCAGTACCCCCACCCCTTCACATGCCCTTTCAGCTGTGGGTGCGGGGCTGCCCTATCCCCATCCCTCACAGTGCAGCACTCCAATGGGTGTCCCATGTGCTCCCTGGGAGCGGGGGTGACCCACTCATGCCTAGTTCTGTTCCCTCCTGGTCCCTTACAATTTACCCTAGTGTAGGAGTATGTTGTCCTTGGTATCTCTGGGTTTGTTGCATCTACACAACAGTTCTGGAGACAGGTTCCTTGCTCATACTGTGGGTTGTCCTACCAGAACTGGACACAGCCAGAAGCCCTGGGCTGCTGGATGGTTCCTGTCCTAACAGGGGAGGACTCCACTGTGAGCTCGCTGGAACAGAGTGAGTCCCTTTCCACCACTGGGACCCCCAGATTCCCCAGGAACTCTTCATGGGGAAATGCTGAGAATGCCACTGGCTGAGGGAGCCACAGGTGTTGCCGCTGGAGGAGGGAGAAACCCAGAAGCAGCATTTGAAGCACAGGACGAACAGATCACTGCTCTTCCCCGCTTCTTCCTTTGCTCCCCCAACAACGTTGTTTCCAGCAGTTCTGTTATCTCGGGTCTGGGAGGGCGTTTTCTGACTCTCTCTCACTCCACAAACAGGTGGGTTGGTCTCAACATGCAACTCAGATCTCTCATCCTCATGGCCTTCCTGGGGCAACGGCTGGGTAAGTCCTGGCTTTCTATAAATGCATCCTTCTTCTCCCAAGGCTTGCCAGGTTGATCAGGATCATGCAGAGAACTACTCCTTAACTAGAGGAAAATGCTGGGAAATATTGACTCACATTTTTGGATTTCAACCTGTTCTCTCAAGATCCTCTTTCTTTTGGATATGAAAAGAAAGAAGAGAGATACCTGCTTTTCTCTCACCTTCATGCCTTTCTCTCTGACTTTCTCTCCTGATCCGCGTGCTGTCGCCACAGGAGATCTCAGCTCTCATTTTTGCATGAGAGCACTCTCACATTTTCCCTTTCCAATGCAAATTGGCAGAACATGTCAACACTGCCTGGAGGACATTTATGCTCTCATCCCACTGGCATTACCAGGGCGTCCCATTATGCCTCCTGGCTGGCACATGCCTGACATGCCTTCCAGTTTTCTCCTGGCTGTTTACACAGCCAGGGATCTCTCTTTCTACCATTCATCTCAGCATCGCCGGTCATCAGGGAGCTAGGAACTCTTGGAGATGACAGGCATAGTGAAACAGGATGAACCTTTTTGCCATAGCTCCATAGATGCCTCAACATGCTGGAGTTGTGCTGGTCCCAGCACACAAAGGTTAGGAGTAACAGGCTGTTCCCTGGTTCTCTGGGCACTAGGAGCAGGGAGGAGGAACAGGACTTGGGAGGAGGAGCAGGGACACTGCACAGCTCTTCTCAAGCTCCACACTGGGCTCAGAGCTCCGAGCTGCTGCCCAAAACTCCTCTCCACCTGGATGTCCCCAGAACTCAGGATTTTCCTACAGGACAAGGGAGAGGCAGCCTTCTCTGCCTGGGTCTTGCTTCCACTCCTGATTTGTTTCCCAGAGCCCTTCCCTGCTGAGCTGCTGACCTTCGCTTTCTTCCAGGCACCATGGGCCAGGTCACTGTCACCCAGCAAGAAGGACAAGTCACAGTGAAGCAGAGAGACAACTTTTAATAACATGAACCTACCAGACATCCAGCTATTATGGCTTGGTCTGGTACCAGCAGAGGAAAGGCCAAGGTCCCCAGCTGGTCTGCTATCAGGCAACTGCTGGCCGCAAGCCCAGTGGCCGTCTCACCACCGTGCTGAATACCATGGAGAAATACAGCCTCCTCCAGCTGGAGGAAGTCGAGCTCTCTGACAGTGCCTCGTACCTCTGTGTAGTGCGTGACACCCTGGTGCAGGGAGCTTCCTTGGCTGTGGAAGAGCCCAGGGGATGGAGGAGATGTGTCTGTGCAAGGCTGAGGATGAGGGAAGGGGCTGTCAGGTGTGCCCTAGCAGCGCTGCTTCCCCTGTACACCCAGGGATCTGCAGGACAAGATCCTGTGATGGAACGTTTTCTGTCCGTTCCACACATCAATTTATGCAATGATGGCCTTAAACATTCCCATACCACACTAAATGAAGGCACAGTCTTCCTATAGCCAATGCATTGGAAGTTCTTCTGTCTGATTAAACAGCACACACTTGAACCATTGCATTTATATATTAGCCATTTGTTTATCTTCACCGCTATTAATAACCGCAGGCACATCCATCCTCCCCGACACCCACTGGGTTTGTCTTGTCTCAAGATGGAGACACCTTAAAGCTGGTTCCATTTTGTTATTTCCCTCTTGAACATTGGCCATGGCAGTTGGTGTAAAGAGATGCTGTGCCTTTTCTTCTCCTAGGCAGATCCCAGCATGGGGCATCCATGGGTCTTCATTCCCCTGTTCTCGCTGGGGGCGTTAAACATTCTAGTGGGAGCTGGTCAGTTCCTCCTGCTCATCTGCTGTGATGAACTGGCACTTTTGGTAGCAAGTGTCCTGGATCTGCTCAGTCACAAATGAGTGCCTGAGCACTCCTCTCTTCCCCCAGAGGGATTTTCTTTCTTTTTGTCCCTGTGCATAGAGGTGACTCCTCAAGGGAAACATCTCCATGAACAGTAGCTGCTGCAGAAGCTCCCCACACAGGGACAGGCATTGTCCCTCACTCTGCTGGGTTGAGGGGGACACTCAGCACAGCCCTCTGCTTTACAGACAGTCCCTCTCCAAGCTTCACATAGTCACACGTGTGACCTCTAAATGCCTTTGCTAGCCAGGGTCCTGTCCCCTGGGCAAGCACATGGTCTACCCTAGTACAACAGCACAGTCCAGGGAAAGGCTGCATTGCTGTTGACAACAGGAACATTGGGTGCCCCTGACGTGTAACTGTCATCATCCCCTTGGGAGCTGCAGGCTCCAGTCCCCGAGAAGGAGATGCCAGGCTACAGTGACTTGGGCCCACAGCAGGAGCCTGTAAGGTTTTACATTTCAGGTGCAATTGGGTAGGCTAGAGTGAGAAAGCAAGAGCAGGAAAGAGGAATGAAGACGACCCCAGTCCAGGTCAGGCAGTGCGCACACCATGGGTTCAGGTGCTCATGGATGACTTTCACCACCTCATTGTCTGCTGCAGGAGGAAAATGGCTGGGCACAAGCAAACCAGGACACGTGTGGGCTGTATGGAAGACACGTTTTTGATGCAGGCAATCCATGAACACATTAGGACAGAGGCTCTCTGTGATCTGCTACTCACAAATGAGGAAGAACTATTGGATGATGTAAAGTTCAAGGTCAGCCTTGCCTGCAGTGACCAGGAGACTGTGGAGTTTAAGATCCTCAGAGAACTGACCAAGACAAACAGGACAACTACTGCAATGGACTTCAGAAGAGCGCATCTTGAAGTGGTAAGGAACCGACCGGCTTGGCAAGATGCCCTGGGAAACTTCCCCAAGGCAGGGAGGTCCCAGAGGAGCTGGCTAACCTTCACAGAGAGCCTCCTCAGAGCACAAGGATGGTCCTCTGCAAAGCAGATTTAAACGCACAGCTGGAGTGGAAAATTGCAAGAGATGTGAAGGGAATCAAGAAAGGTATTTCTGGGCCTATTGGCAGCAACAGGATGGCTAAGTAGATTTGGGCTCATTACTTGGTAAGGAAGTGGATCTGGAGACAAGTGACATGTACTCGATGTCTCTTTCTCCTCAGCTTTTACTGGTATGGCTTCTCCTCAGGGCTACCATATCCCTCACCCTCCCCACAGACTCTATGGGAATGAAGCAGCACCCACAGTAGAAGAATAAGGAATTAAGGAGCTCGTACTACCATTTGGACATACACAAGTTCATGGGATCACTTGGGATGCATCCAAGGGCATTCAAGGAGCTGACTGGACAGTATCTACCCAGTCCCTGGAAGGAAGATGGAGACAATACTCTCAGGAGCCTTCTCTACATGCATGAAAGGCAAGGAGGGGATTGGGAGCAGCTGACATGGTTTTATTGAGGACAAATGATGCCTCACCAACCTCATTGCTTTCCATGAGGAGGTGACAGGCACTGTGGGAAGGGGAGGGGCACTGCCTGGGGTGTACCTTAAGTTCATCAAGACCTTTGACATACCCTCATGGGTGCACACACATGCACACCGAGCTATGCACACTCACAGGCATGGACACGCACAAATATGTGTGCTGTTGGGGAATTTTTATTGTACCATTTGAGGCAAGTTAAACACTTGCCTATGCTTAGAGTTAAAAAAAAAAAAAAAAAAACGAAAAAAAAACCCCAACAAACAACCACCAAATGATCAATCTATTGGCCAGAGTCCTATCACCATAAGCAGTTCTACAAGGAATCTGCAAAGATGAGTCAGAAGCCAATTCTTTATATACACTGGCAGAAGCACAGGTGTCAACTGTCATAAGTGATCTCCCTAAGGGTGCCGTGGGGGTGTGGGACCAGTCCCAGCTCTGTAAAGGGAATGGTGCCTCAGTGATGAGTATTCACAGGGCAGCAGAGTGTGGCACACCTGGGACAAGCCAGACTCCCCACAGGCTGCAAACACTGAGGCTGGGGCACCTGAAATTATAATAACTGATCCCAGTAAGAAAGGCACTCTGCCTCTTCAAAGCATTCCTTAAAAATGTCATTTATTAGTGCCAGGACTAGAAAGAAAGAGATGATAATATAGGTAACCTTACATCCCTCGAGACGCTGGGAACACTGAGCAGATCCCATTCACAGAAGAGTTGCTCCATTTTGGTCCGTTGAGTTTTAGAGCATTTTCTTCAAAGGAAACAATTCCATTCATCATTTCAACTGTCAAATGCTACAACTCTGCCAGTTGTTTATTGCATGTGAAAAACTACGAGCAGCTTTCCCATCCTTGTTTCTTAGGGTGGAAACCAAGGTGTTGAGCAGGGGAGTAAGAATGATGCAAAGAAGAGCCACTGCTCTGCCTAGCGACCCTTTGGAGGGGGCTCCCATGTACGTGGAGACACACGTGCCATAGAAACAGGCCACAGCAGTGAAATGGGAAGCACGGGTTGAGTCAGCTCAGTGCCTGCCTTCTGCACAGCAGAGCCACAGGATGATTCTTGCTCTGCACCTGTAGAGAAGTGAGGATGAAGTGGAAGCAGCAGAGGGTCACCTCACCAATACTGAATGTGATGACATCCTTGTTGGCAGAAGTGCCAGCACAAGCCATGTCCAGGAGGAGGGGTGGCAGATGACTGAACTGGTGCATGTGCCTGGGTGCGCAGTAAACCAAGTGGGACGTGATCTTCTCATTCCCCTGCATGCTCTTTATGAGAGCAATTTGATCTCCCTCAGAAATACACCGTTTCACTGTCCTCATTTCTGTGCTGACTGCCCTCAGTTCCCACAGGTTTAGCTCCAGTTTCCAGCCTCGATTCATTCAGCAGAATGAGTGACTTTTCCCTGCTGATGCCTCCAGGCCATTGCCCGAGATTTGGTGATGGAGGAGAGAGGTCACCCCAAAGCCTGTTCCCTGCATTACCACTCCTGCTATTCTGCGGAGCCAATCATCTTCTGGAACTCCACACCCACTACCCAACCACCCCAGCACAGCTCTGGCCATAGCAAGAGGAACACCCTTCCTCAAAAGCTCATAGGGCTGCTGCCCCCTCAGGGCCTCCTGCCTCTCTGGGCATCCATGAGCAGAGACGGAGCAGGGCAAGGCCTGATGCTCATTGTCAGCAGAACAGCCAGGGATGCCTTCCTCAGCTCCAAGGGATGGTTCCCAAAAGAGAAGCCCCTGCAAGCCGTCCCAACCTCCCACTCCTCTGAGAATGGAGACGGGTCTCCATGTGCTCTCAATCCCTTCCATCCCTTCTCCTTTGGAAGCCAGGCAGTGTCCCTAGAGGGAAGGACCACGTGGAGGCCAGGCTTGAATGCAACAGAACTTTAATGATTCAAAAGAGGGAAACGAAGTCACTCCACATGGAGGCCACCAATGCGTGGGGCCCCAAGGGCAGCTGTGAGTCTGCTGTCCTTGGCTATGGAGAAGTTCCCACATCATGTCTGTCATCCTGGCCCACAGAAGGAGATGAGACAGACAGTCCCTAGCAGGCTGGCATTAGGGGGACAAGGGGATCCAAAGCAAACAAGGAAAAGGGAGAGAAAGGCAAAGCCATTCCGCTGTGTTGAAAACAACACTCAAAAGATCAATCCGCTGCCCAGCACCATGTTCTGAGTTCCTCAGGGAGTCTCTTCTTGGGGCTTTCTATATTCTTATCAGAGGAGGGACCTTCTTCCACAGTAGCGGCTGGAAATGCCAGAGAGGTCACAGCACCCAGAGGTGATGGGCACTCCATCACAGCTGAGGATGCTGCCAACGGCAGCGGAGGTGGAGGATCCCACAACGGTGTTCTGTGGGAAGGAGCTGAGGATGGGGCCAGGCAGGGTCACCACCACGGGAGAGGGCTCGATGACAACGGTGGAGTTCTGGCACTGCCTGACACAGGGCTCATTGCAGCTGTTGGCCAGAGGTGTTGGGCCACAGGGCCGGCAGGGCAGGCACTGGTTGTAGCAGGACATGTCTCTAAGGGTAGAGGTGAAACCTGGGAGAGAAGCAGGGAGGAAAGAGAGCACAAGGGCGGGTGGGGAGCAGCCTGGTTACCCTGTCACAAAGGGTCTAAGGCCACTACTGAGTGGAGAGATGGAAGCTGTGTTAAGGAGCCACATTGTCATCGATGGTCTACAAATTGGAGCCTGGCCTATGGAGGGTCTCGTAATCTGTAAACCAGGGCCACCACAGCTACATCCCAGCTACTCTCTTTGCAGAACTTCCCCACGCTTCCCTCTAGCACGACAAGGAGCTCCAGGACACAGAAAAGAAGAGAGGCCATACCAGCTGAGAGGTCCATCGAGGAGAGATCTCACTTTGTAAGAGGAGGAGAAGGAGCTTCAGACTCACCTCGTTCCCAAGGAGAAGGAGGCCAGAGAAGTGGAGGAGAGAGCAGGGACTTGGGCTGGCTTTTATACCTGCCCTTCATTGCCTCAGCACCAGAGGCATTCTTTGCAGAGGTAACAATTTTTGCACAAGCTCATCTTGAATGCAAACCATTGCAGCTAATGATATGGGCTGTGCTTTGGTCTCCTGCACTGCTGCCTTTTAATTTCCAGAGTTGTACCATACCCATTCCTCAATCAAAGTTTCCTGTGATCACTGGGATGAAAGGCCCCAGGATTTCCAGGGCAGGAACGCAGCAGTGTAGGCAGAAGACTCAGTTAAGTGCTGGGTGGGTCCAGAGGAGGCAAGTGACACCAGCCTGGGTCACTTCAGTGGGGCTGTTTGGTGTCGTTCACTGGAAGAAGCTCCAGCCGTCCTCCGCTGGCAGCCCAAGTGCTCCCGCACATGAGGAAGTGACACTTCCATCTCTTTCTTTCCCTCCTCAGCTCACCCCAGTGGTCACTTGTTGTTGCCTCCCCAGGTGTGTGCGTTGTGCTGTTAGGTTTTTGACCCCATCCTGCCTAACACTGTCTTCAGGAAAAAACTGTGGCCTGTTTTGACTCGTCCCCACTCTGTGCAGTCTGTGAGTACACAAGTAAAGACATAGGAATGCCTGGGGCCTTGTCCTTTCCCAAATGCTCTAACCCTGCCACAGTTGTCCCCAGGTGTTGTCAGCAGGATCCACACCTGGGTGTGTTCCTGCATCTGTTCTTCTCATCTGTGCTTTATGAGCAGCTGTGTTAGCGTGGATGAATGTGGAATCACAAATTAGTGTATAATTTCATGGTGGCCCGCATGAGACCATGTGTGCATGTGTGTCCTTGTGTGTCCCTCCTCAAGAAGCAATATGCTGCTCATGACAGGGACATTCTCTGTTGCTCTCTCCATGAGCACCAGAGAGCAGCAGATTCCCAGATTCAGAAGGCACCTGAGTGCAGCTGAGTGGTGATGGCACCAGCCTGCTGGAGATGTGTCCAGGGAAGAGGCACTGAAATGCAGCCCCTGCCTCCTGACACCTCCTTCTCCTGCCCCTCCAAAGCTTCTGCCAATTTCAGGCCACAAGAACAGTTTCACTCCTGTTTGACTCCTTAGTTTAATTCATATTAGCAATATTGGGAGCTCCTCAGCAGGGTTGGCAGTCCCCGCTCCCTGCCTCTCCAGGCCAGGACACAGTTCCTTTCCCCAGTATTAGAGAGTTCAAAAGGACAGGGATTGCTTTCTGGGCAAGGAGAAAGGATGAGGGATCTTGTCCACCATGTGCTGGCCATCCCTGAGTGGATCTGCTTCCAAAGCACTATTGATGTGTCTGGGATGGGACATAGCCCTCTCTCATGCCCAAGCCAATGCCAAACGTACTTGTGCTCTTCACACGCCTAATGCCATGTCAGGCAGGGGCTGAGAACTTTTCCCAAACAGGTCCTGAATGAAAGGAACACAGAGTCTGATATCACTGCGCTGTGAGCAGAACAGACTCTGTGGATTTCATAGGAGAATCCAAAGAGCTGATGACAGCTTTGATGTTCATGCCCATAATGAACACCAGTGTCGGTGGTGTCTGGGGTGGGACACGGTCCTCTCTCATGTCCATGTCAATGCCAAATGGGCTTGTTCAGCACATTGACCTGATGCCAAGTCAGGCAGGGGCTGAGACCTTGGATCAAACAGGTCCTGAATGAAAGGAACCTGAAGCCTGACATCGCTGTGCTGTGAGTGGAAGGACAGACCCTGTGGCTTGCACAGGGAAAGCCAAAGAGCTGACAACTGCTTTGGTCTTACAGCCTACAAGGACCTTCATGTCCCACACTGGAATCTCAGTCTGAGTGCCCAGCAACTGCCGCAGGAGGGTACAGACATTAGATTTGAGGCCACATCCACCAAAGCCTAGTGCTGTCCCACAGGGGTTTCCAAAAGGGACCCTCTTTCCGACACGGGGTGTCAAGGGTGTATGGAGTTCCTGAGCTGATCTCCCCTCCTGAATGTTTGTCTTCCTGGACTCAGGCCCAACCAGGAGACAGTGCAGCCAAGGCTTCCCCCTTCCCTTTCATGTACTTTGGTGAGCTCATTGCCAGGGAGCTCTGCTGGGACAGCTCAGCCAGGGATGACTTCCCTCTCTGTGGAGCTGCTTCTGAGCTGAGACTCTAGTGTAGTTGAGGGCAAAGCTCATTGCTTTCTTATTACCTTTTCAGGAGGTAACTGAGGCACTGTGGACGAGAAAAGGCAGTGGAGATGAGTATCTAGAGTATAGCAGGACCTCTGACAGCCTCTCGTGTCCTTTTTATGACCTAATTGGAGGTAATTGGGCTCAATAAGAGGATGGTAAGGTGAGAGTGGAATGTTGTTGCGGGCGGAGTGAATAACTTCACTTGTAAGAGAGTAGTGAAATGTTTATTAACATAAACCCGTGATTTAACAAAGTTAGTAGTGAATGCGACAGTGTTTTACGAGATTCGATGCCAAGGTACACTTGATTATTTACTGCATGGAGGACAGGGTCAGACAAGCTGTCAGGGAGACCCTCCTGTTGAGTCACGAGGTTCAGAAAGGACCCCCTTGCTTTCTAAACTCCTTCTCAGAGAGGAGTCTAGGTGCGGCCGGATCCAATCCTAGTCCCAGACTTGGTCAATGGTTTATGTCTAAAGGATTATATATGTGCAATCAATCCTTATATCACTTAGCTAAGATTTCAAAGTTTAGCATGCTATTAGTCACTTACTGAGAATCTGTTGCGGCAAGGAATCTCTCAAACTCAAGGAGAAGAACCTTAAACAAGCGTCCCCACTCAAGGTGAGGTCCTGTCGTGCAGCCCGCTGCCGTGCAGGAGAGCTCAAAGGGCTCTTGGGCTGTCCACTATTTATGGAGTAAGATAATTGACCTATAGTCATATTCTCATGGGAACAAGATATCTAGGTTCCCACTCCAGACAGTGTTTTGGTTATGTTTCCAGCCACCTCCCACAGTTCAAGTGCAACTCATAACAACTCCTGCTGATGGACATGGCTTGAGCAGGAGCTGGGGGGGGGAAAGGGGAGAGCACACCTCCACACTCCAGCCCGTGACTATAGTCAATTCATCTTACCTTCACAGAGTGGTGGTGCTGTCACCTCTTGCCTCTGTGCCATAAATAGTATGCTAATAGGTTTTGCATTTAGAGATTCATGGTAAGTAGACAGTGAAGCACTGCTATTTGTTATTTGTTAATTTGTATGTTTTGGGTGGTTGAAGTTGGGTATTTGTTTGGTCAAGTACCAAACTTTTATATACAACATAACTATAAGCAACAAACATATTAAAATTAGAACTAGCAAGATCACAACTGGGTGAAGCATACAATTAAACAGTCCCGTTGCTGTTGGTGACCATCCAAGGAGAATTTCCCACCAATAGTATTCTCCCTCCTTTTTCACTCTTTCAAAGACACGGTGTATCTCCTCTGTATCATGCTGAACAGTGATTAAAGTTTTGTGTCCATTATTTCGAATTCGTTCTAGCAGCTGACACAGGTCATCATGCTGTAGCAGTTTCTTCACCAATGTAAGATTCATTCCGATAGGTGTAGGCAACAAATCTTGAATCAATGTATAATTAGATTGTAGCAACTGATAAGACATAACAGGAGTTAAATAATTGAAATCACATCCCATAATTTTAGTGAAATTACAAATACAAACATTTGAATGATTACTTGTATCTACAGTAACATTATCTACGAATATAGTATTACAAAGGGTTCTCATACAAACACATCCTTTTCTAACATATATAAGTACAGTTTCAGGATTTTCATCAAGGTGTATCTAAAAATGACAAACATTCTGTTCAGTGTCAAGACAAACATCTTGGGCTTTGATGGTGTTACTCTCACAAATAAATCCTTGTTGTTCTCGTACAACACAGACATTAACATCAACGGTCTGACATTTGTTACCATTCCATTGGGCCCTGTCCTGGTTCCGGCGGGGATAGGGTTAATTTTTCCTGGTATCCCATGCCATGTGAGCCATGCCCACCCTGAGCTGCCGGGGGAGAGGGCAGGAAGTCGCCGCTTGGAGCGGGCTGGGGCGTCCGGGGTCCGGTCGGTGAGCGGCGGTCCCGTAATCGTGTGTGTATATGCCTCTATCCGTGTTGTTGTTGTTGTTTGCTTGTTCCCTTTGCTGTTCTGTTAAACTGCCTTTGTCTCAACCCAAGAGTCTTGCCTTTTCTTCTGATTCTTCCTGTATCGGGAAGGCCCGAGCGAGCGGCACGTGGTTCTTTGTTGCCGTCTGAGGCTAAACCACGACAGGCCCACACTCTATGTTCTAATGGATAGAGTATAGTTCCATTGTGATTTAATCCTAGTGCAATGATTGGGTATATACCATACCACAGGTTAAAAGCAGCATTGCTGAGGTTTGGAATATTAACACAAACACAGCACTTCCTTTTGCCATCCTGCAAGCTGCTGTAAGAGAAAACAAAGACTTGTTTCGGTGGGGAGAGTCTGAACAGGTTACCCCATTAACAAGAAGGAAAAATCCACCGTGCACTAATTCTGTTTTACACCACTGCTGTCGGTATCTTCCCAGGCACGTGGGCCACGAGGTTTAGTTAAGGTCATAGGCACAATACCTAAAATCCAGGCACATGCTTCCTCCAATATCCTAAAGTTCCCATTAATTGTTGTAACTCCTTCGTTGCTTGGGGCATTTGCAGCTCTTCAATTTTTCTTAAGGTATCCGGAAGAATCATAGCACTGCCTGCTATCCAGCAAGTACCTAAAATTTTTACTTCTTTACTGTCCCTGACATCTTCCAGGTGGAACCTCAATTTCTGCTTTATTTAGTGCTTGCCACACTGCTGCTGCTGCTTCCCCCACTGTCTTAGGAGAAGTTCCTCCAATCAGAATATTAACTATATATTGGGACAGTTTTACACCTTGGGGGAGTGAGACTGTCTGCAAAAGTTCGGCAAGCGCAGCATGAGCAATTGTGGGTGAATGTTTATACCTCTGTGGGAGTCTGTTAAAGGTATATTGTATTCCCTCCCAAGTGAAAGCAAACTTCCTTTTATCCTCCTCCTTCAAGGGAACCATAAAGAACATATCCTTTACATCTAATGCCGCCATCCATGGGTGGGCAGCTGCTTGCAGAGTAGCTGTTAAAGTTGCAATGTTCGGTACAGCAGCCGTTAGCGGGGCTGTATTAGCATTTAGACGGCGGTAATCGACTGTTAAATGCCACCTCCCATCAGGTTTCCGAACTGGCCAGACAGGTGAGTTATATGGGGAGTGGGTTCTGAAAATAATTTGTCTTTTCTCTAAATCAGCTATGACTTCAGAAATGCCCTTTCGTGCCTCAGCAGAGATCGGGTACTGCGGTACATTTGTAATCTTTGACTCCGGGAGCGCAGGGGCTGAGCGGAGCACCCACACTGCGGCTTCCTGGTTTCTGCACGAGTTAAGGTCAGTGCTTGAGCCGAAAGACCACACGCTGCCGTCCGGCAGACACCAGGTTCGTCCGTTTAAAATATCAAAACCTAAAATATTTTCATGATGAACTTTAATTGCAAAGCAAGTAGACGATATGCGCTTCTCGCCTGGGAGCCATAAACTAACCTTCGCAGTTTGACATACATCAGCTCCCCCGTTCACATCTGTAATTGTAACTCTTTGCCGTCCGGATCGCACGCCCAGCTTCTCGGCATCTTGTTGTATTAGTATCGAAATTTGTGCCCCCATATCTCTTAAAAACTTTACTAATTGTCTTCGAGGACCAACTGGAATTAATATGTATGGGCCATCATCACTTATCCACTGATAAGCCTCCACTTTCCGGACAGGCAGGCACAATTGCCTTCGGGACATTACTCGTTTTTTGACTTGGTGTCCTGCAATTCCTCCTTAAGAGGGAGAAAGGGATTATCCTCCTTTAGAGAAGTTGAAATACAGTCTCTGTTTCCACCGCTATCTCGTTTCAGGAATGCTTCAATCAGACTCAAGATAATATCAGTAGGCTGACCTTGCATCATGGCTCTGGGAATGCCTAGTGCTAATGCTTTCCTCCACAATTCATTCCTCTTTTCTCGAGATTCTGTTTGCAAGTTTTTATTTCCCTTTGATTTAATTCCTGTTCCCTGTTTCACGGGTCATATAGTCATATTCTCATGGGAACAAGATATCTAGGTTCCCACTCCAGACAGTGTTTTGGTTATGTTGCCAGCCACCTCCCACACTTCAAGTGCAACTCATAACAACTCCTGCTGATGGCCATGGCTTGAGCAGGAGCCGGGGGGGGGGGGGTGCCGGGAGGGGAGAGGACACCACCACAAATGCAAATGTCAGTTAGAAAGAGTTGTGAGCAGTGGTGCAAAGCCCAGCTGGCAGACACGACCTTGTGGGGTCCCTCAGGGATCAGCAGTAGCACCAACACTTCCTAATGTTTTCATGAACAGTAGTGGGAAGGTCAGCACTTCCTGCAAGTTTGGGGATGACACCTGTTATAGTTGAATTTAAAATAAATCAAGTCCGAAATAGATTCAATAAATATTTATTGAGGTAGGAAGGCAAAAGCAGCGCTGGGCGGCCGGGGAGTCGCAGCTCCACTAAAGGCTCACAAATTCAAGCAAGCTGAGCAGCTCTTTTTATCTTCACGGAGGTCGGTTTCGACATCTTCTCTACGCCCCTCTATAGCTTCTTGCTTGAGGTAGTTTAGATAAAATGTTGGTCACAGAATCAGCTTAAAACAATACATTCTGATAACATTGTGGTTAAGCTTTTTGTCAAACAGGAGTTCCCATGTTGGTGTAGCAAGATAACATTGTGGACATGTCTCTTCTGGTTAAACAGGGAGTTCTCAAGACTGCCACAATGGGTTCGTTCCTCTTGCTTAACTTGTTCGATCAGCAAATCACCTTTAGTTACTTATTACAATCCCCCCCTTTTTTTATTTATAAGTGATTTGCTGATCAAACCTAGACAATACCTCACAAGCTGCATCTAATTCAGGATTTTCGTTCGGTATAATTTTCATTTCCAGTTCTGATTGCTTCATCACCATTAGCTGCACTTTTTCTAACCTGCTTTCAACAAAGGTTACAAATTTATTAATGACACAGGGTCCAAAAGTCAGAGCCAATAGCAACATCATGAGGGGTCCCGCCAAAGTAGAAATTACGGTAGTCAGCCATGGTGACTGATTAAACCAAGATTCATTTTCTAAAATCATGGTAATCAATACCATTAATAGGATGCCAGCTTTCATTTCCCCACTGTTTAGTACCTCTCTGCCTTCCTCGTCTACTCCTTTGCAGAGAGCAACGGGATATCAAGATCTTCTCGGCAGCAGCAGATAGTCTTCAGGGGAATTATGCTGTTATCCTGTCAATAATTTCCAAGGTCTAAAGAGTTAGTTATCTCTCAAATATATTTCCACCTATGTGGTTGTTGTGCCCGTTTCCAGGAGAATCTTATAGCACACTGTCTTAAAACTCTATACCAGTCTGTTTCATGTACTTCCCAAAGTTCAGGTACTGACAGTTCCCACCCACAAAATAATTTACGAATTTCCACTGGATCCTCTGGTCCCCTGGCACACATCAAATCATTGCGACATTTCATACAGTAGGGTTGTCTCTTAAATGAAACACAGGACCAATCTCTATTACAATTTAGACATCGGCAAACAACCCAACATAAATGTCCGGAAGTAGGGTGTTCTAAGCAGGGTATTCCCCAGAGATCTCCTATTCTGGGTGATTCGGGTATCTCCGTCTCTGTTTCACAACAAAATGGAAAAACCTGGGGAGTTCCTGTTAGTTTGTATAATCCAACCCCCCCGTTTGGTCCGGTATCCTTTCTTCACTCCAAGGTGCAAAATATACCTTTCGTAGAGTATTTCCTGGTGGTATTTGGAACCATCGATATAAACTATCTCTTAGTTCCCTTCTGGAGTGGTTCATTTACCGGTCTCGCTTTTCCTTATCTTTATTCGAAGATCTCCTGGTTCCGACGTCACAGTCCACTTCTCTGGGAAGATAGGTCCCTTAATTCTACTAGCGTGAGTCCATCCTTTTTCTGCTGTCCGTACAGCCATATCTGTGGTAAGTAAAACAACAAAGGGTCCTTCCCAACGGGGTGTTAGGGAGGTTTCTTTCCAGGTTTTGATTAGTACCTGGTCTCCGGGCTGGATTCGGTGTATGGAAATGTCCAAGGGAGGTCTTTGTACTACCAAGCCCTTCTTTCTTAGTTCCTGTCTTCTTTTTGTAAGTTCTAAAATATATTCTGTTCAAAGTTTATCCTCGACTTTTGGGTGTTCCACTAATAACCCAAAGTCATAAGGCATTCCATACAACATTTCAAAGGGGGATATACCAGTATCTGTTCTTGGCTGAGTTCTAATGTAAAGCAAAGCCAATGGGAAACATTTAACCCAATTCATTTTTGTTTCCACCAGAAGTTTGGTTAGGTGTTTCTTTATCTCCCCATTCATTCTTTCTACTTTCCCAGAACTCTGTGGGTGCCAGGGAGTATGGTATTCCCATTTTGTACCGAACAATTCAGTTGTCTCTTTAATTACTTTGGATGTGAAATGTGGACCTCGGTCTGAGTCAATTACCACAACAGTCCCATATCTTGGAATAATTTCTTCCAAGAGAATCTTAATAACTGTCTTTGCAGTAGCTCTTACCACTGGAAAGGCTTCTACAAAGTGCGTAAGGTGATCAACCAAGACCAATAAATACTGATATCTCCCCACCTTTGGCAATTCGGTAAAATCCACCTGTATTTTCTCAAAGGGTCCTTTAGCCAATTCACGACCTCCTTGAACCTTTTCCCTAAGTTGTCGTTTATTCACTTTGTGACAGGTTAAACATCCCTCTAAAATCCTTTTAGCTAGACCGTATATTCCGACACAGGCATAGTTTGTCTCAAACTGATCCACTAAAGCTTGAATTCCCCAATGAGTTTTATGGTGTAATTTATTCAGTATTCCCCGAGCTAATCCTTTTGGAAGAATTTCCCTGCCGTCCGGTAGCAGCCATTTATCACCATCTCTTTTTGCTCCAATTTGTTTTAGCTTATCCAATTCTTGGAGAGTGAAAGTTTTATCTAATTTTAGCCTTTCAGGTTCCTCTCTCAAGGTCTGAACCATTAATAATGCAGCCCGTTTTGCCTCCGCGTCGGCTAGATTGTTTCCTCTTACAGTATGGGTTAGTCCCTTCTGATGTCCTTTTACATGGACTATGGCTATCTTTAGTGGACCTCTTAATGCCTTTAAAACTTCTAAGATTAGCTTTTCATGGACTAATCCTTTTCCCTGGGTGTTAAGTAAGCCTCTCTCTTCCCAAATTTTTCCAAAAGTATGTACCACCCCAAAGGTATACTTTGAATCTGTATAAATAGTTCCAACTTTATTTTCTAAGAGCTTTAATGCCCTTAGCATAGCATATAACTCACACGCTTGTGCGGACCAGGCTTTACTTAATGGTCCTGATTCTTTTATCTTAAAAGTATACCCATCCACAATAGCATATCCTGATTTCCGTTGTCCTTCAACCACTCGTGAGGAGCTGTCCACAAATAATTTTTCTCCTTCGTCTAATTCATCGTCTTCTAAGTCCTCCCTTATTTTAGTCTGCAAATGTATTAATTGGAGGCAGTCATGTGTCAAATATTCTTTAGGTTCTCCGTATAAAAATTGGGCAGGATTCTGAATAGAAGTGGTTTCCATTTCTAGTCGAGGGGAGTTAATTAAAATTCCCTCATATTTTAGCAGTCGACTATCTGTAAGCCACTTATCAGCCTGTTGTTGCAATACTCCTCGAATGTTATGGGGGGTGTATACTTTTAGTTCACCTCCTAAGGTGACTTTTCCAACTTCTACTACTAATGCAGTGGCCACTATTGCTTGCAAGCAGGTGGGCCACCCGCGGCTTACAGGATCCAGTATTTTAGAATAATATCCTACAGGCTTTCTCTGCCCTGCCCATCCTTGGGTCAGAACCCCATAAGCTGTCCCGTTATCTACATTGATAAAGAGTTGAAAGGGTTTACGGATATCGGGTAAACTGAGGACAGGTGCTTCTACCAGATCTCTTTTTATATTTTCCCAACGATTCTCATCTTCAGGGGACCATTTTACCAACCCGTTTTTAGTTAATTTTTCGTACAAGAATTTTACTTTACTGCTGTAATTTTCTATCCACTGTCGACAATACCCTAATAATCCCAATAACTGTCTTATCTGTCTTTTCTTAGTGGGCACTGTTAGAGACAAAATTCCTTTTACTCTTTCGGGATCTAATTTCTTGTGTCCCTTTATGAGCCAATGCCCCAAATATTTTACCTCTTCTTCAGTAAACTGTAATTTGGACTTAGAAACCTTTTATCCCTTGAGGCCTAAAATGTTCAATAATTTGATGCTCTCATTTCTGACTCCTTCTTGAGTTCTTCCAGCGATCAATAAATCATCCACGTATTGTATTAGAATTAGTCCCTGACTTAATTCATAAGATTCCAGTAACTGTTCCAGAGCTTGTCCAAACAAGTTCGGAGACTCTGTAAATCCCTGGGGCAAAACGGTCCACCGTAATTGTTGTTTTCTATGGGTCTTGGGGTTCTCCCACTCGAAAGCAAAATAGTCCCTACATTTTCCTTCTAAGGGACAAGCCCAAAAAGCATCTTTTAAATCTATAACACTATACCATTTATAATCTGGACTTAACTGATTAAGTATAGTGTGCGGGTTAGCCACCACAGGGAACCAGGTAATGGTTCGTTCATTTACGGCTCTCAGATCTTGTACTAAACGATAGGACCCATCCGGCTTCTTTACGGGCAATATGGGAGTATTGTGGGGAGACATACAGGGTTCCAAAAGCCCTTGGGCCAAAAGTCTCTCAATTACGGGCTGCAACCCTTCTCTCCCCTCTTTAGAGATGGGGTACTGTTTTATCCTAATTGGCTGGTCTGGGTCTTTTATGGAGACTGTGATCGGTTTGATATTTAATTTTCCCACCGACCCTGGGCTATACCAAGTTTCTGGATTAATCTTGGCTTCATCTTCTGCAGTTAATAAGCATAATCTTACTTTTAATTTCTCTTGCTCTACTTCCAAATTGATTCCTAATTCCACCATCAGGTCTCGTCCCAAGGTTATACTCAGCTTCTGGGACCAATAAAAATGTTCCCACTCCATATTTATTTGGGGCTTCTATTGTTACATTCCTTATCAGGGGCACCTTAAAAGGTTCCCCCTTTGCACCAATTACTTGGAGTTTATCCTTTGATTCAACACATCCAGATGGTAACTTTTGGACTGTTGATCTTTCGGCACCCAAGTCCACAAGGAACTCGAACACTTCGTGCTGAGGACCCAATTTCAATTTTATCAAGGGCTCGGTAACCTTAGGGGTCCCCAGCAAATAGAGCCCCTGACCCCCCTAATCTTCCTTAAAAATCTCCTCATCCTGCATTCTTTTCCGACAATTTCTCTGTAGATGTCCCTTCTTGCGACAATAAAAACATTCTATGTCCTGCGAACTAAATCTTCATCTTCTCGGTTCTACTGGACCCTTCCAGGGACTTTCTCCTCTCCTGCCCTGATTTTGTCCTGCCCTGATTTTGTCCTTCCCTTACAGCTGCCATCAGGATTCTGGCTTGTTTCTTCTGATTTTCTTCTTCCCTTCTCACATACACCTTCTGAGCTTCTCGTAATAATTCATCTAACCCCCTTTCCTGCCAGACTTCTATTTTCTCTAACTTTTTCCTTATATCTGTCCAAGATTTAGCTACAAATTGAGTTTTCAGCAGGGCTTGACCCACTTGGCTATCGGGGTCTAACCCAGAATATAGCTGTAAACTTTTTCTCAATCTTTCCAGCCATTCGGTGGGGGTTTCATCTTTCTTTTGTTGTTCATTAAAGGCCTTATTAATATTTTGCCCTCTGGGTACAGAATCTCTAATCCCCTGAATTATCATATCCCGGAGATCAATCATGTTATTTCTATGTGCGGGGTCTTGATTGTCCCAATTGGGCCGCTGTAAGGGCCATTTTACATCTCCGGCAGGACCATGCTGATGCCTCTGATCCCAATGCCTCATGCCTGCCATTCTGATCATTCCTCGTTCTTCGTTTGTGAACAAGATCTTTAAAATAGACTCCATCTCGTCCCAAGTATAAATGTTAGGCCCGAGGAATTGATCAAAACGTTCTGCTACCCCTAATGGGTCCTCTAACAAGTGTCCCATTTCTTTCTTAAATTCCCTCACATCCCCGGAGCTGAGGGGTACAGATACAAATCCAACTCCGGGTTGTGGTCCCCCCATAGCAGTCTCCCTTAAGGGATACAACAAGTTTTCCTCCCTCCTTTCTCTAGTTTGACTTCTAGTTATTCTTTGATTAGAAGGAGGAGCCTCTTCCCCAGGTTCTGTGGGGGCTGTTGGAGGGAGATCTTGCTCAGGACCTTGCGTAGGGGGGACCTAGGGTGGGGGAGACGCTGGAGGTTCATCTACATCCCACCTTTTCTTTTTATCATTTTTCTTTTCTTTTAATGGAAACAAATTAGCGGCCTGAGCCGTGCCCAGGATCCATAAAAAGGCGTATTCACTCTCCTCCTTATTAAATGGTCGTTTGTTGTTACCATATATGTTTAATTGTTGGCATATCCAATCCTCTAAGGATCCATGAATTGGCCAATATAAATCTTTTCTTATCTGTTTTCTTCCCCATACCTCCATACAATAATAGACCAATTTCTCCTTGGACTTCCCTTTTCGAGAAGGGGAACTATCCCAATATCTAATCATTAGGCCTAACGGGCTATCTTGGGGTATATCGGGGAGCCCACCCCCACCCCGTATCTCCTGCGTGGAACCAGAAGTCCTATTTTTCTTCTGTCCCATCTTCCGAAAGTGCCTTCTTTCACTCAAAATTCACTCACTTCCCTCCATTCGTGGCCCACGCCCTAACGGACAATGGGAACCGCACTATTAGGAGGTCCACACTCACTTCGTCCGGTGGGCTACTAAGCCCAGTGGACGTCTCAGTCACTCGCACCCGGGTACCCAATCCCCGACCGAACAGAACCGCAATATACTTACTCACTCCCGAGTCTTCGTCCGGATCTTCGTGCACAAAAATTACGGGGAACTACAGTATCTCCTTTCTCTTTTCTTTTTGCTTTCCTATCTCAGTTCGGAAAATCCAGGTGAGCTAAGTCGAAATCTCCTCCGGGACCATCCGAAGATGGGGCGCCCTCCCAGAGTTGAATTCCGAGTCGGCTGTCTGGATCCGAGTCACGGCACCAAATATGTTATAGTTGAATTTAAAATAAATCAAGTCCGAAATAGATTCAATAAATATTTATTGAGGTAGGAAGGCAAAAGCAGCGCTGGGCGGCCGGGGAGTCGCAGCTCCACCAAAGGCTCGCAAATTCAAGCAAGCTGAGCAGCTCTTTTTATCTTCACGGAGGTCGGTTTCGACATCTTCTGTACGCCCCTCTATAGCTTCTTGCTTGAGGTAGTTTAGATAAAATGTTGGTCACAGAATCAGCTTAAAACAATACATTCTGATAACATTGTGGTTAAGCTTTTTGTCAAACAGGAGTTCCCATGTTGGTGTAGCAAGATAACATTGTGGACATGTCTCTTCTGGTTAAACAGGGAGTTCTCAAGACTGCCACAATGGGTTCGTTCCTCTTGCTTAACTTGTTCGATCAGCAAATCACCTTTAGTTACTTATTACACACCCAAGTACAGGGAAGAGGCAGGACACTGATCTCTGTAAGCCAAATTGTTCCCAGCAGGTCCATGAAGTACCTGTTTCAAGGAAACCGAGAAGGTGGCCTAGACTCTGGAAGCACCCAATGACAGGAGTAGAGGCAATGGACAGCAGCTGGAGCATGTCGAGCTCAAATTCAGTAATGGGCTAAAAGAATTGAGAACAGGAATGGATTTCCCTGGGGGTTTCTGCAGTCTCCATCCTGGAGTGGCCTGATATAATGGGAATCAATAATGGGAACTGTTCAATGCAGGTGTTGGTCTAGATGACCTCTGAAGATCTCTTCTCACCTACATTCTGACACTGGGATTCCCCACCAACCCTGCCCTCCCTGACCCCTGCCCACCCATGGGCACATTTGTCCTCACACTCCCTCTGCCCCAACACAACTCCTAGGCATTGTGCTGGGGCTGCAGAGCAGCAGCTGAAGGGAGGCCCTCAGCCTCCTCACTCCCAGCTGCAGGAAACGAGTGGCTGCTGGTTCCAGCCCCTGGGCTCGGAGAGAGCTCTGGGAAGCTGGTCCATGCGCTGGTACAAGGCCCCGCTGCTGTGCCAGGCTGCAGCTGGCGCTGTGCAGGCTTCTTCTTGCTGGAGGACAGGAGAGTCCATTTCCCAGTTGGGCAAAGTGCTCCCCGTGCCGGGGAGAGCCCCTGAGCGCTCTGAGCCCAGGTGAGTCCCCAAGCGGCGCCGGCACAGAGCTGAGCTCCGGGGCGGAGCTGGCGGCGGCGGAGAGGAGAGGAGGCAGTGGAGAGGAGGCGGAGCGGCCGGAGCAGAGAGCCGGGGCTGGCGGGGGGCAGCGAGGCGCGGGCGGCGGAGCGGCGGGATGCGGCGGTGCCGGGGCGCAGGGCTGTCGGGGCTGGCCGCACTGCTGATGGGTGCACGGCACTGGTGGTGGTGGAAGGGGCCGGGGCTGTGCCCAGCGTGTTCCCCGGGGAGCCCAGCACCAATTCTTCCCTCTCCTTCTTCAGCCTCTCTTTCCCCCTCCTGGCTCTCTGCCATCTTGTGTGCCTCGGAGTCTCCTCTTGCTATTTTCCCGATGTCTTCACTATTTCTATCAGTAGACCTGCTTTGCATTCACCTTTGCATGTCTATTTTTGCATTCACCCTCTCCTTCCCCTGTGCATTCTACAGTTCTCATTGGCCTGAAGATTGTCCTCTATCCTTTGCTGTAATACCCACTTCCCCTCCTGGTCCTCTCTTGCCATCCATCCACGCACCTGACTTTTACCTAATCTCCGCATGCATAAATTTCAACTTCCCTCCCTGCCTTCTCTCATGCCTTCAGACACCCACACCCGGGTCACTCTCCATTTGTGTTGATAGGCCCATGCCGCCACCTCTTCCTGTCCTGTGTCACTACCATTGTACCTGACAGCTCCTCTGCTAGAAGAGCCATCAGAGCTGGACCACCTTTAACAGCTGTCGTCCTTTCCTTCTCCTTTCTCAGCAGCAGCTGCAGGAGGAGCCCACGTACAGCAGCAGCAGACGGTAGAGACCCCCGAGGGCACTGGCATCAGCATAAATTGCTTGCACCCCAATATAAACTCTTACGACTTCAAACACTGGTACACTCAGCTGCCAGGACGAGGCCCTGCATTGCTCGTGCGCACACTTGAAGATTCGAAAGAGCTGCGGGACCCGCCGGGGCGGCTGTGGGTGTCGGCAGACCGCCGCTCCAGCGCCCTGTGGCTCGCCCGGCCCCGGCGCGGGGCCGCGCTCGCGTATTACTGCGCCCTGGGAGACACGGGGAGAGGAGCCGGGGCTGCGGCCGGGCAGGAACCGGCGCGGGCGGGGCCGGGCGTGTGTGTCGGGGTCGAGGGGACAGCCCCGGGCGGGCCCGCCAGGCGGCGCTGCCGCTCCGCCCGCCGGGGCCGCCTCGCCCCAAACGGCCCCAAACGGCCCCAAACGGCCTCTCGCCCCGTGCCGCTTCGCCCGCCCGCCCGGTCCCGGCCCCGGCCCCGCCCCGGCCCCGGCCGCGGCAACCAGTGGGACACACGCAGAAATCCCCCGCCGCACTGCCGCCGCCGCCGGGGCAGGAATGGCGCCCGGAGCGCTGGCCGTGTCCGGCGGGGCCCGGAAGGAGAGATGGCAGCCGCCGGCCCCGCTGGCTCCCGGCCAGGAGCCCCGCCTTTCTGCTCTGCACAGGGCGGCGGGCGGCAGAGATCCTCCTGCCCGCGGGCAGCCGCACAGCCCTCGCTCCTGCCGCACGGACCGCCCACTGCTGCTGCTCCACGGGCAGGGGCTGGGGATCTCTTCCACCCCACTCACGTTGCCAGGCACTCTTAGAAGAGAAAGACCCAACTGCTACAGTGCCATCTCAAGCCCTTGCTCTGAAACCACAACCACAAGTGGTTTCTTGCTGGGAACTTTGTCAATCCACTCAGCTACACACTTACAACTTGAATCCTCCAGCTTCACACTGCTTCTAGTGTTGCAAAGGCATCCTGTGGAGCTTGCAGTTCTACTCCGGCACCAACTTGAGAAAGAGATACTCATTGTCACAGACACCTTCAAGTCTCTTCTGCAGTGCCTGGTGATCAGAACATAGAGCTTGTGGCACCAGATTCCCGTTAACCTCAGATTGAGAGCCTTTGGTGTTGAAGGGAAGTCCAGGAGAAAGGAGAGAAGCCAGAGCTGGGCACTGGCTGAAAGACACATCTGAGACTCGAGGTCAGACTCAGGAGGGAGCCCCAAAAGAGATGTGCTAAGGTGCTCCATGGGGCTGAAGGTCTGTGGGGAGAGCTGAAAAGGGGCTTCTGGGCATGGGGTCCTGGGCCCAGCTAGTCCCCAGTGAGGCCTGTGTGGCTGTAGGAGCTGAGAGAGCTGGGACAGTCCGTGTTCAGAGGCTTCAGGGGCAGAGAGGAAAGGCTCAGTCCTCTTCCCTGCCTCAGCTGGGGCCTGTAGTGGCAGCCATAGTTGTATTCCAAGGGAACTCCTGGCAGGTTTGCAGTCATTGGAGAGCAGACGGCAGCCCACTGTCCTTCTGAAATGGCCTTGACTAAACAACAGGACAGTAAAGGCCTTGTGGGAGCGTGGCTGTGAATGGGGGCTGGTGTGCCAATAACGTGCTTCCTGCAGTCCCTGCCAACTGTGTGAGAAAGGCCCTGGGTGAGAAGAGGCGGAGGAGCCCTGCTCCAGGCAGCAGACACCAGAAGACATGAAAATCAAGTAGGCCTTTTGCTTGCCTGGGTATTGAGGTCCTGGGGCTCAGGGTGGGAAAAGCATGTGGAGGCTGTGGGTAATGTGGGTAAGTGAAGGGACACAGAAGGACTGCCTGCACAACAGAGAGCTGTGTTGCCATGTCCTCCCCCTGCCAGAGTGAGGCAGTGTGTCTGTCCCTGTGCAGCTGGTTTCTGGAGCAGATGCTCTTCACAGAGATGTTTCTCTTCAGGTTCCTCTTCTATGGCCAGAGGAGAAGGGAAAGAGTGTGTGAAACCTGGGTCCAAGGCACTTCAGTGTGTGCTTGGTCCTCTCTCCATCCAGACAGTCCCAGGGACAGGGTGGACATGGGTGGGTGCAGCGGTGCCTTCTCCCTCTCCTGCAGAGCTGGGTGCAGGCCTGTGCAGCTGGCTAGGTGGTGGGTATCAGGAGAAGTTCTCAAGGGATCTTTGTTCTTTAGATGGCCATTACTTAAACCGTGATTCTTTTATGTCTCTAGAGGGCTGCCTTGTGGTAGAGGTCGGGGGAAAGGCCCAAAGAGGCCTGGCTGGAGCAGCAGGGAGAGAGTTTTGCTCCACCCTCTGGGCTGTGGTTTGGAGGCCTCTTGGATCAGGCAGAGGAGTAGAAGAGGTGAAGGTGCAAGCCTCAGGTCCCTCATGCTTGCAGGTCCCTGGGCACCCCCGTGAAGAGAGAGCGTGACACGGTCCTGATTTTCCTGTCAGCCCTGGTGGGACTGGCTGACTTTGGTGAGATGTGACTTTCAGGCTGGGGAGACTGAGGCAAGAGTTTGTGCATCTGGTGGTGGAAGGGAGGAGATGTGAGTGCTGACTGCCTAGGACACCCGGGAGTGTATCCGTAGGGAGATCAGGGGCTGCATATGGGTACAGCAAATAATCTGGGAGATGTCAGGAGTAATGGGCATCAAAGGAGGAATAAGACCTCACCTGAACTTTGCAGCTGCTCAGCATTCCTGAATGTGCTGCTCATGCATATTAAGCCTGAAAAGAGGGAAAGGTGCTGGGGAATGGACCAACGTGGCATAGAGCAGCTTCTCTGCTGTTTGTATTGGATACAATGCTACCAATCTCTGTAGGGATGGTCATAAACAAGAAGCTGCAGAATAAACAAGGGCAAACAACTCGTCATTTCTGAAGCTAGGAAAAGTGAGATGGACAGTGGGGACAGTGAGCAAACTGATGAAGTTGTAGATGGACAGGTCCATTGGCACCAAAGCTGAAAGCTCTTTCTGGCTTTACAGGTCATGCCCAAAAGGACTCTGTGCTCCAGTTCCCAGCAGAAATGACCATCCAGGTGGGACGCAAGGCAACGCTGCACTGCAATTTCTCCACCAGCGATTCCAATCCCTACATATTCTGGTACCAGCAGAGCCAGACCCAGTCCCTTCAGATGCTGCTATGAGTAAGCAAGTACAGAGCTCGCAAGGCATCAGGGAGGTTCTCCTCCACACTGTCTGCAAAGGACTCCCAGGTGCTTCTGCATGTGCGAGACACCAAGCTCCAGGACAGCGCTGCCTATTTCTGTGCACTGAGCCCACACTGGTGCCCACAGCTGGCAGCAGTGCACAGAAACGTGGGGGTGCTCTGAGGAGCAGTTCCCTCCCTGCCACTGCTTGCATGGAGCTCTGAGCTCAGCCTGCCCAGCAGTGGCACCTGGGGCTGTGGTGAGGGTGGGCCTCTGCCTCCCCAGCCTGTGCTGCTGTGAAGCACATGCCAATGTGACTTTAACAGCTGTGTCTAGATCCAGGGTCTTTGCTGGTGAATAGAACCCAAGAAACCTGACTTGGGGCAGGCCCATTGGAGGCTAAACCATAAAGATGCCAAACCAAGCTTGTAAATGCCCTCTGCTTAAAAGAGCTGGTACACTGGAGTGTAACTACCTCAGGGCAAGTAACCTATCAGCTTGTGTGCTTCTTCCCTTTCCCTGTGGTTCCACTGATGGACACAGCTGGAGAATGAAGGTTGTGGTAGGAGGCACAACTGCTTTTATGGTTTTGCCACAAGGCCGTAGTAGCTCCGGAAGGGAAGTAGCTCCTTGCCCCGTATGTAGGTGTCATCAAGTGTAAAAGACCCATCAGCCAGATGCTGAACAAGATTCTCTGGTTAAACCCTTCCTGCACTCATCCACTGCCAGAGAGTGGTCCCACTCTTTTTCCTGTCTCTTTTCCTTCTCAGGAAAACCACCAGTGCTCAACTGGGAGGAACCCCTATGTCCCTGAGTCCATGCTGGTTTCTCTGTCCAGCAACTGGTAACCACATCACAGTGATCTCATTTGCTCCCATAGGGAACACAGTGGTTGCTCATGAAGCATCATCCACTGCACCTGAGAAAGCCTAGGCTAGATTGTAGTTGTCCTAGTGCTGCTGCAGGATGGCCTGCCTCTCCCAAGTGTTGTGGGTCTGCTCTGCCAGCCCTGTTGCAGGCTTTGAATGCCCCTGTTTATCTCAGAGGGCTTTAGGCAGTGTTGATGGGGAATTGACACCAGCCTTCAGTGTCTCGCACACTTTTGTGTCTCAGGTCCCTTGGACACTTCAGGTCCTGCTTTTGATTGCTCTCCAGGGCTGTAGAGTGCTTCAACACTCCACAGACAGTTCTCCCCCAAAAGCAAGGAATGACAAACAGTGATGGCTACTTGAGGACACATCCAGCCTCAGGTTCTTTCTCCAGCCTCAGTGGTCTGTCGCAGGGATTTTCCCAAGTGCCCCTGAGAAAGAGAGCACAGCTGACAAGGGCAGGCATCAGCCTGTCCTTGGCACTGGTGCCTGGGCCTGGCTGCAGGTCTAAGAGCCAAGTGCCCAGGACAGGTGGACACAGGAAGATCACCTCCAGAAGCACCACTGCTTCCAGAAGGGAGGAGTAGATGTTCAGTATGGATTCAATCATCTCAATGGAGAGCTCTACACTCAGGTGAAATCCGTCCCACATTGACCTAAAAGGTGTCTGCCATCTTGATGCCTCCTCTTTCTGAAGTGGTCACATGGACTTCCTTCAGTGTCCTTGTGCAGAAAGAAGAGCTTTGAGAACATGATGCATCAAATGAAAATTGGAAGGGGGAAAAGCAAGTGCCCTTTGGAAGTGCTGATGTCCTCCCAATGAGTGTGAGGAGAGAGTTGCTGCCCAGCCAGGCTTTCACAGCTCTGCAGTTTGGGGACTTTGCCAATCTCATTGAAGTGTTTCCACAACAAAGCCCAAAATGAGTGGAATGATGGATTGTTAAAAGCTGATGTGGGGTTTCAGATGTGGAAATGTCCTGACACATCTAGCATGAAGCATAGTGATTTGCATATTTTTAATTAGAAAGAACAAAGTACCTCCAGATACTGGATAGGGGGAAGGAAGAGGAGTGTGAATTTTGTTGACTGCCTTCTGTTAGAAGTAATGGCTTTTGAGATACCAGACATTGCCAAATTTTCTGTTGAACCAGAGCATGATTTTCTGAAACAGCCCCAAGAGTGGGACATAAATCCTTCCAGAAAATGTCAAACTAAACAGAGAAATACATGCCCCTTTCCTAAGGCAGTGAGCCAGCTGCTAGGAATCATTTAGGGGGCACAGGTGAATCCCTGACAAAATGAAGCACTTGGCAACCTGGGATAAAAACCTGTGGGAGGACCACTCCTCCACTGTTCTGTTGGAGAGCTGCTTCTGGATGGGGTTTGTGAGCCTTTCCAAGTGGTGGTCTTTAGAGCACTGGGAGGCATTCTGAGTTTACCCAGGAGGGAACAGAGGGAGGTGGGAGCATTAGAATTGAGGTGCAGCCCAGCCTAAGGTGGCTGTGAGGTGAATGAAATGGGCTCAGTGGGGAACTGGTGGCTTCTCACTACCTGTGATGCCCAGGTGCAGTTACACTTTGGTGAGGACCTTCTGCAGGGTGGAAACCATGGGAGGGAGGGGATGAACCTCTTTGGTCCCACTGAGACCCTTTGAAAAGCCACTTCACTTGTTCTGGAAGGCCCACCACAGAGCTTGCTTCACATCTTTGTTCCTGAGTGTGTAAATGAAGGGGATCAACAGAGGAGTTACAGCTGTGTGAAAGGTGTTCATGAGTTTGTTCAGATCCAGTGAGTTCTGGGCCGATGGCTTGACATACAGGAACATGGTGGAGCCACACCAGACTGTGACAACACTGAGGTGGGCGGAGGAAGTGGGAAATGCCTTTTTTTGACCATGGGCTGACATGATTCTGAGCATGGAAGAGGTGATGTACACGTAGGAGAGCTGGGTAACCACACAGGGGGCCACCAGAACAGTTTAGGAGGCAAGGAATGTCGCTAGCTCCATGGGCCACATGTCACTGCAGGAGAGGGCGAGGCAGGAATCTATATCACAGAGGAAATGATTGATGACATCTGGCCCACAGAACATCAGCCTGGATGTCAGAAAGGCCATCAGCGAGACGGACAGAAAGCCTCCCAGCCAGGAGCTGAGCGCCAGCCGAGCAGAGAGGACACTGCTCATGAGGGAGCTGTATCTCAAGGGGTAGCGTATGGCTAAGTAGTGGTCATAGGCCATGACAGACAGGAGAAAACACTGAGTGGAGCCTAGGGAGAGAAGAAAGAACAACTGGAGGATGCAGACGTTGAAGGAGATGGTCTGGCTACTCCCCAGCATGACTCCTATGGCTTTGGGAACAACACGAGTAGTGTGCCAGATCTCCAGAAAGGGGAGATTACGGAGGAGAAAGTACATTGGGGTACAGATGTTGCTGTTCATCCACATGAGAGCCATGATGGATGCATTGCATGCATATTACTGTCAGGGAGCACGTCAGTGCAAATACCACCACAAGGGAGACCCAGAAATGCCACGTGCCTGGCAAGCCAAGAAAAATGAATTCTTCCACAGTTGTCCCATTTGCAGTGTGTTCCCCACAGTTGAGGTTCATTTGCAAAGACAGGAAAGTTTCTGTGAGCGTCTGCATGCCCGTGCTGGTCCTTCAGATGCCACTAGGAGTGAAACTAGAGCAAATGATGCCTCATCAGCCTCATTGCTTTCTATGTGGAGATGGGAGGCACTGTGGGAAGGGGAGGGGTACTGCCTGGGGTGTACCTTGACTTCGTCAAGACCTTTGACCTACCTTCATGGGTGCACACACATACACACCCATGCACACACAGAGGTATGCAGACTCACAGGCATGCACGTGCACAATTACGAATATACAGACCAGTCACACACATTTATGCCCTCCTCCATGTGTGTGTGTGTATGTGTATGGCGGTGTGCTCTCCCCCTTTCCCCACCTCGGCTGCTGCTCAAGCCATAACCATCAGTGGGAGTTGTGATGAGTTGCACCTGGACTTTGAGGGATGGCTGGCAACACAGTCAAAACACTGCCTGGAGTGGGGACCTAGCTATTTTGTTCCCATGCGAATATGACTACAGGACAACTCTCTTACTCTATAAATAGTGGACTGCGTGCCAGGATCTCCCCTCGAGTGGGGACACCCAGTTAAGGTTCTTCTCCTCGAGGCTGAGAGGTTCCTTGCCGCAACAGATTCTTGGTAAGTGACTAATAGCATGCTAAACTTTGAAATCTTAGGTAAGTGATATAAAGGATTGATTGCGCATATATAATCCTTTAGACAAAAACTGTTGAGCAAGTCTGGGACTAGGGCTGCATCCAGCCACGCCCAGACTCCTCTCTGAGAAGGAGTTTAGAAAGCAAGGGGGTCCTTACTGAACCTCGTGACTCAATGGGAGGGTTTCCCTGACAGCTTGTCTGACCCTGTCCTCTATGCAGTAAATAAACAAGTGTACCCTTCTACTGAAGCTCATAAAACACTGTTGCATTCACTACTAACTTTGTTAAATTACTGTTTCATATTAATAAATATTTCACTACTTCTCTCTTATGAGTGAAGTTAATCACTCCCCCCATGACAGTCTGCGAAAACACATACACATGGATACAATTGCCAGAACACATACCCACAGAGAACATTGGTGCACGCTCACATTTGCATGTGTATTACCACAGGCACGCACATGTATGTGTGAATGTGTTGTCCCAAATCTGGGTTCTTTACCCGGTGTGCAAGCCAATAACACACATAGCAGAGATATTTCCAAGTTTATTCCATTACTGCGCAGAAATGGAGTGCTCGTTCCAAGGGAGCACACCTTCGTTTCAAAAATTTCCCTTTTCATACACTGATTATTACATATTCTAATAATTGATACATATTCATTGTTATTCTCTTTAATGATTGGTCAAGGTTTCTTTGCTTCCTTTATGTATTGGTATGCAGACTCTGTCCTCTTCGTCTGTGCTTCTCTTTTAAATAGGTGGTATCAATGGGTCGGTGGTCACGGTCTCCCCCTGCCAAAATTACCTTTTAACTACTTCTCCTCTAATCTTAGATTAATCATGTCTAGTTACTATTTCTCTGTAATTAATGAAACATGGTTGGCGCTGTATAGATGACTTCTAGCAGCAGCGGCAGGTTCCCTTGGTTGCTTCAGATACATGCTATATTTCACTTTTCAAGTTAATATCAATTTTACTACAAGTGCACACATGAGTACAGCGAGAGGAACGTGTACACAGCCACGATCATGCACACACACCACTGAGAACCAGGACTCCTGACACCAGCTCTCAGCCCCTCTAGAGGAATCTAGGCCAGTCCTTCAGACCCTACAGGTAAGGAAGGAATCAGCCCTGCATGCTCTGTATCAGAGCAATATGATCTCCCTCAGAAATATACCGTTTCACTGTCCCCGTTTCTGTGATGACTACCCTCAGCTCCCACAGGCTTAGCTCCAGTTTCCAGCCTCAATGCATTCGGCAACATGGATGACAATCCCCTGCTACTCCTCCCGATGCCTACTGGCCATGGCCCCTGGATTGGGCGATGGAGGGGAGAGGAATGTGGAGTGGCAGCTATGGGCCATCCCAAGGGCTGTTTCCTGCTTAACCACTCCTGCCATTCTGCAGAACAAATCATCTTCTGTAGCCCCACACTGACCCTCTGACAGCCCAGAGCAGCTCTGGCCATAGCAAGAGGAAGGCCCTTCCTCAAGAGCTCATGGGGCTGCTGACACCTCAGGGACTCCTGCCTTTCTGGACATTTGTGGGCAGAGATAACAGCAAGGCAAGGCCTGATGGTCACTGGCAGGAGAGCAGACCAGGATATCTTCCTCAGCTTCAAGGGTTGGTGCCCAAAACAGGAGCCACTACAGGCTGTCCCAACCTCCCACTCCTCTGAGAATGGAGACGTGTCTCCTTGTGCTCTAACCCCCTTCCACCCCAGAGCAACACCTTTCTCCTTTGGTAGCTTGGGGAGTGTCCACAGAGGGAAGGACCACATGGAGGCCAGGCTTGAATGCAGCAGAAGTTTAATGAGTCCAAAGAGGGAGACAAAGTCACTCCAGGTGGGGGCCGCCAGTTCATGGAGCCCCACGGGCAGCAGCAGAGGCTCTGTTGTCCTTGGCCGTGCAGAAGTTCTTGCATGCTGTCTGTCTGCCTGCCCCATAGAGGGAGAGGAGACAGCAGGTCCCTACCAGGCTGGCATTAGTAGCACCTTACTGCCAAGGGGAACTGAAGCAGTCAAAGAAAAGGGAGAGAAAAGCAAAGCTCTTCAGCTACACCGAAAACACATCCTAAATCTCGATCCCTTGCCCAGCATCATGTTCTGCATTGCTCGAGATGTCTCCCTGAGGCTTTCCCAGCATCTTATCAGAGGAGGCACCTTCTGCCACAGTAGCGTCTGGAAATGCCAGAGAGGTCACAGCACCCAGAGGTGATGGGCACTCCATCACAGCTGAGGATGCTGCCAACAGCAGCAGAGGTGGAGGATCCCACAACGGTGTTCTGTGGGAAGGAGCTGAGGATGGGGCCGGGCAGGGTCACCACCACAGGAGGAGGCTCAATGACGACACTGGAGTTCTGGCACTGCCTGATGCAGGGCTCATTGCAGCTGTTGGCCAGAGGTGTTGGGCCACAGGGCCGGCAGGGCAGGCACTGGTTGTAGCAGGACATGTCTCAAGGGTGGAGGTGCACCTGGGAGAGGATCAAGGAGGAAAGAGAGCACAAGGGTGGGTGAGGAGCAGCCTTGTTACCCCATCAGAAAGGAGCCAAGGCCACTACTGAGTGGGGAGCTGGAATCTTGGCCAGGAGACACACAGTCTTCATCACCCTACAAAGAGTAGCCTGGCCCATGGAAGGTGTCTCCTAGAGCATAAACCAAAAGCCCTGTCAGCCACCACTCAGCTTGTCTCTAAGCAGACCTTCTCCCTGCTTTCCACTAGCATGACAAGAAGACGCAAACCCAAGGACAGAGAGAGACAATATCAGCTGAGAGGTCCATCGAGGAGAGATCTCACTTTGGAAGAGGAGGAGAAGGAGCTTCAGACTCACCTGGTCCCCAAGGAGAAGGAGGCCAGAGAAGTGGATGAGAGAGCAGGGACTTGGGCTGGCTTTTATACCTGCCCTTCATTGACGCAGCACCAGAGGCATCCTTTGCAGAGGTAACAATTTTTGCACAAGCTCATCTTGAGTGCAAACCACTGCAGCTAGTGATATGGGCTGTGCTTTGATTTCCTGCACTGCTGCCTTTTCATTTCCAGAGTTGTTCCATGCCCATTCCCCATTCCCCAGTGAAGGCTTCCTGTGATCAGTGGGATGAAAGGCCCCAGGATTTCCAGGGCAGGAATGCAGCAGTGTGGGCAGAAGACTCAGCTCAAGTGCTGGACAGGTTCAGAGCAGATGACAATAGCCTGGGTCACTCTGCTCATCTCGCCTCATCTCACCCCAATGGTCACTTACTGTTGCTTCCCCAGATGTATGTGTTGCACTGCCAGGTTTTCACCCTACCCTGCCTAATACTGCCCGGTTCCCAGGGGTCCTCAGAAGAATCCATGGTTCATGGTGTTCCTGTGTGTGTTCTTGTCTTTTGTGTACTTGTAAGCAGCCAGGTTTTTGTGAATGCACATGGGAACACAAATTTGTGCATGATTCCGTGCCAGCGTGCCTGAGCCTGTGTGTATGTGTCCTTGTGTGTCACTCATCAAGAGGGCATGTGCTGGTTATGGCAGGGATACTGTCCGCTGCTCTATCCATGAGCACCACAGAGCAGCATGTTCCCCGGGGCAGAAGGAGCCCGAGTGCAGCTGAGCGGTGATGGCACCAGCCTGCTGGAAGTGTATCCAGGGAAGAGGCACTGAAATGCAGCCCCTGCCTCCTGACACCTCCTTCTCCTGCCCCTGCAGAGCTCACGCTCTGCTGCTGCCCATTTCAGGCCACAACGAGGATGGTTTCACTCCATTTTGGATCCTTAGTTGAATTCAGTGTGACACTATTTAGAGTTCCTCAGCACGGCCTCTCCAGGCCAGGGCACAGCTGCTCTCCCCAATGCTAGAGAGTTCAAAGGATGCGGATTGCATTCTGGGCAAGGAGAAAGGCTGAGCAATCCTGCCCACCTTGTGCTGGCTGCCCCTGAGTGCACTTCTTTCCAATGCAGTGTCGGTGGTGTCTGGGGTGGGACATGGCTCTCTCTCATGTCCATGTCAATGCCAAACGTACTTATGTAGCCTATCAACCTGATGCGGGGACAGACAGGGGCTGAGACCTTGGATCAAACAGGTCCTGAATGAAAGGAACATGAAGCCTGACATTGCTGTGCTGTGAGTGGAAGGATAGACCCTGTGGCTTGCACAGGAAAGCCAAAGAACTAATGACCACTTTGGACTTCAGCCAATAAGGTCCGTCATGTCCCACATTGGAATCTCAGTCTGAGCCCAGCAGCTCTCCCTGGGAGGAAAGGGACATTGGATTCAAGACCACATCCCCCAAAGCTAGTTACTGTCCCACAGGGCTGTCCAGTATAGACCCTCTTTCTGACAAGGGCTGTGCCCAGTGGGGAAATTTTCTAAGGCCATGTCCCCTCCTGAATATCGGTTGCCCTGAGCTCACATCAAGCTTGGAGACAGTACAGCCAAGGGCTTTCCCCCTTGCCTTTGAGAGACCTCAGTGAGATCAGAGCCAGGGAGCTCTGCTGGGAGAGCTCAGCCAGGGCAGGTTCCCCTCTCCGTGGAGCTGCTGTTTCTGATCTGAGGCTCTAGTGTAGCCACAATAGCTGACTGTTCCTTTTCTATTGCGACCTGAGAGCATCCAGCAGAACCTCGTGCCCTTCTCTTCCACATCTGGTTTTAAATGTCCAAGTTTTGTCCAAGAATGTCCGAGACATATTCGAGAAAATAAGAGTGCTGTTAAAATAGCAAGCACTTGACCTCCAAACCTTCCTGCCATGCCCTGCTGCTGTGCCGTTTGCCCTCCCCTTGGCTCCTTCCAGGCCACCGGCGTCCCCGTGGCCGAGGTGCCCCTGCCGGGGACAGCCCGTGCCTGCCCTCCCTCACCACCGGTGTCGCTGTGGGCAGCTCCGCTCCGGCCGGTCTCTGCCCCGGTGCTGCCTTCCTGCTCAGGGCGCAGGGCTGAGCCCCGGGGCGGAACTGGCGGAGGCAGAGAGGAGAGTAGAGGAGGCGGCAGAGAGAAGGGGGCGCGGCGGGAGCAGAAAGCCAGGGCTGGCGGTGGGCAGCGAGGCGCGGGCGGCGGAGCGGCGGGATGCAGCAGTACCGGGGCGTGGGGCTGTCGGGGCTGGCCGTGCTGCTGCTGGGTGCGTGGGGCTGGTGGCGGCAGGCAGCGGGCTGTGTGTTACCAGCGCTGGAGCCGGGGATGTCTTCTGGCCCTCCTGCTCCTTCTTGAACCTTATTCCCCCTCTGTTCTCCTTTCTACAGACATCCCTTCTGCCCTCAATGAGGGCATTCCCTCCCAGATGACCTATCTCACTCTGTTACTCCACCATCCATCCACCCATCCACCCATCCATCCATCCATCCATCCATCCATCCATCCATCCATTCCTCCCAGTCCATATCTTTTCCTTATTCCTTATTACTCTGTTCTTCCAAACATCCCTCCTACATTCTTGTCTCCAACGAAGCACTCCCAGAGAAATTCTCTCTCCATACTTTGTTCTCTGAACATATCCCCATCATCAGTGACCTGTCTTCTCCCCTCTCCTGGTGCAAGACATTTCGTGCTGAAGCAAAGTGATTCTTCTTTTCTTCTTGGCAGTGGTTGCGGGCAGAGCCCAGGTGCAGCAAGAGCCGTTGGCAGAGACCACCGAGGGCGCCGGCATCAGCATCAACTGCTCCCACCCCAACATAAAGATCACCGACTTCATCCACTGGTACCGTCAGCTCCTGGGCCGAGGCCCTGCATACCTCGTGAGCAGCCTAAAAGACTCCAAAGAGCTGTGGGACCCGCCGGGGCGGCTATGGGTGTCGGCAGACCGCCGCTCCAGCGCTCTGTGGCTCGCCCGGCCCGGCGCGGCGACGCAGCAGTGTATTACTGCGCCCTGGGAGGCACGGGGAGAGGAGCCGGGGCTGCGGCCGGGCAGGAACCGCGCGGGCGGGGCCGAGCGTGTATGTTGGGGGCGGAGGAACAGCCCCGTGCGGGCCCGCCAGGGGGCGCTGCGCTCCGCCCGCCGGGGCCCCTCCGGACAACCAGAAGGGGTTTCACAGTTTGTTCCCCTGTAAAAGCTCAGATATACAATGGAAAACTGAGTCTGCCAGCTACAGAATTCCACACACCTGCCCAAATGTTCCTGCTAGTGTTACAAAGTCATTGCACGGGGTCAGAAGTTGAAGCTCCCCAGCGGCAGGAGAATGGCATGTCGAGGTCAGAGGCACCTTCAAACGCTCCCCAGAGGGGCTCAGTGGTGAGACCAGGAGCTTGTTTGACAGGATTCAGCACCTTGGCAGCTGGGGCCCAGGAGACATGGTAAACCGCTTGGCCTGGACACACTGAGCGCAGCCTCAAGGCATGCCAGGTTTCCCCTTGAGGGGTGAGTCAGAAAGGGATTTGCTGAGTTGCCCTCAGGGGCTGGAGGTCTGAGGGGAGTGAGAGCTGGCAGGAGGCCTCTGGCAAGAGGCTGTGGGCTCCAGCCAGGCCCCGGGGAACTCTGTGTGACTCAAGCAGCTGACAGAGGTGGTCAAACCCATGGGCAGAGGTTTCCAAGGCACAGAGTGAAGGATCTGTCTTGCTCCCTGTCCCCGTCCCCTGCGGCATGGGGCTTCCCCCACCTGACCGGAACCGGCATCAGCACCAGCACTGGGCGTGGCATCAGCATCCACCATGGCCCCAGCACCGGCATCACCGGGTCCTCCTTGGAGTCAGTGCCTGGGCTCAGCCCCATTTCTCATCAATGGCTCCTGTGGATCTGTGCTCCTGAAGGCAGCGAACAGCCCCTTGGTCAGCAGACACATGGAGACTGAGATGCTCAGTGCAAGGCAGGGAGGGGAGTGTGGTGTTTCCTACAAGATTCTCTTGCTTCCCCATGAAGTGCTCCCAGTGTTCTGGGTAATGTGGCATCCTCTGGCCTGTCCGTAAAGGCCTGACAGCTTTGTCTCAGAAATGCCTCAAAGACGTAGAATAAGTTGCAATGGCAGTCATCCCTTACACAGGAAGGATCCACTCCAGCAAACCATAAATGTTTGTAAGAGCTCCTTCAAGTTCTCTTTACTGTGGCCTACCACCTGCTCCTCAGCCCTGTCAGGGGCAGACCTTCACCTGGGCTGTAGTGGTTCCCTTGCTTTGCAGCAGTGCTTGATTTTATTCCTCTGACACCAATGGAGACAAAGAATTCACCCCAGAACACCTTTGGATCCTCCCTCTTGCCTAGGTAGCTGATTCCTTCTGGACATGACAAAGCTGTTTCAAACAGGGCAGTACGTTGCCCCAAAGGAAACACCAATATAGTCAAACAGGGGGACCTCCCCAGGGGGCACATGCTTCTGCTTGTCTTTGTCTTCTCCGTGCATCTCCTAATCATAGTGGGAATAGCCTCATGGTTGTCACCGCAGGATCCTGAGGTAGCTCTTCCTTGGCTGGTTTTCCTTCTTGGAGATCTGCTGTGCCACCACCGTTGTCCCCAGATGCTGGAGGCATTCCATCATTTGTGTTTCCTGCTTTCCTTTTCCCACTTCTTCCTAGGTATGACTGAGTTCCTGATCCTCTCAGCCACGTCCTTTGATCATTCTGTCACCATATGCAAGCTGCTCGGTGAAAAATGCTGTCACGACAAAGAAAGTCTGCTTCCTGCCAGCACTGGGAGCACGCACAGTGGGCTTTATGGTCATCTTTGCCCAGGTGGCTCTGCTGCTGCAGTGCCCTTTCTGCACCAAGAAGGTTGCTGACCAGTTCTACCGAGATGCTGGGCCAGCAGGATCATGGCCTGTTTGGGTTGGGTTGACCTTGTCTGGCTGCCAGGTGCCCACCAAGCTGCTCTGTCACCCCCACTCCTCAGGAGGACAGGGGGAGAAAAGAAGACGAAACAAGAGAAAACAAGCTCATGTGTTGAGAGAAGGACAAGGAGATCACTCAGCCATTACTGTCACAGGCAATACAGGCTTGACTTGGGGAAATCAATTTAATGTATTGACAATCAAATCCGAGTAGGATAACAGAAAATAACAAATCTAACAGCACCTTCCCCCCACCCCTCTCTTCTTCACAAGCTCAACTTCACTCCTCACTTCTCTGCTTCCTCCTCCCAAGCATCTCAGGGGGAAGGGGAACGGGGGGTGCAGTCCGTTCATAACGCTTCTTCTCTGCCACTCCTTCCTTCTCGTGCTCTTCCTCTGCTCCAATGTGGAGTCCTTCCCATGGGAGACTTTGTGAACCGCTCCAACACAGGCCCTTCCCATGGATTGCAGTTCTTCATGAACTGCTCCAGCATGGGCCCTTTGCATGGTCTGCAGTCCTTCAGGCACAGATTGTTGCAGTGTGGGTCCCCCGCAGGGCCACAGGTTCCGCCAGAAAACCTGCTGCAGTGTGGGGTCCTCTCCATGGGGCCACAGGTCCTGCCAGCAGCCTGGTCCAGCGTGGGGTCTCCATGGAGTCACAGCTTCCTTCAGGGCACATCTACCTGCTGTGGTGTGGGGTCCTCCATGGGCTGCAAGTGGATATCTGCTCCACCTCTAACCTCCATGGGCTGCAGGGGGACAGCCTGCGTCCCCATGGTCTTCACCATGAACTACAGGGGAATCTCTGCTCTGCGCCTGGAGCACCTCTTCCCACTCCTTCTTCACTGACATTGGTTTCTGCAGGGCTGTTTCTCTCACCTATTCTCACTCCTCTCTTCCAGCTGCTCTTGCGCAACTGTTTTTTCCCTTCTTAAATATGTTAGCATAGAGGTCCTACCACTATCGCTGGATGGCTCCGATTTAGTCAGTGGCGGACCTGTCTTGGAGCCGGCTGGAGCTGGTTCTGTTCAACATGGGACAGATGCAACTTCTGTCATCTTCTCACAGAAGCCACCCCTGCAGCCTCCCTGATACCAAACCCTTGTCCAATAAACCAGATACAGTCCACCCCTCGCCTCTGTGAATCGCATATTTGAGAATTGTCCTTAATAGATGCATTCATCACACAATCTACAATGTTCACAAACTTCTCTTACATCAACAAAAAAGAATTCCTCACACCAAAATCGAAATAACACCATCACAACACCCACTAAGGTGGGCAATTTACACACACTCCACGCCCCGTCCCTCCACAACAATGACATCAGCAGCAATTCCCCACAATTATTCCACTCTCTGGTCTCTAGCAATGTTTAGTCCATGTTCCAGGGTTCCCCAGGGCTCAATTTCAGGGCCAGTCCTCTTTAATGAGGAGGTTTCATAAATGATCTGGAGGCAGGAATCAAATGTACCTTGAGTAAGTTTGCCAACGATACTAAACCAGGAGGAGCTGTGGACTCCCTTGAGGGTAGAGAGGCCTTGTAGAGAGATCCGGGTAAACCAGAGCGCTGGGCAATCACCAGCCATATGAAAAGCAACAAGATCAAGTGACAGATTCCTCGCCTGGGATGAGGTAATCCTGGTTACACATACAAACCGGGGGATGAGAGGCTGGAGAGCAGCCCCGTGGAAAGAGGTCAGAGGGTTTGGGTCGATGGCAAGTTGAATATGAGTCACCAGTGTGCCCTGGCAGCCAAAAGGGCCAACAGTGTGCTGGGGTGCATCAAGCCCAGCGTAGCTAGCTGGTTTTGGGAGATGATTGTCCCACTCTACACTGCACTAGTGTGGCCCCACCTCGAGTCCTGTGTGCGGTTATGGGCGCCTCAACTTAAGAAGGACAGCAAACTATTGGAGTGTGTCCAAGAGAACGGTGATCAAGATGGTGAAAGGTCTCGAGGGCAAGACTTAGGAGGAGTGGCTGAGGTCACTTGGTAGGTTCAGCTTGGAGAAGAGAAGGCTGAGGGGTGACCTCATTGCAGTCCACAATTTCCTCACGGAGGGGCAGTGGAAGGGCAGGTGCTGATCTCCTCTTTCTGATGACCAGTGACAGGACACGTAGAAATGGTATGAAGCTGCATCAGAGAAGTTCAGATTGAACATTAGGAAAAGGTTCTTCACTGAAAGGGAGATCGGTCACTGGAACAAGCTCCCCAGGGAAGTAGTCACAGCACCAAGCCTGTCAGAGTTGAAGGAACGTATGGATGATGCTCTTAGTCATATGGTTTAGTTTTAGGTAGAATCAAAGAATCATAGAATCATAGAATCATTTAGGTTGGAAAAGACCCTTAGTATTATTGAGTCCAACCATCAACTCCACCCTATGAAGTTCTCCCTTACACTGTATCCCTTAACACCACATCTAAACAAGTCTTAAACACATTCAGGGATGGTGACTCCACCACCTCCCCGGGCAGCCTATTCCAGTGTCTAACCACTCTTTCTCTGAAGAATTTTTTCCTAATGTCCAGCCTAACCCTACCCTGCTGCAGCTTGAAGCCATTCCTTCTTGTTCTATCACTATTTACCTGTGAGAAGAGACCAGCACCAACCTCTCGACAATGTCTTTCAAGTAGTTGTAGAGAGTGATGAGGTCTCCCCTCACCCTCCTCTTCCTCAAACTAAACAGTCCCAGCTCCTTCAATTGCTCCTCATCAGATTTATTCTCCAGGCCCTTCACCAGCATTGTTGCCCTCCTCTGCACTCGCTCCAGCACCTCGATATCTCTGTCATATTGAGGTGCCCAAAACTGGCCACAATACTCAAGGTGTGGCCTCACCAGTGCTGAGTACAGGGCGACAATTACCTCCCTACTTCTGCTGGTCACACTATTTCTAATACAAGCCAGGATGCCATTGGCTTCTTGGCCACCTGGGCACACTGCTGGCTCATGTTCAGCCGCTTGTCAATTAGAACCCCCAGGTCCTTTTCTGCCAGGCAGCTCTCCAGCCACACTTCCCCAAGCCTGTAGCAATGCATGGGCTTGGGGAAGTGTGGCTGGAGAGCTGCCTGGCAGAAAAGGTAGTCCTGCAAGAAGCAGGGAGTTGGATGCGATGATCCTTATGGGTCCCTTCCAACTTGGGATATTCTAAGATTCTATGACATGCCAGCACACATAAAAATACATGTGCATATACATTCAGTTACACGGGAACCCCTGCGCAGGCACACACACACACACGTTCACCCCTGAGACTTGTCACTACATAAGTGTTCACATATGCTTATACACACTTGCACCTAGATATATATGCAAGCTCCTGTACTGAGGAGAAATAACTGGACTCCAGACGATCCAATGTGAATCAACAGAAGCCGTTTATTAAGCACAGATCATCATCTTTTATACCCTGTGTTGTAGCCGTACATGCCACTTGCTTATTTCTGATTAGCTGGTTACACTGTCCACGTGCTGTCCATGCAATTCATTCACACATCAGATTGGTTACAAGAATTCTCATAGTAAATTGCTTAGTCATTAGCACAACATGTTTTCTACCTTCTCAGTTCCCGTTTTTCCCATGTACTAATTCCATCTTCTACCACCTCTTTTGCTCTTAATCTAATCTCTCATAGTAGGGAGGCTGGCTCACATGACCATTTTCTCTCAGATGCATTCCTACAATACCCCCTTTTTCTTCTTGAGCCAGCCAGACCTTATGCATGGCATTTTCTATCATGTCAGTCACTTTGCAGAGAACACACGAGGCTGCCATAATCAATAATAATATAACCAACAATAGCATGAGCCCTTGCTTTAGTAAAACTGATAACCACCCCGTTATACCCCATGAGCTTAACCAATCATCGAAACTGTTTTTAACCACTTTTAATTTGGATGTGTTATCCTTCAGCTCCCGTAACTGCTTATGAATGGATGATAAGTGGTCAGAAAGGTTCATACAACACATACCTTCAAAATCTTCACATCCATGACCCTGAGCCAACAGCAAAAATCAATCATCACCCCTGTGGTGTCTCCACAAAAGTTCACTAGGGTCATGTTAAATGTTGGGTAGACTGAATTGAATCCTGCTGTATTAAAAGAAGCCGAAATACCAAGGGTTCTCAATTTTGTGCTCAGCTGCAACTTCCAATCACAAGGATAAGCTCGACACTAATTCTCAGTGGCATCTTCAAATATCAGTACCCTTGCCCTTCTTTCTGCGTTGTAGATGACCGAACCTGTTGCTACACTTGTCCTCTGGAACCGACCAAACCTCTGGCAGTAGCACTGCGTAACAGCACTGTATGCCACACCTTGACCAATCCTTGTGAATGGTGGACTTCCCTAATCTCCTGTCGCTCAGCCAGCTCGTGTTGAGGTGAACCTGACTCTGTGTACTCTATTGCAGTAGCTAAATGAATTAAACCCGTCACCTTACTTAGTTCTTTATTAAAACACACAGCACACCAGATTTAAAACACACAGCACACCGGAATTAAAATACACAGCACACCGGATTAAAAACAGACAGCATACCCTGTCACTTTACCTAATTCCTTATTAAAATACACAGCACACTAAAATTAAAATACACAGCACACCGGATTTAAAACACACAGCACACCAGGCGGCAGCACGTGGTCTTTCAAACCACCACCGGCCTCAACAATCCTCACAAGGCACAAGGATCTATGGGTCACAGTTCCACACCTAGGGCACTGCACTTCTTCAGCCCTCATTGTCGTTGTTGGTATTGTGGGGTAACTCATTCGAATCCGTCTGCTCAAACCAGGGCTTTATCCGCTTGGCTGGTACCCATCTGGTTCCGGCATCTGTAACGACACAGGCATATCCTCGACCCCAGGTTAATAGTCTACACGGTCCTTCCCACTTCCCCGTCACACTGTTTTTAACTGCTACCATGCCATTTTCCTGCCTAAAATCTCCCAGGTCTCTCTGTAGACCTGCGCCGTGCCGCACGATTGGAGGTACAAGGCAGTGTTGAGGAAGGCGTAGGAAGTTCAGGACGTAAACGGCTTTGTTCAGTCAATCTACAGGACTCAGACCTTGCTCTCCCCCTTTTTGTTTTTGAAGTAAATTTTTTAAAGACTGGTTCATGTGTTCCACTATGGCTTGACCCATCGGAGAATGTGGTGTGCCAGTCACATGTGTAATGCCCCACAGCTGTAGAAATACCTCTGTTGAATGGGCTACATACCCTGGGCCATTATCAGTCTTTATCACACGCGGTACACCTAAGGCTGCAAACGCGCATCGCAAATGCTTTCGTACATGTTTACTAGATTCACCAGTCTGCGCAGTTGCCCAAATTGCAGTTGAATAACAGTCTACACTCAGGTGTATAAATTTCAGTTTTCCAAATTCTGACACATGGGTTACATCAGTCTGCCAGAACTCCAAAGGTCCATGCCCTCGGGGACTGACGCCTGGGTTGAAGTTAGGTATAAATGGTTGACAATCAGCACAAGTTCACACAATATCATGTGCTTGTTGTTGTGTTAAAGAAAATTGCTTCCTCAATGCCTTCGCATTTTGATGAAAAAAAAAATCACGCGACATTTCAGCTTGCTGCATAATGTTCCGAGTTGTTACCAACAGTGTGATAATCCGCAACTGTGTTTCCCTCAGTTAAAGGACCAAGTAAACAGCTATGAGAGCGTATGTGGACAATAAAATAACGAAACTGTCTTTTTCATAAAAGCAACATTAATTTCAGTAAGAGACTAAATAACAATTGGTTCTCTACTTGTTTTATAAATGCTCCTTCAAGTCCTTGAACAATACCAGTAGCATATTGAGATTCTGCCTACATTTAACAGTTCCTGTTGAAATAAGTCAAAGGCCTTTACTGTGTCCCTGAACCATCTACAAACACTGAACAGGTGCCATCAAGAGGCTTTGGTGCTCACAGGATGCACGGCTGTAAAGGAATTTGTGAAAGTGACTGTAATAGTCTGTGCTAGGGGAAAGAATAATTTATTTGCCCAATATAATGTACTAAGAAGGTTAAGACTTTGTGATAACCAAGGGTCAAGGTCATCCTTTTTGATGGGGACATGTATGTGGCTTGGATCCATTCCAGAAAGCTGGTGACAGCACAAACGACCCTGGAAAAACAATCGTGGTAACATTTCAATCATCATAGTTACTGTTTTTGAAAAGGTATGTGGCAAAAATACCCCCTCTAATGAAGTCAGGCTCTTTGTGAGTGCATCACCGCACTGTCCTATCAGGGCATAAAGTTGAAATTCTTGTAGGAAGGTGTTCAATGCGTCTTGCAGCAGTAGTAGACTATATCTTATCTTGCAACATACTGTAATGCCTTCGGAGCTGTTGGGGTTAATGAACATAGAACTTATGGGGGAGCGGGGGGGCGGGGGCAGACACAGTGCTTCAGGGCATCCCCTGTATCTTCAAAGTGCGCTCATGTCTCTCTCCCCCTCTCTGACCTGAGACAGCCCCCCTATATCCTACACTGCATTGAGTGGAGAAGTACAGGCTAGAGTCGCTGCATGCATGGGCAGTGCACGCAGCAAGTCCCACCAGACTCTCCTGCACTGGACTGAGTAGAAAAGTACAGGCTAGAGTCGCTGCATGCGTGGCCAGGGTATGCAGCGAGTCTCACCAAACTCATGATCCAGCTTTGCTAACAGCGGCTGTCTGATACGTGACTACATTGTTGTAATCCCTTCTTGTTATCTTCTTCTGTGAAGGTCAGGTTCTCATGGATACACACATAGTTTTTAGAGAACATATTCTACAACTCGTACAAGGGTACGATGCAAAGCGGCATTTACAGCTGATCGTATAATACTTATTAAACACAGCAAACAGCATACTAAACATAACAGACAAATTCCTTTCACATAGGCAATGAGTATAATTTGCTTCAACCAACCCCACCCCCAAGTCCATCCAGCAAAAAGATTTTCAAAAGTGGTCTCCACAAGTTGCTGGTTCGGTCGGTGCAGTTCCTGCAACTGGGCATGGATGGATTTGGAGTGGTCACTTAGATTCATACAATACAGTCCTTTAAAATCTTGACAACCATGTCTGTGAGCTGAAAGCAAAAAATCAGTAGCAGTTCTGTTTTGCAACATCGCATATCGAATACTATCTACATCTAGCAATAACTCAGAAATAGCGGTACTAGTAGCATTGTTAAACTTATCCTTGGCAGAAAGAGAGTCCTTGTTATCACGAATCCTTGGCAGCAAAAGAGTCCTTGTTAGCAAGAGCGCATGCGGACTCCCTGTTCTTGCCGGTACTGTGCTTTGATCTTCTTCCACAACAGGCCAAGATTCTCAAGCAGCTAGATAAGGTGTCTGTGAGTCCATTACAGGCTTATGTCATCCAAATGTTTTTCTTGCCAGCACCCGAGACTGAATAACAATTGGTGTGATATATGTGTTTTCCAGCACCCAGGTGCGAGTCCCTTGAGTGTATTTACAATCCTCCTCGCCGATCTTCCGTTGCTTTCCCATATTCCACCCCCTTGCTCAAGAGACCGCTTCTGCTGGGGTTCATTTTAGTCTCGCAGGGTATAACACAGAACAATCTACTAAGGCATGCAATAACATATACACATATAGGAAAAAACCCAAAAACATATCTCTATGGTACTGCTTTGAATCAGGTGTCCTATTTCTCTTTTTCTGATGCTTTCTCGTAATGCGTATGGCATACTTTTGTGCTAACGTGGCACATTTCCCATCTAATTGTTCCTGTTTGGTTTCTTTTTTTTTTTTTTTCTCTTTTTTTTTTCTTTTCTCTTTTTTTTTCTTTTTTTTTTTTCCCATCACTTACGACTGACATAAAAGTCTGCCTTTGCAACAAGAGCTCAGTTTCTCATTTTTCCTTAAGTTTCTCATTTTCATACAGAGCATCCTATAGATTTTGGCTCAACTCCTTTTCCCAATCAACCATGATCTTATAGACAAACAAAAAACAACCAGCGATACGCCCTGCACGGGCGAGCCGTTCCCGAGAGTGTAAACGTGTCGGCTCGTGAAAACTCCCCCAATATTTCAGGACTTCCATCGGTTCTACAGCCCATCCTGGTGTATCTGCCTGTGGCGCGCTCGCCTTACGTCTAAACATTGTGTATATACAAACTTCTTCACTTGACAGAGTGTCAGCCCTAGATGCATACGAGAACAGTACCACACCGGGCAGAACACCTGCTCAAGTGGAGTCACCTAACGACACTGCACACAACAAAAAGCAAACAGTAGCACAGATGCTGATCAGCAGGTATAAGCTGGCGCCCACACACACTTACACAGCAGACATACAAAACCAGCACTTCTATCTCAGGGAGACGACTGGGGAGGGGAGGGGGCGAGGCGGGCCATGGCAGGAGCAAACAGCTCCGGCTCTGTCCTTCTCTGCTGACATTCTGCCTCCTCCATCAGCCTCAGGTGGAGCAGAGGGGATCAGCAGGCGATCGTCCCAGACCTTCGTACCTGGCCAGTTTGATCCCCCTCCCGTGGGTTCTAATGCTGCAAAAGCCCCGGCTGCCATGGCTCGCTCTGCCTTCATATCTTGTAAGGTCGATAACACCAACCACCATGTCATCGCTAACGGTGATGCCTCTTTGTCTCCTTTACTAATCACTTCCCACAGTTTTTTCCCAACAGCCTCTCATATTTCTAGTTTAAAAGCTGTCTGGGGCTCTGGTGCAAATCCGTTCTCTCTGCACCATATTAACAACCTTCGGAGCATACACTCATCGTATTTCACCCCTCTCTTAGAGAGGATATGCAGGAGAAGTCTTAGTATAGCCCCTTCTTCTTTTGTTACTTGTTGCCCCATCTCCTGCCCCGGCTGCTCACCTCTCTCTGGGTGTCCGTGGCCACGTCATCTGTTTCCTCTATTCCGGGTTGCCGCCCAATCCGCCCGGTCTCAGTCCAGCTGAGCCGTCCTCCAGCTGGTGGATCTCCTTCTGGGTCTTCCGCCCCTCGCATTCCGTTGCTCAAGCCAAGTGCCAATCGATATCACGTCGGGGTCACCATCTGAGGAGAAATAACTGGACTCCAGACGATCCAATGTGAATCAACAGAAGCCGTTTATTAAGCACAGATCATCATCTTTTATACCCTGTGTTGTAGCCGTACATGCCACTTGCTTATTTCTGATTAGCTGGTTACACTGTCCACGTGCTGTCCATGCAATTCATTCACACATCAGATTGGTTACAAGAATTCTCATAGTAAATTGCTTAGTCATTAGCACAACATGTTTTCTACCTTCTCAGTTCCCGTTTTTCCCATGTACTAATTCCATCTTCTACCACCTCTTTTGCTCTTAATCTAATCTCTCATAGTAGGGAGGCTGGCTCACATGACCATTTTCTCTCAGATGCATTCCTACACTGTACAAACACAGACATGTGTTCGTCTGCTCACATGTGTACCCACAGACATACAAACGCACGCACACTGACAACACACACACACTTACCTCCACACCTGCAAAAATGTGTGTGGACACAAACACATGCACAGACATAAACAGAAATGTCTTTGTTCACACACACGCTGGCAGACACTCACTCTCACGTGTGCATTTGCAAATGCCCACACAAATGCAAATACAGAGGCACAAATATGCCCCCAGGTGCAGACAGATGCATATGCACAGGAGGAAGCCCAGCCTCTCCCCACACTCTGAGAAGCAGGACTCCACGGGCAGCTCTCTGCCCCTGTGCCCCTGACAACTTCAGGCAAGTCCTTGAAAGCCTACTGCTAAGAAGAAGACACATGAGGCGCCAGCCACTGTTGGTGGATTTAGTGACAGCAGAGGGCTTTTGGGCTTTTGTGCGTTGGCCAGAAGTAGTTCAACAGATTGTGTTCTCAATTACAGGAAAGAGAGAAGGTGTATTGAGGTCCAAGCAGCGGGGTCTTTTTTTGAAATTCAACCATGTTCATATACCAATTCTGTCCATGAGAGACAAAGTCAAAGCTTAAGACCATCCCTATTGCTGCAGCTCCAGGCATTCTCCACTTTACAAGTCAAAATGATCCCGACGTTTTGCAAGCTCTGGCCCATCCCTGGTGATTGCCGTAAGGCAGTTGTGGAGGTCTGGGACCAGTTCCAGGTTCAATGCAGGGAGAGGTGCTGCCCTGACACGCTCACATGGCAGCAAAGGGTTGTGTGCGGGGGGTGAGCCCCATGGCCTGCAGCTGCAAATGCTGGGGCTGGGACACCAGAGAGGAAGCTGGCCTGATGAAGTTGCCTTAAGATAAATACCATCTCTTCAAAAGACAAACTAATATTAATTAGCAGGTGGCATCAGGAGGAGATTTCAAGCTGCCTGAGCCAAGCCCTGACATCTGTCAGTTAACGTGGCTCATTCAAGCTCAGGGAGCTGCTCTGCTGAGGTGACCATCTCCTCATCTGCTTTTAGCACTGGAGCAGCCGGGAGAGCCAGAGGAGTGGTGGCAGAAGGCTGTGCCCAGCACTGCACAGGCACCGGGAGGGCAAGCCTTGTGCCCTGAGAACCTCCCAGAAAGGTTGGCATTTTCCAAGGGTCCTCACCTGGCCTGGAAGGCTCCCATTCAGGTCCCCCAACTGGGACCTGCCTCCCTTGGAAGGAGTCCCTCTCCCAGCTGTGCTCTGCAAGTGCAGCAGCAGGAAGCAAGGTGCCAGACAAACGTTTTTTCCGGCTTTGACAAACATGCAGGTATGGCCTGATCTGAGCAAGCTCTTGAAATTGGTGACCTGCAGAGGTGCTGTCCAACCTAAATTATGCTATGGAAAGAGTAAAGACAGTTGGGTTAGTTGGTTTGTTAAATGCTAAAAGTAAGGAGAGGACAAATGGAGATCCTACCTGTGTTGAGGAAAGTGAGAATGGAAGGGCTATGGTCAAGTGGAAGGACCGTCTCTTTGGGTTTGAGTGTGTTTTTTTCCCCAATGAGCTTGAGATGGGAACGATTTATGAGATGGGATGGGAAGTGTGGCAGGAAACTTGATTTGTTGGTTCCTGAGACATCTTCTTTTGGACAGAGGAAGAAAGTGCCCAGTGCCTTGTTGGGCTGAGTAGGGCAGCTGGTGTCTGCAGGGTGTGGGGGTGTTGACCGTTGTGTTTCTGAGACCTGCGGGTTTGGGTATGCTGAAAGGAGCTTGGGACTAGACACCATGCAGGAGCCAGGAGAGGCCAACCCAGCCAAGGGCTTGAGGATGGAGAGAGAGAGGACACAGGCATCAGGGAAGGAGACACTCCCAACGCGTTGCAGAGGGGGATGTGTCAGAGAGGTGGGTCACCAGGTGCAGGCCTATCCCCCTTTAACCCCTCACCTTGCAAAGGCGGAAGCTGTTGACTGCAGGAGCAACATGTGCCAGTACTGGGGAGGAGAAAACCGCAGCACAGGCATTTGAGATGTGCTAAGAACAAGCATTTTCTCCTCCCCATTTCATTCTTTGTTCCCCTTGCAGAGCCATTTCCGGCAGCTCTGCTCTCTCGGGGCTTTTGGTGGGGACATGTGGGTTTTCTGAATCTCTCTCACACACGCAGGAGGATTGGTCTCAGCACACACATCAGGTATCTCGTCCTCTCTGCCTTCCTGAGGCAACCACTGGGTAAGGATTGTCTTTGACTGGAGGCATGATTCCTCTTCTTCCCAGGAGACCCACACCCCCTCAACAGGTCTCTGCGGGGAGCTGCTCTTGAATTATGGGCAAATGCACCTGCTTTCTCAAGATACTGCTACATAGAGAAAAGATGAGACCAAGAAGAAAGAGCTCCTCTCCTGACCATCATAGACCCCTTGCTTTCCTTTTCTCTTGCCATCCATCCACCTCTCTCTGCCTCTCTCTTCTGATCTCTCTGAGCCCAGTGTTTCACAGACATACCATTGCAGAAGCTCTCTTCTGTCTTGGTAGTACACCTTTCCTGACCTTGTACTTGTGTTTTGACACACAGGGTTTTTTGAAAGCTGATGCAGGGACATGAAAGCTCTCTCATGCCACTCACGCAGGGAAGTTAGACTTTGGCCAGATTTTCAGCGAACCCCAGCAGCTCTCCTTTGGAAGGGCAGCAATGGCTGCTCCGTCTCCCTAAAATCAATGGCCAGGAGCTTTGTCTTCAATCCAGCATCAGGTTCCTGGGGGTCCTTGTCAGGGCTGTCACCAGCGCATTTAGCAGGGGGGGCACCTTCTGCCACAGTAGCGGCTGGAAATGCAGGAGAGGTCACAGTACCCAGAGTTGATGGGCACTCCATCACAGCTGAGGATGCTGCCAACAGCAGTGAAGGTGGAGGATCCCACAACGGTGTTCTGTGGGAAGGAGCTGAGGATGGGGCCAGGCAGGGTCACCACCACAGCAGGAGGCTCGATGACAACGCTGGAGTTCTGGCACTGCCTGACACAGGGCTCATTGCAGCTGTTGGCCAGTGGGGTCGGGCCACAGGGCCGGAAGGGCTGGCACCGGTCATAGCAGGACATGTCTCTGGGCTGCACGTGCAGCTGGGAGAGAGGGCAGAGAGGCAGTAGAGCACATACATATTTGAGGAACAGTCTGCCAGGAGTCTGTCACTCCACCACAAGCGTGTCAAAGGCACCTGCTGAGCCAGGAGCTAGAAACTGTGCAGTGAGGCAAAAGGGTTACCAGACACAGTACTGTGAGGATCACCCAGGCCCAACCAGGCTGCTGCCAATCTTTGCAGTGAAGGGCAACCTCAGCCAAGTGCCAAGTCCTCTTTCAAGATAATGCAAAGTGTCTCCAGGCCCAAGGAGGCTGCTGCCTATCTCTTAAGAGAACAGCTCCCTCAACCGAGTCCCAGACACTCTCTGACTCAGACCTTCACCCTTCTTCCCCTTCTCATGGAGAGCAGCACCACAGCCCACTATAGGAAGGAGGAGTACACACCTGCATGAGCAGAAAACAATGCAGGGGAAGGGCTTCAGACTCACCTGGTTCCCAAGGAGGAGGAGGAGAGAGAAGTGGATGGGAGAGCGAGGAGTTGGGCTGGCTTTTATGGTGGCCCTGACCTGCCCTGGGCCCAGAGGTAGCTTTTACAGAAGTGGCAATTGTCTAAGCTGCTCATGATGAACAGAAAACATCCCAGCTAATGACATGGGCTGGGTGGTTGTTTTCTCAATGCCACCTTCACATTTCCTGGCTTATGCTGTCCACCATCCCTCACGGAGGCTTCTTCTGAGTGCTGGGATCGTGAGACTCCATGATTTCCAAGGCAGGAATGTGTCAGTGAGTCAGTCTGGTGAGTGGTCTGTGGCTGCAATTACAGGAAAGGGCCAAACTACTCCCCACCCTTTAATCCATGGTTCGTCTCCCAAGGACGTGCCTTGTCTTTCTCTCCCTCCCAACTCACTCCAGTAGACTCTTTTAATCTTTTACCGAGGAAAATAAGCAGCCTTCCCCTAGCTATGGGTATTGAGGGCTGCAAAAGTTATTTCCACTGTTATTTCAATGCTGATGAAAATCAAAGTTATGTGGTTCCTCTACCACCACTGGGATATTACTCTGCCTTGGCGAGGCCACATCTGGAGGAGGAACTTCGTTAATTTGAGGGTGGCAGAACACTGGAACAGGCTGCCCAGAGAGGTGGTGGAGTCTCTGTGTCTGGAGACCTTCAAACCCATCTGGATGCGTTCCTGTGCAACCTGCTCTAGGTGAATCTGCTCTGACAGGGGGGTTGTACTAGATGATCTCCAGAGGTCCCTTCCAACCCCCATCATTCTGTGATTCTGTGATGACGTCCCTCGACCTGCTGACCACACCCTTTTTAATGTACCCAGGAGACCACTGGACCTCTTGGACACAAGGACATATTGCTGCCTCACAGTCAACTTGCTGTCCACCAGGACTCCCAGGTCTCTCTCTACAGAGCCACCTTCCAGCAGATCAGACCCTATCCTGTTATTCCTCCCTTGGTGTAGGACCCTACGCTAGCCCTTGTTGAACTTTATTAGGTTCCTCTCCACCCAAGTCTCCAGCTGGTCCATGTCTTGCTGTATGGCACCACAGCCTTCTGCTGTGTCAGCCACTCCTCCCAGTGTTGTACCATCACCAAACTTGCTGAGGGTATACTCTGTCCCCTCATCCAGGTTGTTGATGGATACACTGAACAAGACTGGGCCCAGCACTTACCCTGAGGAACACCTGCTAGTTACAGGCCTCCAACTGGACTCTGTGCCACTGTTCCTGGTCTCAAGGACATAGGATTCCTCAAGACTGATCTCGCTTGTAAAGACTGAGGCAAAGAAGGCATTCCGCACCTCAGCCTTTCCATGTCCTGTGTTGCCAAGCTGTGCAACATCAGAGAAGGCCCACTCATTGAGCAGGGGGACTACAGTTCCTCTAGCCTTCCTTTTGTCACCTGTGTCCTTAGAGAAGGCCTTCTTGTTGCCTTTGACATCTGTTGCCAGAGTCAGTTCCACTTGGCCTTTGCCTTTCCTAACCTCATCCCTGCATGCTTGGACAGTGTCCCTGGAGTCCTCCCCAGTTTCCTCTGCTCACTTCCTTCTTGTGTTTTAGTTTGGCCAGGAGCTCCTTGTTCATCCATGCAGGCCTCCTGGCATGCTTTCCTGACTTTCTGCTCATTGGGATGGCCCGCTCTTGAGTTTGGAGGAAGTGGTCCAGATGTCTTAAGCCTCTGTTGCCTCCAGGGCTATACCCCACAGGAATTTTCCAAGCAGATCTTTAAAGGCACCAAAGCCTGCTGTCCTAAAGGCCCAGGTTATGAGCTTGCTATTTACCCCCTCAGTCCCCTTGGGATCATGAACTCCACCATTTCACGGTCACTGCAACCCAGGCTGCCTTTGATCTTCACATCCACAACAAGCTCTTCCTCCTTGATACCTATGAGGTCCAGCAGAACACCTGTCCTCATGGGATCCTCTGTCACTTGGGGGATGAAGTTGTCATCCATGTACTTGAGGAAACGTGCTTATGTCCTGCTGTGCTGCTCCTCCAGCAGATATTGGGGTGGTTGAATTTTCCCATGAAGGCCAGTGAATATGAGACTGCTCCTGCCTGCCTGTAGAGGGTCTCCTCTGCTGGTTCTTTCTGATCAGGTGTCCTATAGGAGACACCCACTACAGTATGTTCTTTATCTGTCTTCTCTTTAATGCTTACCCACAAGCTCTCGGTTGGCACATCACCCATCGCCAGGCAGGGCTCCATGCACTCCAGCTGCTTTCTCACAGAAAGAGAAAGTCCCCCTCCTTGCCTTTTCAGTCTGTCTTCTGAAAGAGCCTGTATCCCTCACTGAAACATGCCAGTCATGGGAGCCATCCCACCCTGTCTCCATGATCCCAACATGATTGTAGCCCTGCAACTGCGCACTCATCTCTAACTCCTCACGTTTATTCTCTTTGAAGGCAATGAACCTATTTTGTAGTTGTAAACCCATAGGTGGGGCAGAAGCCTTCTGCTTGGTGCCAGAAGTCACCAGCATGCATCCTGGGATTGTGCCTTTAGAATCTGCTTTTAGGAGTCTGCAATCGGTATTCAGTTTTTAAGAACCATCTTTTAAAAGCACAGGAACAGGCAATTCCATTGTGTCTCAAGCTGAGCAAGAGGGGCAGAAGACCTCATGGAACTCAAGAGGCAAAAGAAATTGTACAATGTCTGGAAGGAAGGTCAGGCTTCACAGGAAGGTTACAGAGCTGTGGTTAACACATGCAGGGAAAAGGCAGGAAAGGCCAAGGCTCAATGAGAGTTGAGAGTTGGCCCATCTTGGTTCAGTCAACAAGAAAGGATTTTTAAGTACGTAGATAGCAAGAGGAGGTCTAAAGGAAACACTGAACAAATACCTGTTGAAGATGGTCACTTGACTAAAGTGCTGTCGAATTAATTAGATATCCTTCAAAGTAAGGTTACCCACCTAGTGGATGAAGGGAAGGCGGTGGATGGAGTTTTTCTGAATTTTACTAAGGCTTTTAATAGTGTCCCTATCCTTCTGGAAAAGTTGGGAAAAGTGAGTTCAGGAGAGTCAAGTGTGGGATGAGCAGGTATATGGTGTGCTGGGTGAAAAACTGACTGAAAGGCAGGGCTCAAAGGGTTGTAGTGAATGCGGCTACATCTGGCTGATGACCAGTCAGCACTGGTGCTCCTCAGGGCTCAATTCTGGGGATGGTTCTGTTCAATATTTTGATCAGTGATCTGGATGTAGGAGTTGAGTGTGCCATGAGCAATTTTGCTGATGATACCAAACTGGGAGGTGTTGACGCGTCTCTGGAGGGACAAAAGGCCTTGCAGAGGGATCTAGGTAAATCGGAGCATTGGGCAATCATTAATGGCATGAAATTTAACAAGTCCAAATGACAGATTCTGCATCTGGGATGGAGTAACACCAGACACAGGTATAAATTTGGAGAGGAGTGGCTGGAGCTGCCCTGCAGAAAGGGATCTGGGGGTGCTGGTTGTCAGCAGGCTCAACAGGAGTCAGCAGTGTGCCCTGGAGGCCAGAGGGCAAACCACAGCCTGGGGTGCATTAACACAGTCCAACCAGCCGGTCAAGAGAGGGGATTATCCCACTGCATCAAGCACTGGGGCGGCCTCCCCTTGAGTACCGTGTGTAGTTCTGGGCCCCACAAGTTAAGAAGGAAGTGAAGGTGCTTGAATGCATCCAGAGGAGGACAACAAAGCCTGTGAAAAGGCTGGAAGGAATGTCCCATGAGGAGTGGCTAAGAACTTTGAGCTTGTCTAGTTTGGAGAAAAGGAGTCTGAGAAGTGACCTCATGGCTCTCTACAGCTTCCTGAGGAGGGGAAGTGGAGAGGGAAGTGCTGATGTCTTCTCCCTGGGATCCAGCGAAAGGACACATGACAATGGTTCAAAGCTGCATCAGGAGAGGTTCAAAGTTGTCATTAAGAAACAGTTCTTCACCAAGAGAGTGGTCACACACGGGGACAGGCTTCCTAGAGAGGGGGTTGATGCCTGTCAGTAGTTAAGAGGCATTTTTGGACAATGCCCTTAATAACATGCTTTAACTTTTTTAACTTGCAACTGCTTGACGACTGATGAATGCCCACTGCTTGCCTTGCATTTGTTATGCCTGAGAATATTCTGTGGTCTTACAGTTGCTGGCACAAGGAAGTGCTCTGGAAAGATCCTTTTACCAAATTTGTGTAAGACGTAAGCTTTGCTCTTCTGCTCATTCTAGAGCTTTAGGTAAAGCAGGGATGGACTATGTGGGGAAAAAGAAGCACCTAGTCGATGCAAATTAGCACAAGCAACTATGGCTGTAATTACCTTGGGAAGACATGAGGACTGAAACAGTCCTCTCTTTGGATGCTGAAATGAGGGACATTCTCCAGACACCAGCTTTGCTGGCCTATGAGAAAGCTTAGGTGTATACAAACGCTCTGCAAAAGTACTTCTCCCACAAGAAGGAGAGCAATCAGAAAAGGGGGACAATAACTCCTGCTTTTCCAGAGGAAAACCAGACAGAGGTGGATAAGCCCCTGGAGACTCCTGAGGACTCCAGCCCTGTTGTTCAGGAAGTGCTTGATAATATGCATCCACGGTATTGGAAGAATGCGCAAGTGCTCCTACGTGAACTAGGGCAGCACAAGCCTATTTCTTCTTGGGAAAACCAGGGAAGTGTTGTGTACAAAAGAGATGTCATTAAGGGGTCCCACCTCTTGATTTAGTCCAAGGTGTCCTTCAGACTTGTGTCCCATCTGAGAAGACCTGAAGACTAGGATGTGTTTAGGAAAGCCATGGCTGCAGTGAATGTCCCATCTTGCATCACGGGTCATACAACAACCACGGTCTCTGGAAAACTAGAAGTGACTGAAGATGTCCAAGAAGCATCCCAGACATCTTGTAATATGAGGATGATACCTAAAAATCAGTGGCACATGCTCTAAAGTTTACTGTTGAAATAAAAATATTCATGGACCCATGGAATCACAGGATGGCTTTACTAGGAAAGGACCTTTAAAAGGCCACCTAGTCCAACTCACCCTGCCACGGAGGTTTTATATTCATAAAATCTTGAAACTCTGCTGTCTGTAGTGTCCATTCAAAAAACATGTTGGGTTGGGTTGAGATTAGAAAGCACACGCTCAGCCGTGCAGTTGGGTTGTAAGCTTTATTTATGGAACACAGTTATGAAAATTACTGCAAGAAATGCTGGTCTGGGTCTTCTGAAAATTATTTTGAGTAGGTGTGGCCATGAGGAGAGCTCCATCTTCATATTTTACAAAATGCATCAGTATCTGATCATTTTCTACTGGACTGTGAGAATACAAATTTGAAAACTGTTTGGAAGGTAATCTCTTGTTACGGTGATGTAGGAAAAGACGCAGTGGTATCCACAGGCCATGAGGGGGAGATGCTGCAGTTGCTTCCTCTGGAAAGCACTTTCTGTAGCATTGTGATTTTCAAACGCCATGATGCTTTCAGGAAAGAGAGCACTCTTTGAGTGGGGGGTAACCACATGAGTCAAAAAACTCTGTGTGGTTCTGATGTGCCAAGAAAATTGCTAGCCAGTGCTCTCTGGGCTGGTTATGAGGGTGTGTAGTCACCACCACGCTCACTGGTCTTGCGGGAACATGGGCCCTAGGGAGCTAGTTCCTCGGCTAAGCACCTAGAAATGTTTCCCTGGTGTAGGGCTCGGCTAAGAAAAAAGGAGAAGGAGGCAAGAGAAGTGGATGAGAGAGTGAGGAGCTAGGCTGGCTTTTATCATGCACCTTAACTGCCCCAGGCTGCCAGAGGCATCACTTGCAGAGGTGATTTTTTGCTGACAAGCTCATCTTGAATGCAAAACATCCCAACCGATGTTACAGGCTGTGTTTTGACTTCCCGAATTGCTGTCTTTCCATTTCCTGCTTTATGCCAGGCACATTCCCCAGTGGAGGCATCTTTTGCATGACAGGATGAGAGGCCCAAGCATTTCCGGTGCAATACACGTTGGCGTGGGCAGACGACTCATCTCACATGCTGGAAGAGTCCAGGAAAGGTCACTCAAGACACACTAAACAGATGCTTTGACAACACACACACACACATATTCACAAACTAATCTAAACCTGCAGGCATCTAGAGTGAAATGAGGAGACTCAAGACACCCAATGAGAGGCTGCCTACGCTGTCCAGGGCACAGGGCATGGACCTGACAGAGTCATCTTCTGCAAATCCTGTTTGAAAGAGTTCATTGTAGCTGAGGGAAGACTGATGTGCACTCAGGGAGAGCCAGAGATGCAGCTGAGGAGAGTGACATACCCAGCTTGATTCCATTCACCCACACAAAAGCCCTTTCCCTGCTACCCATCTGCGCCTGAGTACCAGGGACATGGATATGGGGTTTAGCCATGGGATAGAGGTGTTTGTAGGCTCTGGTGGAAGAGCCTGTGGGTTCACTTCTGACCGTATGATGAAGCAAGCCATGTGCAGGTGACCAGGTAGGCAGGCCCTGCTGTGAGCTTAGTTCAGAGATCAGAGGCAACCATTGGTCAATTGCAGGATCGGTGTCTCCAGGAAGATGATTCATTCCATTTCCTGTGGACGTCTGCTTAGGATGGGACAAGTCCCCTGTGTGAGCTGATGTCTCTCCACTGACTGTGGGCAGAGTCTGTAGAGTCTGTTGGAGCGGGTCCAAAGAAAGGCTCCAAAATGTTCCAAGGGTTGGAACACCTCTCCTGTGAAGAAAGGCTGAGAGAGGTGGGGTTGTTTAGCCTGGAGAGGAGGAGGCTCTGGGCAGACCTTCTTGTGGTTTTGCAATTTTTGAAGGTGGCTTATAAGAAAGAAGGAGAAAGACATTTTACCAGGACCTGTAGTGAAAGGACAAAGGTCAATGGCTTAAAACTGAAAGAGGGTAGATTTAGATTCAATATAAGGAAGAAATCATTGTATGATGAGGGTGGTGACACACTAGAAGAGTTTGGCCAGAGATGTTATGGAAGCCCTATCATTGGAAGTTAGTTTCAAGGTCAGGTTGGATGGGGCTCTGAGCAACCTGATCTAGTGAGAGATGCCACTGGCCATGGCAGGGGGTTGGACTAGATGGTCTTTCAAGGTGTCTTCCCATGTGTGCAAATGCATACATGAGCACAGCAAGAGGAACATGTACGTGAGCATGAACATGCCCACACACTGCTGAGAACTAGGGCACCCAATGCCAGCTCTCAGCCTCTTGGGATGACTCTAGGCAAGTCCTTCAGACCCCACAGTCAAGGCAATGAATCAGGCACCATCAGCTTTAATGAGCTCAAGAGCTTGACGCTGGTTCAGTCAATTCTTTTCTCGCCAGAAAAGAGAGAGAAAGCACAGTGGAGTCGAAGCTGCCATGACCTTTCCAGATATTGAGCTTCTCCATGCCCCAGCTCTGCGGGTCAGGCACAACATAAAATCTAGAGAACATCCATATTGCTGCAACTACAAAGAATCTCCACATTACAACGGAAAAAACTCCTCCAGCCCTCAGATCATCCCAGATGTCCTAAGTGATCTCTTTAAGGGCGATGTTGGGGTGTCGGACTTGCCCCAGCACTGTAAAGGGTACAGTGCCTCAGTGGTGAGCCTGGGACAAGCCCGACTCCCCTCACGCTGCAAAAACCGAGGCTGGAGCACCAGAAGTGACATGGACTGATCCCACTAAGAAAGTCACTCAGCATCTTCAAAGCATTCCTTAAAATGCTATTTAATAGCGCTAAGACTAGAAAGAGAGGATAGGAGGGATTGAAGGAGCTGGGACTGTTTAGTTTGAGGAAGAGGAGGCTGAGGGGAGACCTCATCGCTTTCTACAACTACTTGAAAGGACATTGTCGACAGGTTGGTGCTGGTCTCTTCTCACGGGTAATTAGCGATAGAACAAGAGGGAATGGCTTCAAGCTGCAACAGGGTAGGTTTAGACTGGACATTAGGAAAAAAATTCTTCAGAGAAAGAGTGGTCAGACACTGGAATAGACTGCCCAGGAGGTGGTGGAATCACCATCCCTGAATGTGTTTAAGAGTCGTTTAGATGTGGTGTTAGGGCATATGGTATAGAGGAGAACTTTGTAGAGTGGGGTTGATGGTTGGACTCGATGATCCCAAGGGTCTTTTCCAACCTAAATGATTCTATGATTCTATAGATAATCTTATATCCCGTCAGAGGGTGGGAACTCAGAGCTGCTCTATATCAGCCGCTCTCAGAGAAAGAAAGAATCACAGAATGGCTGAGGTTGGAAGGGACTCCTGGAGGTCATCTTGTCCACCCTCCCTGCACAAGCAGAACCACCAAGAGCCAGTTGCCCAGGACCGTGTCCAGGTAGTTTTTGAACATCTCTAAAGAGGGAGACTCAGTAAACTCTTTGGAATACCTATGCCAGTGCCCAGTCACTCCCACAGCACAGGACAATGTGCTGCCCCCTCTCCAGGGCACAGGTCACTGGACTGATCCCATCCACAGAGGATTACCCAGTTTTTGTCAGTTGAGTATTAGAGCATTGTCTTCAAAGGAAACAGTTCTATTCATCAGTTCTACCATCAAACACCACAACCCTGCCAGCTGTTTATTGGATGCGAACAAATACGAGCAGCTTTCCCATCCCTGTTTCTTAGGGTGCAAATCAAGAGGTTGCGCAGAGGAGTAAGAATCGTGTAAGGAACAGCTGCTGTTCTGTCCAGTGACCATTTGGAGGTCACTTCCCATGATGGTGAAGACACATGGGCCCTAGCAACAGACCACAGCAGTGAAATGGGAAGCACAGGTTGAGGTAGCTCTGGGCCTGCCTTCTGCACAGCAGAGTCAAGGGATGGTTCTTGCTCTGCACCTGTAAGAAGTGAGAATGAAGATGGGAGGTTCTCATCATCAGTACTGAAGGTAATCACAGCCTTGTTGGCACAAGTGCCAGCACAAGCCATGTCCAGGGCAGCTTGTGAATCAGCTAGAAGTGGAGGATGTGCTTGGGCCTGCAGGAAGCCAAATGGGAGGTGAGTATTGCATGCAGAGAAGGAGGCAGGGAACTGGCCAGCCATGTGCCTGTCACCAGCCAGATGCACACAACCTTATGCACGATGGCCTCATAGTGCAGTGGGTTGCAGAGAGTCAAGCAGTGGCCGTAGGACATGAGATCGTAGAGGAAGCATTGAGCACTTCCCAGCAGATGGAAGAAGTACAGGTGGGCCATGCAGCTGTGGAAGGAGATGTGTATGTCCCCTGGCCTGAGAAGTCATCCAGCACCTTTGGAAGGAAGGCACCAGAGAAGAGAGACTGCAACTTTTGGTCTTCAGTCATTCTGAGCTACACTTCATCCATCCTAATTCCCTCTCAGTGGAGGACATGGGTGGGGGGATTACCATCCTTGCATGTGTACTTTTTTTGCAAGGCAACTGAATTTTCATGGTGGGAAATAAGATATGAGACTGTAGTGGCTGCCAAGAGATAGTTCCACTGGTCATAAGGGATAAGATTTACACGTGTCCTGGTTCCGGTGGGGATAGGGTTAATTCTCCCCAGGCTCCAGCAGGGACACAGGTATTCCATCCCATGTGAGCCATGCCCACAGGGAGCTGCTGGGGGAGGGGGCAGGAAGTCGAGCTTGGAGCAGGCTGGGGCATCCAGGGTCTGGTCGGTGAGCAGCGATTCTGTAATCGTGTTTGTATATTCCTCTATCCGTGTTGTTGTTTTCTTATTCCTGTTCTGTTAAACTGCCTTGGTCTTAACCCACATGTTTTGCCTTTTTTCTTCTGATTCTTCTCCATATTGGGGAAGCCCAAGAGAGCAGCACATGGTTCTTTGTTGCCATATGAGGCCAAACCACATCAACATGTTAAAAAGTGCTCTCCCCCCGAGAAGGGCAGCCAATTTCTGAGTACAAATTCTTTGGGGGGACCAAGGAAGCAGTCAAGAGCTCTGCACCTGCCTTCAGCACTCATGGGAAGTGCACCCGGTACCCTCATCCTTGCTGATCTTCCCGTTCTCCTGCACGGTCTCTATCACAGCAATTTGATCTCCTTCAGAAATCAACTGTCCCCGCTTCTGTGCTGACCAATCTCAGCTCCCACATGCTTAGCTCCAGTTTCGAGCCTTGATACATTCAGCGGCATAGACGACTTTACCCTGCTGATGCCTCCAGGCCATGGCCCCTAAACTACGTGGTGGAGGGGAGAGGTCATCCCAAAGGCTGTTCCCTGCATGACCACTCCTGCTATTCTGCCAGCAAATCATCTTCCGGAGCCCCACACCCTTCACCCCACCACCCCAGAGCAGCTCCGTCCATAGCAAGAGGAATGCCCTTCCTCAAGAGCTCATGGGGCCGCTGAGTCCTCAGGGCCTCCTGCCTTCTGGGCATTTGTGGGCAGAGATACCAGCAGGGCAAGGCCTGATGCTCACTGGCAGCAGAGCAGCCACAGATGTCTTCCTCAGCTCCAAGGGATGGTTCCCAAAAGAGGAGCCAATGTAGGATGTTTGAACTGCTCATTTGTCTGTGACTGGAGCAGGGTTTCCTTGTGCTCTCAACTCCTTCCACCCCTTGTGCTTTGTCAGGATGGGAAGTGTCCACAGAGGGAAGGACCACATGGAGGCCAAGCTTGAATGCAACGGAACTTTAATGAGTCAGAAGAGGGAAAGAAAGTCATTCCAAGTGGGGGGTGCCAGTTCATGGAGCCCCAGGGGCAGCTGTGAGGCTGCGGTCCTTGGCCGTGGAGATATTCCTGCACCGTGTCTGTCTGCCTGCCCCATAGAGGATGAAGAAGACACATGGTTCCCACCAGGTGGGCCTTGAGGGAACCTTGCTGCTAAGGGGATGTGAAGCAAACAAGGAAAAGGGAGAGAAAAGCAAAGTCATTCAGCTATGCTGAAAGCAACATTGAAAACATTGAACCTTTCCCCAGCACCATGTTCTGAGTTCCTCAGGGTGTCTCCTTGGGGTTTCCCCCAGAGCCTTTAGCAGGGGAGGCACCTTCTGCCATAGTAGCGGCTGGAAATGCCAGAGAGGTCACAGCACCCAGAGGTGATGGGCACTCCATCACAGCTGAGGATGCTGCCAACAGCAGCGGAGGTGGAGGATCCCACAACGGTGTTCTGTGGGAAGGAGCTGAGGATGGGGCCAGGCAGGGTCACCACCACGGGGGAGGGCTGGATGACAACAGAAGAGTTCTGGCACTGCCTGACACAGGGCTCATTGCAGCTGTTGGCCAGAGGTGTTGGGCCACAGGGCCGGCAGGGCAGGCACTGGTTGTAGCAGGACATGTCTCAAGGGTGGAGGTGCACCTGGGAGAGAAGCAGGGAGGAAAGAGAGCACAAGGGTGGGTGAGGAGCAGCCTTGTTACCCCACCACAAAGGAGCCAAGGCCACTTCTGGGTGGGGAGCTGGAAGCTCGGCAGGGCCCACATGGTATGTATTGCACTACAAAGAGCAGCCTGGCCCAGGGAAGGCCTTTCATTGGGCATAAACCAAAAGATCCCTCTGCCACATCCCAGTCTCTCACTAAGCAGGCACTCACCCCTCTTCCTTCTGTCAAGAGAAGAAGTTAGAAAACCCAGGACAAGACATAGCCAATATCAGTGGAGATGTCCATCATGGAGAGATCTCATTCTGGAAGAGGTAAAGAGGCTCCAGACTCACCTGGTTCCCAAGGAGAAGGAGGCCAGAGAAGTGGAGGAGAGAGCAGGGACTTGGGCTGGCTTTTATACCTGCCCTTCATTGCCGCAGCACCAGAGGCACCCTTTGCAGAGGTAACAATTTTTGCACACAGTCATCTTGAATGAAAACCGTCACAGCTAATAATATGGGCTGTGCTTTGGTTTCCTGCACTGTTGCCTTTTCATTTCCAGAGCTGTGCCGTGCCCATTCCCAAATGAAAGCTTCTTGTTAGTGCTGGAAGGAAAGACTCCAGGATTTCCAGGGCAGGAATGCAGCAGTGCAAGGCAGAAGAGTCAGCTCAAGTGCTGGAGTGGTCCAGGGCAGGAAAGACACCTCAGCTTGGGTCACTCCGGTGGGGATGTTTGAAGTGTTTTTCTCAGGAAGACAATTCAGCCATCCTCAGCTGGATGCGAATGGGCTCCCATGCATGAGGACTCTTTCCCCCCCTTCTCTACTCCCTCCAGTGGTCACTTGTTGTTGCCTCCCCAGGTATGTGCATTGTGTTGCTAGGTTTTGAACCTGTCCTGACTACCACTGACCTCAGCAAAAAATTCTGGCTGCTTTGGAATGGTGCCCACTCCCTGGAGTCTGTGAGTACACAAACAATGGCATGGGCATGTCTGGGGCCTTGTGCTTCCGCACAGAGTTCTAACTCTGTAACAACCCCATCTGTCCTTGGCAGACTCCACGCTTGCTTGTGTCCCTACTTGTCTTCTTGTCTTATGTGCACTTACGTACAGCCGTGTTTGTGTGGATGAGTGTGGGAGCACAAATTTGTGGATGACTTGATGCTGTTGTGTATTAATGTGTGAGTGTGTGTGTCCTCATGTGTCCCTCATTACAAGGGAATATGCTGCTTATGGTGGGGACAGTCAGAATAGTGTCGAAGTGCAGCAGGTTCCCAGAGTCAGAAGGAGCCTGAGTGCAACTGAGTGGTGATGGCACCAGCCTGCTGGAGATGCGTTCAGGGAAGAGGTACTGAAATGCAGCCCCTGCCTCCTGACGCCTCCTTCTCCTGCCCCTGCAGAGCTCACGCTCCACTCCTGCCCATTTCAGGCCACAACAACGATGGATCCACTCTAACCTTGATCCTTAGTTGAATTCAGTGTAATGATATTGGGAGTGCCTCAGTGTGGCTGGCAGTCCCCACTCCCTGCCTCTCCAGGCCAGAACACAGCTGCTCTCCCCAGTGTTAGAGAGTTCAAAGGATGGGGATTGCTTTCTGGAGAAGGAGAAAGGATGAGGGATCTTGTCCACCATGTGCTGGCCATCCCTGAGCGGATCTTCTTCCAAAGCAGTGTCGGTGGTTTCTGGGATGCACTTGTGGTCTTCACAGGCCTGGTGCTGTGCCAGGCAGGGGCCAAGACCTTTTCGCAAACAGGTCCTTAATGAACGGAACACAGAGTCTGATATCACTGCACTGTGAGTGGAAGAACAGACTCTGTGGATTTCACAGGAGGAGCCAAAGAACTGATGACAGCTTTGATGTTCATGCTCAGAATGTTCATGTCCTATATTGGAATCTCAGTCTGAGCACCCAGCAACTGTCCCTGGGAGGGAAGGACATTGGATCCAAGGCCACACTCCCCCAAAGCCCACTGCTGTCCTGCAGGGCTGTCCAGAGACACCCTCATTCAAACAAGGACTATGCACAGTACAGAAAGTTCCTGAGCCCATATCCCTGCCTGAAGGTTTGTCTGCCTGGACTCACATCCAGCTTGGAGATAAGGCAGCTGAGGGCTCCTCCACTTCCCTGTAGTGACCCCATAGAGATGAGTGCCAGGGAGCTCTTCCGAGGGAGCTCAGCCAGGGCTGGTTTCCCTCTCCATGGAGGTGCTTCCGAGCTGAGAAGCTGATGGCCAAGCTCATTGCTTTCTCAGGAGGTAACAGGCACTGTGGAGAAGGGAAGGGCAGGGCAGGAGTGTACGTAGAGTTTAGCAAGACCTTTGACAGCCTCTCTCCTACTTCCTTCAGAGCCAAATCGGGGATAAATGGGTTGGAGCATGATAAGGTGAGAGGAAAATTGGCTGGAGTGTTATGCAGAAAGAATTGTGAGCAGTGGTGCAAAGCCCAGCTGGCAGTCAGGTACTAGTGGGGTCTCTCAGGGATCAGCAGTAGGACCAACACTGTTTCTTGATTTCATGAGCAACACGAGACGTGGGAAGGAGAGCACTCCCGCCAAGGCTTTGGCAAACACTGACTCAGGGGGAACAGTTGCTACACTGAGCTGTGTATAGGTAAAATGTTCTGAACGGGTCGAGGAACCACATATTCAGAGGAGAAGGAGTGGACGGGCCTAGACTCTGGAAGTGCCCAATGACAGGAGTAGAGGCAATGGACATCAGCTGGAACAGGGGAATTCTCATGAAGCGGTAAGCTAAAAGAAATAGTGAATCAAGGAAGGGGTTTCCCAGGGAGGCTGTGCAATCTCCATCCTGGGAGGTGTTCAAGGCTGGGCTGAACGTGACCTTGAGCAACTGGATTTGTTCTGAGCAGGGGTTGTTACAGATGACCTCTGAAGGTCTCTTCTCACCTACATTCTGACACTGTGATTCCCCACCACCCCTGCCCTCCCTGACCCCTGCCCGCCCATGGGCACATTTGTCCTCACACTCCCTCTGCCCCAACACAACTCCTAGGCATTGTGCTGGGGCTGCAGAGCAGCAGCTGAAGGGAGGCTCTCAGCTGCCTCACTCCCAGCTGCAGGAAACGAGTGGCTGCTGGTTCCAGTCCATGGGCTCGGAGAGAACCCTGGGAAGCTGGTCCATGTGCTGGGCCAAGGCCCCGCTGCTGTGCCAGGCTGCAGCTGGTGCTGTGCAGGCTTCTTCCGGCTGGAGGACGGGGAGAGTCCATTTCCCATCTGGGAAAAGCAGTGCCCATGTGGAGTCCCTGAGCGGTCTGAGCAGGAGCGAGCCCCTGGGCGGTGCCGGCGCAGAGCTGAGCCCCAGGACGGAGCTGGCAGCAGACGGCAGGAGCGGAGAGGAGGCTGTGGAGAGGAAGCGGCCTTGCGGGGCTGGCCGCGCTGCTGCTGGGTGCATGGGGTGGCAGGGGTGGATGGGGCCGGGGCTGTGCCCAGTGGGTGCCCCAGGGAGCCCAGCGTCAACTCTTCCCTCTCCTTCTTCAGCCTCTCTTTACCACTCCTGACTCTCTGCCATCTTTTGTGCCCCTTTCCAACCCCCCGAGTCCCCTCTTCCTGTTCTTCCTCTTTCTTCCCCACCTCTGTTGGTACGAGACTCCTTGCATGTACACCTGATTTTTCATGCACCCTCTCCTTCCCCTGTGCATTCTGCAGTTCTTATTGCCCTCAATATAGACCTCTCTCCTTCACTGTAACAAGCCCTCTCCCTGTCTGCTCTTTATTCACTCACACACTCATATTCTGACTCATCTCTCCATGCATCTACCATCTCCAAAGCCTCTTCCTACTCCTCGAGACCCCTCTCTCATCTTTCTCTCTGCTTCCTTCATATCCGTAACCACAAATTGTCTTTTCTGCACTGTGCCATTATTCCACATATCCTCTGATCCCCCTGCGCTTTCTGCATTTATTCTTCTTCTCAATTAAGCCCTTCATCATTCACTGTAACACTTCCAACTTTCCTGTCTCCCCTTCTTCTCGCCACCCATGCATCCATCCACCCATGCATCCATGCATCCGTCCCTCCACCTAGCTTTCATTCTAACTCTGTATGCATCCATTAAAAAGTGCCTTGCAGACTTGTCCCCTTGCTCCACAAAGCCACACCACTTCACTCTCGATGACCATATTGTCCCCATTTGTTACAGTCCAGCTCTATCCACATGCCACTCTTTCTGACGATTTTTCTGGCAAAAGAGCCATCAGAGATGGGTGCTCTTAGGTGATCTTTGGCCTTTTCTTATACTTTCTCAGCAGTGGCTGTGGGCAGAGCCCAGGTGCAGCAGGAGCCATCGGCAGAGACCACCGAGAGCACTGGCATCAGCATCAACTGCTCGTATCCCAACATAAAGCTTTCCTACTACACCTACTGGTACCGCCAGCTCCCGGGATGAGGCCCTGCGCTGCTCCTCAGCACTCTCAAAGACTCCAAAGAGCTGCGGGACCCGCCGGGGCGGCTGTGGGTGTCGGCAGACCGCCGCTCCAGAGCCCTGTGACTCGCCCGGCCCCGGCGCGGGGACGTGGCCGTGTATTACTGCGCCCTGGGAGACACGGGGAGAGGAGCCGGGGCTGCGGCCGGGCAGGAACCGGCGCGGTCGGGGCCGGGCGTGTGTGTCGGGGCCGGGGGAACAGCCCCGTGCGGGCCCGCCAGGGGGCGCTGCCGCTCCGACCGCCGGGGCCGCCTCGCCCCAAACGGCCCCAGCCGGCCCCTCGCCCCGGGCTGTTTCCGATGCCCGACCAGCCCCGGCAGCGGCAACTCCGCACTCCCAGCGGGACGCACAGAGAAATCCCCTGCCACACTGCCGCCGCCGCCGGGGCAGGAATGGCGCCCGGAGCGCTGGCCGTGTCCGGCGGGGCCCGGCAAGGAGCGATGGCAGCCGCCGGCCCCGCTGGCGCCCGGACAGGAGCAGCGCCTTTCTGCTCCGCACAGGGCGGCAGGCGGCAGAGATCCTCCTGCCCGCGGGCAGCCGCCCAGCCCTCGCTCCTGCCATACGGACCGCCCACTGCTGACATGGAACATACAGGGCCTATTCTGGGCCTTTTGACTTTCCCCACGAGGATGCCGAGGGAGCCCTGAGCAGCTGCTTTTGTCTGCTCTGCAACCACGGGGACTCCAGGGCGCAGTTGCCAATGCCAAACCTGCCTTAGAAAAGGACAACCAGAAAGGGTTTCACATTTCATTGCTCTGTGAAAGCTCAGATATACAATGGAAAACTGAATCCTCCAGCCCCACATTTTCGCAGAGCTTTCAAAATGTTCCTGCTGGCGTTACAAAGTCGTTGCATGGGGTCAGGAGTTGAAGCTCCCCAGCAGCAGGAGAAGGGCATGTCAAGGTCAGAGGCACCTTCAAGTGCTCCCCACAGGGCCTCAGTGGTGAGACCATGAGCTTGTTTGACAGGATTCAGGACCTTTGGAGTTGAGGCCCAAGAGGCAGGGTAAACCGCTTGGCCTGGACACACTGAGCGCAGCCTTGAGGCATGCCAGGTTCCTCCTTGAGGAGTGAGTCAGAAAGGGAGTTGCTGAGTTGCCCTCAGGGGCTTGGAGGTCTGAGGGGAGTGAGAGCTGGCAGGAGGCCTCTGGCAAGAGACTGTGGGCTCCAGCCAGTCCCTGGGGAATCCTGTGTGTCTCAAATAGCTGACAGAGGTAGTCAAACCCCATGGGCAGAGGCTTCCAAGGCACAGAATGAAGGATCAGCCCTAATCCTTATTTTCTTTCAACTTGATGGCCTTATTTCCAGGTGAACGCTTGGCAGGTGACAAAGAAGGCAGAGCAACAGGTATGGCCAGGCCAGCACACATATTAGACACATGCTCACACACTTTAGCCCCTCTCATCGCTCTCTCCATCTGTCTTCCCACACTTGCTCCTGTCCAAATGGCCTTGATCCTTCTCTTTCCCCATCTCTGCTGCTTCTCCTAAACATCCCATGTCACACACAATCCCCAAATACTTTTTCACTCTATCCCATAAGGCGTTTGATCCCCTTGTAGGCAGAAACATCCCTGAGTTTATGTGATGATCCTCTCTTCTCACACTTCTGGAGGGTGCCATCCCTAGAGAAAGTGGCTGATTGTGATACCTGAATGAAGAAGGATTTGATGTCTGTGAAGCAGAGGGCTGTGCTGGATGTCCTCCAGCCAAGAGAGGTGGTGTGACTTACTGTGGGTGGGATGTTTACAGCAGGTGCTCTTCCTAGAGACATTTCTCTTGAAAGGTCTCATCCATGGCCTTGGGAGAAAGGAGAGAAAACCCTGTAGGGACAGGGAGTCAGACACCTGGATCTAGGTGCTATTGGCCATTCCTCGTTCTGCCTCCTTTCAGACACTAGCGAGGCACAAGGACCACATCACGGGTGCAAAAGTTCCTCTCTCAAACCCCATGACAGGTGAGTGCAGGCCCTTTTCCCTGGCTGGGCAGTGGATGCCAGGAGAAGTTCACTGCTCCCATGCTGGGGGCTGGTTGTGCTGGTTGTGATCTCCAGGAGGAGCAAAAAACAGGAAAACAGCCTCCAGCCTCCTAGTGCCTGACAACAGACTGCTTGCTCTCTTCCTTCAGGCTTCCACAGGAGTTTTCAGGTCCTCAGGTCCCTTTGGCAGTGTGACCTGGAGCTGAGAGGCAGCGCTTCTACACCAAGCTATGTCTGCCTGAGGGGATGCTCAAGCACCTTCTGACATGGAACGCTGTGAGAAGCCTGGCTGTGGCCTGACTTCCCAAAGACGAGCCTTCCCGTGCTGAACAACCTCCCCTTGGCCCTTGCAAAATTAGGGTCACAGTTTGGTTTCGTTCCTTGGGCTGAGCACTTTAACAACTTCAATTAGTCTCTCTGCAGAGCCTCCTCGTGGCAGAGATGTGGAGTCCCAAGCCAGACAGTCCCAAACTCCTGTCTGCAGCAGCAGAGAAAGAGTTTTGCTCCACCCCCTGTGCTGAGGGTTGGTGGGTGCTTTGGTCTGGCAGAGGGAGGAGAAGTGGTGAACTCTCAAGCTTCAACTCCCGCTTCCTGTGACATGCTTTGACACGGGGTGCATGGGAGAGTGTGACATGGTCCTGATTTTCCTGGCAGCTCTGGTGGGACTGGCATATTTTGGTGAGACACAAGGTTCAGGCTGGGGAGGAGCAGGGCAAGAGGTTGTTGTGGCAGTGGTGGGAGAAGAAATTTGAGTTTGACTCTGCAGGAAACTGGGATTCATTCCACAGGGAGAGCAGGGAGTACAGGTGGGAACGGAAAATCATCTGGGAGATGTCAGCTGTAATGGGTATGGAAGGAGGAAGAAGACTCTGCACATGCCTGTCAGTATTCACAAGAACCTTTCTGTGGGTTATTTTTGCACGGGTGTTTAGAGAAAGAGAGAGCTGCTTGGGTAGAGTCCTACACTGGAAATGGAAACTTCTCTCCCAGGTGTATTTGACCAAATGCTGCCAGCCTGTGTAGGGATGGTTGAAATTCTAGGGGAAGGCTGGGTCAATGCAAGGAATGTTGGAATTCCTTTACAGGTCATGCACAGAAGGACTCTGTGCTCCAATTCCCTCCAGAAAGGACCATCCAGGCAGGATACGACACAACACTGCACTGCAATTTCTCCACCAACTATTCCGGTGCCTTCATCTACTGGTACCAGCAGCTCCCAAAGCAGTCCCCTCAGATGCTGTTGTGGGTGAGCAAGTACAAAGCTCATGTGGATTCAGGGAGGTTCTCCTCCATGCTGTCTGCAGAGGACTCCCAGGTGCTTCTGCATGTGCGGGACGCCGAGCTCCAGGACAACGCTCTCTACCTCTGCGCACTGAGCCCACATCTGTGCCCTCAGTGTGCAGCACTGCACAAGAAGGGGAGGATGTACCCTGGGGAGTGATTCCCTCCCCACCACTGCTTGCATGGAGCTCTAAGCTCATCTTGCCCAGGAACCACACCCGGGTGCTGTGGTGAGGCTGGGTCTCTGTCTGCACAGTCTGTGCAGCAGGGAGAGGATCTGAGAATTGGTTAGGTTGAAAAGCATCTTTTGAGATCATGCAGTCCCTGTTAAAGCCGGGCCAGCCAGAGCAGGTTTCCCAGGACTACGTTCATTTTGGTTTTTCTGCTGGTGGGCACTCACTCTTCTCCCGTCAGTGGGCATTACTGAGAAGAGTCTCTTCTTCATTCCCTCCCATCAGCTATTTACACACATTGCCAAGATCTCCCACAAGCCTTCTCTTCCCCAGGCTGAACACTGCCAGCCCTCTCAGCCCATCCTCAGAGGAAACATGCTCCAGTCCATCCACTATTTTGCTGTGCTCACTCCAGTATCTTTCTTGTACTGGGGAGCCCAGAACTGGACCCAGCACTCCACAAGTGGCCTCACCAGCACTGAGTGGAGAGGAAGGGTCAGGTACCTTGTCCTGCTGGTGATTCTCTTCCTGCTGCAGCCCAGGATGCTGTTGGCCTGCCTTGCCACGAGGGTGCATTGCCACAGCAGGCTCAGGGACACCCCTGAGCCACTGAAACTGAGTGGGACACAGCAGTGAGTGTTCAGGTGAAGCATCCCAGAGGCTTCTTCAGCTATAACTTTTCCTGAGCGTCCCTCAATGACCACTGTGTGAGAAGGGGGCTCTTGGTGGGAGACGTGACTGCTCCTGTGGCTTTACTTCCCAGGTACAGAAGCCCAAAGTGGGAAAATGACTTCCTGGCCCTACGTCTGGGGATCAGGGAAAGCCTAGACATGTGAGCAAGACCCATCAACCAGGCATTGGACAAGATTCCCTGTTCAACCACTTGAGCTGTCCGCCTGCTTTTCACGTCTCCCCTCCAGCCCTGAGCACTCACTAATACTTGGCTGGGGCGATGCATCTGGGTCCCTCTGGGTTCTCTACCCAACAGAAAACCACTGGTGGCTGCATTTCCAGGATGTGCATTTCTGGGCTCTAGTTTGTCCCTCTGTGCACAAGGCTCTTGCCATACTAAGTCTCTCAGCCTTTCTTTATGAGAGAGGTGTTCCAGTCCCCTAACCATCTTGGTAGCCCTTTGCTGTACCCTCTCCAGCAGTTCCCTGTCCTTCTTGAACCGGGGAGCCCAGAAATGGACACAGTACTCCAGATGCAGCCTCACCAGAGCAGAGTAGAGAGGAAGGATGACCTCCACTCGACCTGCTGGTCACGCTCTTCTTGATGCACCCCAGGATGCCATCAGCCTTTTTGTCCACAAGGGCGCATTGCTGGCTCATGTTTGAGGCCAGGTTGTCCACCAGGATTCCCAGGTCTTTTTCCGCTGAGCCGCTCTCCAGCAGGTCAGCCCCCAACCTGTATTGGTGCATGGGGTTATTCCTCCTCAGGTGCAGCACCCTATGCTTGCCCTTATTGAATTTCATAAGGTTTCTCTCCACCCAGCTCTCACGCCTTTCCAGGTCTCACTGTATGGCAGCACAGGCTTCTGGTGTGTCAGCCACTCCTCCCAGTTTTGTATCGTCAGCAAACTTGCTGAGGGTGCACTCTATCCCTTCATCCAGGTCATTGATGAATATATTCACTAGGACTGGGTCCAGTACTGACCCCTGGGGAACACCACTTGTTACTGACCTCCAACTAAACTCTGTGCCTCTAATCACGACCCTCTGAGCTCTATCTTTCAACCAGTTTTCAATGCTTAGGGGAAGGGTCAAAGGTGAGGGGGAAAGAGGGGATTGGGGATGAGCAAGGGGAGCCAATAGAGAGGAGAAAGGAAAAAGGGAGGTATTTGCAAGTAGGCAGTGGCTGGTCAGTGCGCTTGTTGGGATGAGCCCTGTGCCCGATCACCACAGTCCCCTCTACCTTCTTCATAAATCCTTTCTTAATCTTCCTTCTGTCTACCTTCACTCCCTTTCCCATATGTGAGTGCTGCAAGGTCTGAGGGCCAGTAAATGGAGCGACTGATGTGCAAGAGAGATCTGGGTGCCAGTAACTGGGCAAACAACCAATGGCCATGGGGACTGTAGGCCTGGGTGCCAGTAACTGGATGGACCAGGGTGTGCTGCAAGGTCTCAGTGCCAGCAACTGGAGAAGCGGCCTCTGGTCACAGACCCTGTCGATCTCTGTGCCGGGGCTGGAGGGACTGGGGTGTAAGCAAGGTCTGGGTGCCAGCAACTGGAGAAGGAAGAACGTGTCCCAGGGCTCATATCTCTTGCTGTCAGCAACTGGAGGCACCACACTGCATATGTGTGTGTGAGAGGTCAAAGGACCAACGACTGCAGGGACTTCAGTGTGTTTTCTCCTGGGTGAATTGAACCCGACATGCATGGGTGATTATGTGGACTCTACCAGCATATTTCAAGCTGGCCAATCCAGAGAGTGGGAGAAAAAGCTGCATCTAAAGTCTGAGACAGAGATGGGTAAGTGAGCTCAAGGCTAGTGCATGGCTATTAGAGAGGTGGTAATATCTGAGGGATCTGCAATTGTGAGGGTGGTTGTGAGAGGAGCGGGTGATTGCATGTATCTGTCAGAGAAAAACAGCCTAGTCTAGCCAGAGACCCCAGTGCTGGGTAAGAGGGCCCAGGCTGCAGGCAGGGCTATTGGATGGGCTGAGGGCCTGTGTTGGTATTTGAGACACGCACAAATTTGGGTGTGCTTGTGACTCCAGAGGGTGAGGGGTTGTGTGTTAGAACTAGGGAAGTGCATGTCACAGCCGTAATGGAGTCAGTCAAACAAAGGGACACTTTAATGATGAAGAGACCGGAGCATCTCTGGTAGGCTGAGAGAACTGGGCCCGTTCAGCCCCAAGAAGAGAAGGCTCAGGGGAGATCTCATCAAGGCATACAAATAGCTGAAAGGGAGCTGTGAAGAAACTGGAGCCAGGCTCTTCTCCCTGGTGTCCAGTGACAGGCATTTGGCACAAACTGAAACAACGGAGGCTCCGTCTGAACCCCAGGAAACCCTTTTTCACTGTGAGGGAGCCCTGGCACAGGGTGGCCAGAGAGGTTGTGGTGTCTCCATCCTTGGAGGAATACAAAATCCATCTGGACATGGTCCTTTGCACCCAGGTCTAGGTCACACTTCCTGAGGTGGTGTGTGGACCCACTGACCTCCAGACATCCCTTCCAAACTTACTAATTCTGTGTTTCTTTAACACAAGACATGAGGAGGGTCTGAGAGGACTGGCCTTCTTTAGCCTTCAAAAGAGAAACTAAAGTTGAGAGCTTTTTCTAACACTTGATTGGAGCATGAAGAGCCAGATGGAGCCAAACTCCTTCTTGAGCACAGTGAAACAGTGAAAGGCAATGGCCATGGTCTGGAACAGGGGAAATTCCTACTAGAAATTTGGAGTTCTGGCTGTTTTTTGTTTTTTGGTTTTGATTGTTTTTTTTTAATGCATGCATGTTGATCCCATTAAGAATGGGACTCTGCCTCCACAGAGTCTTGACTAAAATACCACCAATTGGAGATAAGAAGGTAAAGGGGCATAGCACAGGTGATGTTATGTCCCTTCAGGTGCTGGGAGCCCCAGCTCTGGGGCATGAAGTAGAGCTCGAGTCGGGTCTTAACACATAGTGCAAATCCTGCCCATGCTGAGATTCATCTTAGGCATTGTCATCTCTGGAGTTTTCATGGCATTTCCTTAGAAATAAACCACTCCCAATTTCTACTGTTCAGCAAAAGGGCATTTATATGAAAGCACAGTGCTTCACTCCTAGATCAAGACAAGGACGTGTTTGTGGCAGCATTGCCAAGTTTGCCAAGTGATATATACAGCTCAGCACAGCACAGGTCTGGATCTACTCAGGTCAGGTTAACTTAACAACAATGAACAGTTTGTCCCTCTGCCATGAGTGGTGCATGGGATCACTCTGGAGTTCCTGTGGCAAGGGGGTGGGTGTAGGAGTCCCCACCTGCAGTACCCCCACCCCTTCACATGCCCTGTCAGCTGTGGGTGCAGGGCTGCCCTATCCATAGCCCTCACAGTGCAGCACTCCAATGGGTGCCCCATGTTCTCCCTGGGAGTGGGTGTCACCACTCATCCCTCATCCTGCTTTCCAGTGAACTTATACCATTTTCCTAGGGTAAATCGTCCTTATCATCTCTGGGTTTGTGGCATCTACACATCAGTTCTGGAGCCAGGTTCTTCTCTCACACTCTGGGTTATCCCACCAGAATAGGACAGAGCCAGAAGCCCTGGGCTGCTGCACAGCAGCTTTCATCTTGTGTTTGGGGGAATCTGGGGGAGAGTTGTTTTTCCCAGGTAGCTGAGGAAATAATGGGAAGAAGTGAGAGAAATGGAAGAGACTTCTGTTCCCAAAGGAAATAGCAGTGTCCCCAAAGAGCTCAGGCCCCCAGGCAAAGTTCTGAAACTTCACTGTGGAAGAAACCCCTGACGTCCAATATAAGCCAGCACCGGTGTTCAGAAGAGCAGGGGATTCTCACTGGGGAGGAGGGGACTCCACTGTGAGCTCACTGGGAACAGCCTCTCCCCACCACTGGGACACTCAGAGCCCACAGGGACTCTTCATAGGGAAATGCTGAGAATGCCACTGGCTGAGGGAGCCACAGGTGTTGCTGCTGGAGGAGGGAGAAACTCAGAAGCAGCATCTGAGGCACAGGAAGAACAGATCACTGCTCTTCCCCGCTGCTTCCTTGGCTCCCCCAACAACATTGTTTCCGGCAGCTCTGTTATCTCGGGTCTGGGAGGGGGTTTTCTGACTCTCTCTCACTCCACAAAGAGGTGGGTTGATGTCAACATGCACCTTGGATCTCTCATCCTCACGGCCTTCCTGGGGCAACTGCTGGGTAAGTCCTGGCTTTCTATAAATGCATCCTTCTTCCCCCAAGGAAACCCTTGCCAGCCTGATCAGGATCATGCAGAGAACAACTCTTGAATTACAGGAAAACACTGTGAAATACCAGCTCACATTTGTGGTTTTGCACCATTTTTCTCAAGACGCTCTTACTGTTTGAAAGGAGAGAGGAGAGACACCTCAGACCTCTTCCGCTGCTCTTCTCTCACCTTCAATGCCTTTCTCTCTGCCTCTCTCTTCTGATCCACCTGCTCTCACCATAGGAGAACTCACCTCTCTCTGCACTCTCACACTTTTTCTTTCCAATGCAAATCAGCAGAACTTGTATGCTCTCATCCCACTGACATTAACTGGGTGTCCCATTCTGCCTCCTGGATGGCTTATGTCTGCCATGGCTTCCAGTTTTCCCCTGGTTGTTGACTCAGTCGGGGATCCCTCTTTCTACCATTCAGCTCACCATTGTATATACTCAGGGAGCTAGGAGCCCTCAGAGATGAGAGGGATGGGGAAGCAGGATGAATCTTTTTGACAGAGCCCTATGGATGCCTCAACATGATGGAGTTGTGCTGGTCCCAGCATGCAAACACTAGGCATGAAAGGCTGTTCCCTGGTTCTCTGGGTAGTAGGAGCAGGAGCAGGGAGGAGGAGCAGGAGGAGCAAGGAGGAGCAGGGACTCAGCACAGCTCTTCTCAAGATCCACACTGAGCTCAGAGCTCCACATTGCTACTCAAACTCCTCTCCACCTGACTGTCCCCAGGCCTCAGGATTTTCCTCTAAGGCAGATGACAGGGAGCCTTCTATGCTTACTTTTCACATGTGCTGGTGGTTTTCTTCCCCTGCTGAGCTGCTGACCTTTGCTTTCTTCCAGGCACCATGGGACAGATCACTGTCACCCAGCAAGAAGGACAAGTCACAGTGAAGCAGGGAGACACCTTCCAGACAACCTGCACATACCAGACTTCCAGCTTTTATGCCTTGCTTTGGTACCAGCAGAAGAAAGGCCAAGGTCCCCAGCTGGTCTCCTATCAGGTAGCAGCTGGCCGCAAGCCCAGTGGCCATCTCACCACTGTGCTGAACACCATGGAGAAATACAGCCTCCTCCAGCTGGAGGAAGTCAAGCTCTCTGACAGTGCCTTGTACCTCTGTGCAGTGTGTGACACCCCGGTGCAGGGAGCTTCCTTGGCTGTGCAAGAACCCAGGGGAGGGAGGGGATGTGTCTGTGCAAGGCTGAGGGTGGGGGAAGGGGCTGTCAGGTGTGCCCTGGCAGTGCTGCTTCCTCTGTACACCCAGGGATCTGCAGGACAAGATCCTGTGATGGAATGTTTTCTGTCCATTCCACACATTGATTTATGCAACCATGGTCTTAAATAGTCCCATACCACACTAAATGAAGGCACAGTCTTCCTATAGCCAATGCATTGGAAGTCTGGTAAAACACAAGCAGCACGCACATGAGCCATTGCATGTACATATTAGCGATTTATTCGTCTTCGCCACTCCTAATAACCACAGGCACATATATCCTCCCCGACAGCGACTGAGTTTGTCTTGTCTCGAGATGGTGACACCTTAAAACTGGTTCCATTGTGTTATTTCCCTCTTGAACATTGGCCATGGCGGTTGATGTAAAGAGATGCTGTACCTTTTCTTCACGTAAGCAGATCTCAGCATGGGGCCTCCACGCATCCTCATTCCCCTGTTCTCGCTGGGGACGTTAAACATTCTAGTGGGAGCTGCTCAGTTCCTCCTGCTCATCTGCTGTGATGAACTGGCACTTTTGGTAGCAAGTGTCCTGGATCTGCTCAGTCACAAATGATCAAATTGTGTCTGAGCACTGCTCTCTTCCCCTAGAGGGTCCTTCTGTCCTTTAATCCCTGGGTACTGTGGTGGGGGAAACAAAGGAAACATCTCAAGGGAAACATCCCCATGAACAGCAGCTGCTGCTGCAGAGGCTCCCCACACAGGGACAGGCGTTGCCCCTCACTCTACTGTGTTGGGGAGGACACTCATCACAGCCCCACAGACTCTCTGGGAATGTAGCAGCACCCACAGTAGAAGAATATGGAACTAAGGAGCTCTTAATACAATTTGGACATACACAAGTTCATGGGATCATCGGAGCGTGGCACACCTGGGACAAGCCAGACTCCCCACAGGTTGCAGACACTGAGGCTGGGGCACCAGAAATGACACTGACTGATCACAGTAAGAAAGGCACTCAGCCTCTTCACAGCATTCCTTAAAATGCTATTTGTTAGCATTAAGACTAGAAAGAAAGAGAGGACCAGTATAGATAACCTGACAGCCCTTCAGATGATGGAACCCAGAACTGCGCTACATCATTTGCTGTCACAGAATGAGAGAATCACAGAATAGCTGAGGTTGGAAGGGAGCCCTGCAGGTCATCTGGTCCAACCTCCCTGCTCAAGCAAGGGCACCTAGAGCCAGTTGCCCAGGATGGTGTCTAGGTGGCTTTTGAATATCTCTAAGGAAAGAGCCTTGGCAACTTCCCCGGGCCTGCCAGGCCAGTGCTCTGTCACTCCCACAGCACAGGACAATGTGTTGTCCCCTTGACAGGGCACAGGACACTGTGCAGATCTCATCCACAGAAGGGTTACACAGCTTTGGTCAATCATGATTTCAGATCATTTTCATCAAAGGAAACAGATCTTGTCATCGTTTCTACTGTCAACAACTACGACCCTGCCAGAAGTGTATTGTACACGAACAAGTATCAGCAGCTTCACGTCCTTATTTCTTGGGGTGTAAATCAAGGAGTTCAGCAAGGGAGTAAGAAAGGTGTAAAGAACAGACGCTGTTCTGTCAGTAGATGGTTTAAATCACCATTAAAAAGAAAAGAAAGAAAAGAACTTTTGGCTACAGTGCCCTTAATTGGAGCTGTAAAACCCACATGGATCCTGTGCCCTTTTCCTGCCTTTCCAGAATCATTTTTGTAGGGCTGGCCATCCTAAGGGCTGTTCCCTGTATTAGCACTCTAGACATTCTGCAAAACAAATCATGTTCCGGAGTATCACACCCATCACCGCACAACCCCAGAGCAGTTCTGGCCATAGCAAGAGGGACACCCTTCCTCAAGAGCTCATGGGGATGCTGACACCTCAGGGCCTCCTGCCTTCCATGGCATTTGTGGGGAGACACAGATCAAAGCAAGGTCTGATGCTCACTGGAAGTAGAGCAACTTGGAATATCTTCCTTAGCTCCAAGGAATGGTGCTCAAGAGAGGAGCCACTGCAGGCTGTCCCAACCTCCCACTCCTCTGAGAATGGAGACGGGTCTCCTTGTGCCCTCACCCCCTTCCACCCCAGAGCAACACCTTTCTCCTTTGGCAGCCTGGGGAGTGTCCACAGAGGAAAGGACTACATGGAGGCCAGGCTTAAATGCAATGGAACTTTAATGAGTCCAAAGACGGAAAGGAAGTCATTCCAAATGAAGGACAGGAGTGTAGGGGGCCCTGGAGGCAGTCAAGAGTCTGCTGTGCTTGACCATGTAGAAGTCTTCACATGATGTCTGTCTGCCTGCCCCATAGAAGGAGAGGAGAAAGATGATCCCCACCAGGCACGTCTTGGTGGGACCTTGCTGCCAAGGGGAATTGAACGAAGCAAGGAAAATGAAAGAAGGACAAAGCCGTTCAGCTACACTGCAAACACATCCCAAATCCTGATCCTTTGCCCAGCATGATGTTCTGAGTTCCTCAGGGAATCTCCCTGGGTCTTTCCCAGCATCTTTATCAGAGGAGGGACCTTCTGCCACAGTAGCGGCTGGAAATGCCAGAGAGGTCACAGCACCCAGAGGTGATGGGCACTCCATCACAGCTGAGGATGCTGCCAACAGCAGCGGAGGTGGAGGATCCCACAACGGTGTTCTGTGGGAAGGAGCTGAGGATGGGGCCAGGCAGGGTCACCACCACAGCAGGAGGCTCAATGACAACGCAGGAATTCTGGCACTGCCTGACACAGGGCTCATTGCAGCTGTTGGCCAGTGGGGTTGGGCCACAGGGCCGGCAGGGCAGGCACTGGTTGTAGCAGGACATTCTATAAGGGTTTGGAGGTGCACCTGGGAGAGAGGATACAGACAGGGAAGCGCACAAGGGTGAATGAGAAGCAGCCTTGTTTCCCCATCACAAAGAATCTAAGGCCACTACTGAGTGGGGAGCTCAAGGCTCAGCCCAGAGCCCCATGGTCCATATTGCCCTACAAAGAGCAGCCTGGACCATGGAGGATCTTCCCTAGTGCATAAACCAAAAGATCGCTCTGCCATGTCCCAGCCTCTCGCTAAGCAGACGCTCGCCCCTCTGACAAGAACATCCAAGCCCCAGCACAGGCCACAGACAATATGAGCTGAGATGTCCATCAAGGAGAGATCTCACTTAGGAAAAGAAGGAGAAGGAGCTGCAGACTCACCTGGTTCCCAAGGAGAAGGAGGCCAGGGAAGTGGATGAGAGAGCAGGGACTTGGGCTGGCTTTTATACCTGCCCTTCATTGCCGCAGCACCAGAGGCACCCTTTGCAGAGGTAACAATTTTTGCACAAGCTCATCTTGAATGCAAACCATCGCAGCTAATGATATGGGCTGTGCTTTGGTTTCCAACACTGCTGCCTTTTCATTTCCAGAGTGCTTTCATGCACATTCCTCATTCCCCAGTGAAGGCTTCCTGTGATCAGTGGGATGAAAGGCCCCAGGATTTCCAGGGCAGGAATGCAGCAGTGTGGACAGAAGAGTCAGCTCAAGTGCTGTATGGTTCCAGGGCAGGAAAGACGCCTCAACAGAGGCCACTCTGTTGGGGCTGTTTGAAGTGTCGTTCTGAGAAAGAAGCTCCAGCCGTCCTCACCTAGACACCCATGGGCTCCTGTGCATGAGGAAGTGCCACATCCTTCTCTTGCCCTCCCTCCTCAGCTCACCCCAATGGTCACTTGATGTTGCCTTCCCGGCTGTGTGCGTTGCGCTGCTAGGTTATGACGACATCCTGCCTCACACTGCCCTCAGGAAACTGGCCAGTTTTGACTGTCTCCTTGCATTCTGCGAGTACATCAAAGACACCATGGGCATGCCAGGGGCCTTGTACTATCCCAGAATGCCCTAGCCTTGCTGTGGTTGTCCCCAGATGTCCTCAGCAGAGCCCACAGTGCATTTTTATGTGTTTCCATCTTGTGTGCTTTTGAGTGCAGCCAGCTTTTTGTGAATGGATACGGGAGCACAAATTTGTTTATGATTCCACACCAGTGTGCATAAGCCTGTGTGAGTGTGTGTGTATGTCCTTGTTGTCCCTCCTCAGGAGGGAATGTGCAGGTCATAGTGAGGACAATCTCCCCTGCTCTCTCCATGAGCACCACAGAGCAGCAGGTTCCCAGGATTAGAAGGAGCCCGAGTGCAGCTGAGTGGTGATGGCACCAGCCTGCTGGAGATGCGTCCAGGGAAGAGGCACTGAAATGCAGCCCTTGCCTTCTGAGATCTCCTTCTTCTGCCTCTCCACAGCTGACACTCTGCTGCTGCCCATTTCATGCCACAACAAGGATGGTTCCACTCCACTTGGGATCCTTAGTTCAATTGAGTGTGACAATATCAGGAGTACCTCAGCATGGCTGGCAGTCCCCGCTCCCTGCCTCTCCAGGCCAGAACACAGCTGCTCTCCCCAGTGCTAGAGAGTTCAAAGGATGGGGATTGCTTTCTGGGCAAGGTGAAGGCTGAGAAATCCTGCCCACCATGTGCTGGCCGTCCCTGAGTGGATCTGCTTCCAATACCGTGTCAGGGATATCTGGGTTAGGACACAGGGCCCCTCTCATGCCCAAGCTAAGGCCCAACGGAGTTGTTCAGCTCATTGGCCTGGTGCTGTGTCAGGCAGAGGCTGAGAGTGTGTCCCAAACAGGTACTGAATTAAAAGAACATGAAGCCAAGGGCCAAGTGCATTGCTTTCTCAGGAGGTAACAGGCACTGTGGAGAGGGCAAGGGCAGGGGATATGGGTACCTGCAGTTTAGATACCCTTTGATACCCTCTCCCATTCTTCTTTATGACCAAATTGGAGATGAATGGGTTCATTAAGAGGATGATAAAATGGGTGGAAAATTGGCTGGACTACCAGGCTCAAAGAGTTGTGCCTATGGAGAAATGGGCTGACTGGAGCCTCATGAAGGCCAAAAAGAGCAAGGGCAATGTTTTGTATCTGATGGAGGAACCAGCCCATGAACTCATGTAAGCTGGGAGCTGGCTGCCTAGGAAGCAGATCGACAGAAAAGGATGTGGGGTATAAGGACAGCAAGCTGAATGTAAGACCACAGTGTGCCCTTGCAGCAAAGGTCAAGTGCATCCTAAGCTGTATTAGTCAAAGCGTAGCCCACAGGTCCAGGAAGGTGACCCTGCCCCTCTGGCCCATGTGAGACCACATCTGGAGCACTGCCTCCAGGCTGAGGTGCCTTCGTCCAAGAAGGATATTGACCTACTGAAGCAAGTCCAACAAAGACCACCAAAGCAGATAGGGGGCGGGCACACATGACGTGCGAGGAGAGCCTGAGAGAACTGGGCCTGACCACCTCGGAAAAGGAAAGGCTCAGGGGAGACCTTCTTGCTTTCTACAACTACTTGATCAGAGAGAAAGGAGACAAAGGACAAAGACACTGGAAGTGCTAAGTGACTGAGTAGCGTCAATGGACATCACCTAGCATAGGGAGAAATCTGTAGGATTTCATATGGGAAGCTGGACCATCTGCTGTGCCAAGGCCCCGCTGCTGTGCCAGGTTGCAGCTGGCGCTGTGCAGGCTACTTCTTGCTGGAGGACAGGGAGAGTCCATTTCCCAGTTGGGCAAAGTGGTATTCGTGCGGAGTCCCTGAGCAGCACCAGCACAGAGCTGAGCTCTGGGGCGGAGCTGGCGGCGGTGGAGAGGAGAGGAGGCGGTTGAGGGGAGCCGGAGTGGCCGGAGCAGAGAGCCAGGGCTGGCGGGGGGCAGCGAGGGGCGGATGGCAGAGCAGCGGGATGCGGCAGTGCCAGGGCACAGGGCTGGCGGGGCTGGCCGCGCTGCTGCTGGGTGCGTGGGTCTGGCGACGGTGGATGGGGCCAGGGCTGTGCCCGGCGGGTTCCCCGGGGAGCACAGCGCCAACTCTTCCCTCTCCTTCTTCAGCCTCTCTTTCCCCCTCCTGCGTCTGACATCTTTTGTGCCCCTTTCCAAACCCTCCGAGTCTTCCTATTCTTCTTCTCCCTCTTTCTTCACCACCTCTATTGGTACGAGCCTCCTTGCATGCACGCCTGATTGTTCATGCACCCTCTCCTTCCCCTGTGCATTCAACAGTACTTATTGCCCTCAATATAGCCCTCTCTCCTTCACTCTAAGAACCCCTCTACCTCTCTACTCTTCCTCTCTTCCCTCATTGATCTTCTGACCCATCTCTCCATGCAACTACCATCCCTAAGCCCTCTTCCTGCTCCCTGAGGTCCCTTTCTCACCCTCTGCTTCTGTCATATATGTAGGCACAAGTTTGCTTTCTGCATCGTGCCATACATCCACTCATCCCCCTGTGCATTCACCTTTTATACTTCTGAATTCATCCCTCCACCCTTCACTGTAACACACTCACCTTTCCTGTCCTTCTGTCTCTCATCATTCATCCATCCATCCATGCACCTGACTTTCCTTCTGTCTCTCCAGGCATCATTTGCAATTTCCCTCCCAGACTGCTCTCCTTGTTCCACACACGCCTGGATCACTCTCCATCCCTGTTGATGAGCTCCCTATCGCCAGTTGTGCCAGTCTGTCTCTGTCTCACTGCCACTCTTTGTAACGATTTCTTGGGGAAAAGAGCCATCAGAGCTGGGCGACCATTCTTGATTTTTGTTCTTTCCTTCTCTTTCTCGGCAGTGGCTGTGGGCAGAGCCCAGGTGCTGCAGGAGCCGTCGGCAGAGACCACCGAGGGCACCGAAATCAACATCACTTGCTCGCACCCCAATATACAGACCATGGAGTTCATCTACTGGTACTGTCAGATGCCGGGACGAGGCCCTGCATTGCTCCTGAGCACTCACAAAGACTCCAAAGAGCTGCGGGACCCGCCAGGGGCGGCTGTGGGTGTCGGCAGACCGCCGCTCCAGCGCCCTGTGGCTCGCCCGGCCCCGGGGCGGGGACGCAGCCGTGTATTACGGGGAGAGGAGCCGGGGCTGCGGCCGGGCAGGAACCGGCGCGGGCGGGGCCGGGCGTGTGTGTTGGGGCCTGGGGAACAGCCCTGCGCGGGCTCGACAGGAGGCGCTGCCGCTCCGCCCACCGGGGCCGCCTCGCCCCAAACGGCCACAACTGGCCCCACGACCCAGGCCGGTTCCCCCGCCTGACCGGCCCCGGCCCCGGCAGCGGCAACCCCGCACGCCCAGAGGGACGCACAGAGAAATCCCCCGCCGCACTGCCGCCGCCGCCGGGGCAGAAATGGTGCCCGGAGCGCTGGCCGTGTCCGGCGGGGCCCGGCAAGGAGCGATGGCAGCCGCCGGCCCCGCTGGCGCCCGGCCAGGAGCAGCGCCTTTCTGCTCTGCAAAGGGCTGCGGGCGGCAGAGATCCTCCTGCCCCACGGGCAGCCGCCCAGCCCTCTCTCCTGCCGCACGGACCGCCCACTGCTGACATGGAACATACAGGGCCTATTCTGGGCCTTTTGACTTTCCCCACGAGGATGCCGAGGGAGCCCTGAGCAGCTGCTTTTGGCTGTTCTGCAACCACGGAGACTCCAGGGCGCAGTTGCCAATGCCAAACCTGCCTTAGAAAAGGACAGCCAGAAAGGGTTTGTTATAGATTGTGGCCCAATAATTGACAGGAACCAGTCCAATTAATCAAATTAGTTTATTAAGCAAGCGGCAGCAAGCAAAACAGCGCTGGGCGGCCGGGGAGTCTTTGCTCCGCCAACGGCGCACACCCACTTCCCGAAAGTAGCTGATTATATACTCTTCTGGTTCCCGTATATGTGTCAATCCTGGTATATTCTGTGTCCGAGCGACGTGTTGCTAGGGGGTCGGTCTTGTCCCGCCTCCTGGTGGTCGTGAGGCTGAAGGCTCCTCATCTTTATCAGTATCCTTGGGGAGACTCTTTTCAGCTTATCTCACAACTTAGCTCTTCCCTTTGAAGTGTTAAAGCACACCAGATGCCTGTGATTTAGGCCTTGAGGTGTCAAAGCGCACCAGATAGCACACTGGATGCCTGCGATTTAAGTATGTGAAGAGTCGAAACATTGTAATTTTTCACCAGCCTTTAAGAAAGCCTGATTTGATTAACAAACATGATTTTATTTATTACAATCCCCCCCCCTTTTTTTTTTTTATTTACCATTTTGTTCATCAAATCTTTGGAGTTCAGCGTGACTTAAAGCTAATGTTTCTTCTATTGCTGGTTCCTTATCTAGTGGCTCGTATTTAGCCCTGATAAGCATTAAATGGGCAGCTTCCAGTCTGCCCTTTACAATTTCAATTACTTTGTTCAATATACAAGGGCCAAATGTTAATCCCAAAATTAATAGTATCATAGGTCCCGCGATGGTAGACAATAGCGTAGTCATCCATGGGGAATAATTGAACCAAGATTCATACCAATTTTGCTGTGCTTCTCTTTCTTTCTTTCTTTTTTCTAATCCTTCTCATAGTTTTGTCATGGTGTCTCTAACTACTCCAGTGTGATCTGCATATACGCAGCATTCCTCATCCAGAGCAACACACAAGGCCCCTTGCTGTGCAAACAATAAGACACCTACAAGATTTAGTAAAATTAAAATTAGAGTGTGGCGAGAAGGGTGGAAACCCGGCCGGCTAATAAGTTTAGTTTGAACACTCACTCCAATTACCCAGTCCTTTTCAATGCTATCACTCCTCCCGGGGCATTTCGTGCGATTCCCTTGGTTAACACTGAGGCAGTCCTCCCAGTGTCTTTGTACAGTCCCACTCTTTGGGTTCTGTTCTCCACAGCTTTTTACTCCTCTGCCTCGCTTGTCGACTCGGTTGCTTCGAGCCACGAGGGGTATCATCTTCTCGGCAGCAGGGGTAGTCTTCAGGAGAATAAATGCAATTTTTAGTCGCTTGCTTCTGTGCATTTCAGGTGAATCGCACTGAACCCCTTTAAGTGTCTTGCGACAACACACTTTAATAATGTCAATTACAAATGGAGCAGGTTCGCTAGGGTGATAGCTATAGTACTCGGGTTTAATACCCCGTGCAAATATCTCCCGCCATTCACTAGATTGCTCCTGGATTTCACCATTAAATATTTTTATGTCTAGAGCCAATTTGGTGAGCTCACGCTCTTTGTCCCCACAAGGTTGGCAAACCCCTCGAGGGGGTATCCCGTAACGGCAATGGGTCCCCCTCCGTTCTCGACACCCTTTACAAATAAAACAAATAAAAAGGATAACAATTACAGCTCAGAATGTCACACTTGATTCTTATGTCCCCTGTATCACCATAACCGTACCCCACTGATATGCTGTAGTCGCTCACTTGTACCACAGTTATATGTGTGTCCATTTACAACCTCCTGAAGGCAATCTTCAGATCTCCAGGCGGGCTTGTCACTTCCCAAGAATAGTCTTTTAATGGTCCTTTTACGTGGCTCGCATGAGTCCAGCCTCTCTCTGCTGTCCGGATGGCTGTTTCTGTGGTGAGTAAAACGAGATAGGGCCCTTCCCAACGGGGGGTTAATGGGGACTCTTTCCATGATTTGATTAGCACTTTGTCTCCTGGCTTTATGTTATGCATGGCGACATCCAAGGGGGGGTCTCTGTACTACTAAGCCCTTATTCCGCAGCTTTACTCTCCTAGCCATGAGTTGAATTATATAAGGTCTAATTTGTGAATTTTCAAGTTGGGGGTGGTCCTGCGGAATTTCTAAATCGTATGGCATCCCATATAACATTTCAAAGGGGGAAATTCCTACATCAGTTCAGGGCTGTGTTCTTATATTCAATAGTGCTAAGGGGAGGCACTTTACCCATGACATCTTAGTTTCTAACATCAATTTTGTGAGCTGTTTCTTTATTTCCTCATTTACTCTTTCTACCTTTCCCGAGCTTTGTGGATGCCAGGGAGTATGATATTCCCATTTTGTCCCCAAAGAGGAGAGAGCTTCCCTTGCTATTTTTGAAACAAAATGGGAGCCCCTATCAGAGTCTATTACCTCAATGGATCCATACCTAGGGATTATATTTTCCAGCAAAGTCTTCACTACGGTTTGAGCGGTGGCTCTAGCTGTCGGGAATGCTTCCACAAAATGGGTTAGGTGGTCTATGATTACTAATAAGTATTTATATCGTCCCACCTTTGGAAGTTCAGTGAAGTCTAGCTGGATTTTAGCAAATGGTTTGTGAGCCAGTTCTCTTCCCCCCAGGGCTTTTTCCCGTAACTGATGTTTATTGACCCTTTTGCATGTCATACATTCGCTAACTATTCTCTTTGCTATATTGTATACACCAATGCACATATTTGTGGCAAACTGATCCACTAACGCCTGAGTTCCCCAATGGGTGTTCTCATGGAGTTTTTGCATGATTTTCAAAGCCAGAGGTTTTGGGAGAACTTCCCGGCCATCCGGGAGTTTCCACTTTCCTTTTTCTGTCTCCCTGATTCCCATCTGAGTCAGCTTATCTTTTTCCTGCACTGTAAAACTCAGGATTGAGTGAATTTTTCCGTGTAGATGGCAATGGCTATACTTGGGGTTGTCACATTCATCATAAATTAGACATCTGCAAGGGACTGCATCGATTCCAAAATCCTTCCAACACTCATAACATGGGAATTCGTCTGATTCCTTTCCACAAGTTATACAGTCCTCCCGAGTTCTTTTAGTCTGGATCACCATTAATGCCGCTCTTTTTGCTTCTTGATCAGCAAGATTGTTTCCTCTGACTAATGGGCTTAATCCTTTTTGGTGTCCTTTTAAATGTACTACGGCTATTCCCGCTGGTCCTCGTAATGCTTGTAAAACCTGGATTATTAATTCCTGGTGTATTAATCCTTTTCCTTGAGAATTTATTAAACCCCTTTCTTCCCAAATTTTTCCAAAAGTATGCACTACGCCAAAGGCATATTTTGAATCCGTATATATGGTTCCAATTTTACCTTTTAAAAGTTGCAAGGCTCTTAATACAGCATATAGTTCACAAGCCTGTGCAGACCAACTAGGACTCAGAGGTCCTGATTCTATTACACTAAATGTTTTTTCCATCAATGATTGCAAATCCTGATTTTCTCTTTCCTTCAACTACCCGGGATGATCCATCTACAAATAGCTTTTCTCCTTCTCCAAGTTCTTCCTCATCTAAATTTGGTCTGATTTTTGTTTGCTCCTCAATGTTGTAAAGACAATCATGATTTATTTTGTCACTCGGCTCCCCATACAAAAACTGTGCTGGATTCTGCACGCTTGTTACCTCGAGTTCCAGTTTGGGAGAGGAGATTAGGATGCCTTCATATTTTAGGAGCCGGGCGTCTGTTATCCATTTGTCAGCTTTTTGTTGCAAAATTCCCCTGATGTTGTGAGGTGATAATACCCTCAATTCTCCTCCAAAGGTAATTTTATGGGCTTCTGCCGTGGTTTAGCCTCAGACGGCAACAAAGAACCACGTGTCGCTCGCTCGTGCCTTCCAAACACAGGAAGAATCGTAAGAAAAGGCAAGACTCTTGGGTTGAGACAAAGGCAGTTTAATAGAACAGCAAAGGGAACAGGCAGGCAAACAACAACAACAACAACAACACGGATAGGGGAATATACAAACGCGATTACGGAACCGCCGCTCCCCCCGCCGCTCGCCGCTCGCCGGCCGGACCCGGGCCGCCCCAGCCCGCTTTTAAGCAGCAACTTCCTGCCCCCTCCCCCGGCAGCTCAGGGTGGGCGTGGCTCACATGGCATGGAATACCAGGAAAAGTTAACCCTATCCCCACCGGAACCAGGACATTATCCACCCCTTATTCCATACCATCTATGCCATGCCCGGCAGGTTCCAATGAATTGCCACCACTTTCCCCTGTTATATATATATATATATACACACATATAATACCCTTAGTTTATGGGTCATCCCTCCAAAGTGTCCGTTGAGTTCTTTTAATCCACGGCTTTGGGCTCCATCTGTTAGAACAGTCTCTCAGGGCAGGTGAGATGCTGGGTAGTGCTGGTCTGTTGCATGCTGTATTTTTCGGAGCTTGTGACTGGTGCACCTGGTGTGGCTCATGCACGCAGTCTGTAGGCTGAAGATGTAGATCTTGAGGAAACTGCTAGGCGCCGGCTGCTGAGATCAGTTCTTATCCCATCACCCCTGTGCCTTACTTGTAGTACAACTGATAGCAATGAGGACATACAGTGACAGTGTTACTTAGCAATTAACAGCACACAATCTGATTCATTGGCTATTCTCGCCCAAAATCAGATCTCCATGAGGTACACATCGGACTTCCCCATCCTTCCGCATCACCCACCAAGTGCACCCAGGTCCTTGGGCAAAAGCAATCCCACGGATGGGTTTGCCTTTGCCTGAGGCAGGACTAACCCAGACTGTCTTCCCTAGCATATTCTTCATGTGCACTACGGGGACTTTATCCCCTTCTACAGTACGTGGAAGTTTTGATTGGGCAGGGCCAGCCCGATTGTTAGATCCCCTGGTGTTAACTAGCCAGGTAGCTTTTGCTAAATGCGTATCCCAGTGTTTGAAAGTCCCACCACCCATTGCTCTCAGTGTAGTTTTTAACAGTCCATTGTATCGTTCTATCTTCCCAGAGGCTGGGGCGTGATAGGGGATGTGATACACCCACTCGATACCATGCTCTTTGGCCCAGGTGTCTATGAGGCTGTTTCGGAAATGAGTCCCATTGTCCGACTCAATTCTCTCTGGGGTACCATGTCGCCACAGGACTTGCTTTTCAAGGCCCAGGATAGTGTTCCGGGCAGTGGCATGGGGCACAGGGTATGTTTCCAGCCATCCAGTGGTTGCTTCCACCATTGTGAGCACATAGCGCTTGCCTTGACGGGTTTGTGGCAGCGTGATATAATCAATCTGCCAGGCCTCCCCATATTTGTATTTCAGCCATCGCCCTCCATACCAAAGAGGCTTCAAACGCTTGGCTTGTTTGATCGCAGCGCATGTCTCACATTCATGGATGACCTGTGCAATAGTGTCCATGGTCAAGTCCACCCCTCGGTCACGAGCCCATCTATATGTCGCATCTCTCCCTTGATGGCCTGAGGAGTCATGGGCCCACCGAGCTATGAATAGTTCACCCTTATGTTGCCAGTCCAGATCCACCTGAGCCACTTCAATCCTAGCGGCCCGATCCACCTGCTGGTTGTTCTGATGTTCCTCCGTGGCCCGATTCTTTGGTACGTGGGCATCTACATGGCGTACTTTCACAACCAGATTCTCTATCCGGGCAGCAATATCTTGCCATAGGTCAGCAGCCCAGATGGGTTTGCCTCTGCGCTGCCAGTTGCCCTGCTTCCACTGCTGTAACCATCCCCACAGAGCATTTGCCACCATCCATGAGTCAGTGTAGAGATAAAGTACTGGCCATTTTTCTCGCTCAGCAATGTCCAAAGCCAGCTGAATAGCCTTCACCTCTGCAAACTGGCTCGATTCACCCTGTCCCTCACTGGCTTCTGCAACCCGTCGTGTAGGACTCCACACAGCAGCCTTCCACTTTCGATGCTTTCCCACAATACGGCAGGACCCATCAGTGAACAGGGCATATTTCTTCTCATTTTCTGGCAGTTTATTATATGGTGGGGCCTCTTCTGCACGCGTCACCTCCTCCTCTGGTGACATTCCGAAATCCTTGCCTTCTGGCCAGTCCATGATCACTTCCAGAATTCCCGGGCGACTGGGGTTTCCCATTCGAGTTCGCTGCGTGATCAGTGCAATCCACTTACTCCATGTAGCATGGGTTGCATGATGTGTGGTGGGGACCCTTTCTTTGAACATCCAACCCAGCACCGGCAGTCGAGGTGCTAAGAGGAGCTGTGCTTCTGTACCAACCACTTCCGAAGCAGCTCGAACCCCTTCATATGCTGCCAATATCTCTTTTTCTGTTGGAGTGTAGCGGGCTTCGGATCCTCTGTATCCACGACTCCAAAACCCTAGGGGTCGACCTCGAGTCTCCCCTGGTGCTTTCTGCCAGAGGCTCCAGGTAGGGCCGTTCTCCCCGGCTGCGGTGTAGAGCACATTTTTAACATCTTGTCCTGCCCGGACTGGCCCCAGGGCCACTGCATGGACTATTTCCTGTTTGATTTGTTCAAAAGCTTGTCGTTGCTCAGGACCCCATTTAAAGTCATTCTTCTTCCGGGTTACTTGATACAGAGGGCTTACAATTTGACTGTAATCTGGGATATGCATTCTCCAAAAACCCACAATACCTAAGAAAGCCTGTGTTTCCTTTTTACTAGTTGGTGGAGACATAGCTGCTATTTTGTTGATCACATCCATTGGAATCTGACGGCGTCCATCTTGCCATTTTATTCCTAAAAACTGGATCTCCTGCGCAGGTCCCTTGACCTTACTTCGCTTTATAGCAAAACCAGCGTTCAGAAGGATTTGGACTATTTTACTCCCTTTCTCAAAAACTTCTTCTGCTGTGTTTCCCCATACAATGATGTCATCAATGTACTGCAGATGTTCTGGAGCTTCACCCTGTTCCAGTGCAGTCTGGATCAGTCCATGGCAAATGGTAGGGCTGTGTTTCCACCCCTGGGGCAGTCGATTCCAGGTGTATTGGATGCCCCTCCAAGTGAAAGCAAACTGTGGCCTGCACTCTGCTGCCAAAGGGATTGAGAAAAATGCATTCGCTATATCAATCGTGGCATACCACTTGGCTGCCTTGGACTCCAGTTCGTACTGGAGTTCTAGCATGTCCGGCACAGCAGCACTCAGCGGTGGCGTGACTTCATTCAGACCACGATAGTCTACAGTTAGCCTCCACTCTCCATTAGATTTTCGCACCGGCCATATGGGACTGTTAAAGGGTGAGCGAGTCTTGCTGATCACTCCTTGAACCTCTAGTTGACGAATCAGCTCATGGATGGGAATCAGAGAGTCTCGGTTAGTGCGATACTGCCACCGATGCACCGTTGTGGTAGCAATCGGCACCTGTTGTTCTTTGACCCTCAACAACCCCACAACAGAAGAATCCTCTGAGAGACCAGGCAAGGCAGACAACTGTTTAACTTCCTCTGTCTCCAAAGCAGCTATGCCAAAGGCCCAGCGGTACCCTTTTGGGTCCTTAAAATACCCTCTCCTGAGGTAATCTATACCAAGGATGCATGGAGCCTCTGGGCCAGTCACAATGGGATGCTTTTGCCACTCATTCCCAGTTAGGCTCACTTCTGCCTCCAGTACAGTCAACTCTTGGGATCCCCCTGTCACCCCAGAAATACAAATGGGTTCTGCCCCTCTATAGCTTGATGGTATTAAAGTACACTGCGCACCCGTGTCCACTAGAGCCTTATACTCCTGTGGGTCTGATGTGCCAGGCCATCGAATCCACACCGTCCAATAAACCCGGTTATCCCTTTCCTCCACCTGGCCGGAGGCAGGGCCCCCCTAATACTGGTCATAGTATCCATTACTCACTTCTTGCATAAATGACTTGGAAGTTCCTTCAAGAGGATCAGAAGCAAGATCAAGCCTTCTGCTTTGTCTGGGGAACGGCCCACTGGAAACTGGGGCGGCACTTTTCCTGGAGGGATCCCCTTTTGTGGTTGTCCTTCCTTGCAACTCCTGTACCCGTGTCCGCAGGATCGAAGTAGGTTGTCCGTCCCACTTCCTCATGTCCTCTCCGTGGTCCCGCAGGTAGAACCACAGGGTGCCTCGTGGTGTGTACCCTCTGTACTCTCTCTCTTGAGTGGGGAAATGCCTGCTTCTAATAGCTGAGATGCTGGCCCGTGCAGGTGGGGAGTAGGACATATTCTCTTCAAGTTGCTGGACCTTCCGCGACAGTTTCTCCACAGCTGAGACAAGGGGGGAAGAGAGACTTTCTTCATATCGCCGGAGCCGGCCAGCTACCTCATCCACCGTTGGTCCCTCTTCACCTTTCCATTCCATTACTGCCAGGGAGTTGGCATATGACGATGGTGCGCTCCGTACAAACTTCCGCCACATGGGCCTTGTGCATCGCACCTCATCAGGGTCTGTGGGTAAGTCTGCATTGTCCAAGTCATAATAAATCATCTCCCGCACGGCTAATTCTCTCAGGTACTGGATACCTCTTTCCATGGTAGTCCACTTGCTTGGCTGACATACAACATCCTCGCTGAAGGGGTACCTCTCCCTCACGCCTGACAGGAGTCGTTTCCAGAGGCTGAGGGCTTGGGTCTTTTTCCCGATCGCCTTGTCAATGCCGCCTTCCCTAGACAGGGATCCCAGCTGCCTGGCCTCCCTACCCTCTAATTCCAGGCTACTGGCCCCATTATCCCAGCACCGGAGCAGCCAGGTGACAATGTGCTCGCCTGAAAGTCGGCTAAAATCTTTTCGCATATCCCGCAGCTCACTCAAGGATAGGGATCGAGTAATTATCTCTGGTTCTGCCTCTTCCTCCTGCTCTCGTGATGGCCCTGGTTCATCATCATCTCTTACTAAGCGAACTGATTTCTTTGTGTACTTCTTCTTCTGTATGGGGGCAACTGATACTGGCATGGGTTGGTTCCCTGGTTCAGTGGCAGTGGCTACCACGGGGGTTGCAGTAGCCGCAGTGTCTGTCGCAAGGATTGCAGTAGCCGCAGTGTCCGTCGCAAGGGCTGCAGCAGCCGCAGGGGCCGCCGCAGGGGCCGCCGCAGGGGCTGCAGCAGGGGCTGCAGCAGCCGCAGGGGCCGCCGCAGGGGCTGCAGCAGGGGCTGCAGCAGCCGCAGGGGCCGCCGCAGGTCTGGTTTCCATCTCTTCCCCTTGAGGGTGCTGCATAATTCTGAGCAGTGCCTGGTAGATACTGGCCAGGGCCCAGCACAGCGCGGTGAGTTGTGCCTCTCTAGAATAGCCACAGCATTTTCCCTTCAAATATTCTACCACTTTATCAGGGTCCTGTAATTGTTCAGGGGTGAAGTCCCAGACCATTGGAGGTGAGTAGTTCTCTAGGTACCTGCCCATGCTCTCCCACATGCCATGCCACCCCTGACTATCCAGCCTCGGAGCAGATCTCCGGGTGGTAGTCTTAAATAGTCGCTTAACCCAAAACAAGACCTAGAACGTATTCAGGAGACATAGCACTACGAACACGCTAGTTTGAGTATCCCAAGGATATTCAAAATTCTCAAAAGCTGTCATACCTGACCCGAAGGAGAAAAGGGAGGCAAAAGGGCTGGGGAAATTATTAACAAATTCTGAGAGACGGTGTCCAATGTACGGACAGGACAGCAAAACCGCATAAACACCCCAAAATAGCCGTCTGAACAATGATGTTATCATATCATAAACAGATATCGCACAGGACAGCAGAATGATAATCCTCATCCCTGTTCCAGACATGGTAAACAGCATCGCAGGGAGTACATAAGCCATATAGGAATTTATGTAACACAGCCATGAGAACAAACCAAGCAACATGATGACCAGTGACTACTTACCTAATAAAATAAATGCATACAAAAAAAAAAACCAAAACCGTTTTTTCCACGTTCTAGTTGGATTCTGTCGTTATCTCAACCCTTCGAGCCCCACGTTGGGCGCCAAAAGGACTGCCGTGGTTTAGCCTCAGACGGCAACAAAGAACCACGTGTCGCTCGCTCGTGCCTTCCAAACACAGGAAGAATCGTAAGAAAAGGCAAGACTCTTGGGTTGAGACAAAGGCAGTTTAATAGAACAGCAAAGGGAACAGGCAGGCAAACAACAACAACACGGATAGGGGAATATACAAACGCGATTACGGAACCGCCGCTCCCCCCGCCGCTCGCCGCTCGCCGGCCGGACCCGGGCCGCCCCAGCCCGCTTTTAAGCAGCAACTTCCTGCCCCCTCCCCCGGCAGCTCAGGGTGGGCGTGGCTCACATGGCATGGAATACCAGGAAAAGTTAACCCTATCCCCACCGGAACCAGGACAGCTTCCTCTACCAAAAGGGCTGCGGCTACTACCGCTTGAAGGCAGGTAGGCCAACCCCTACTTACAGGGTCCAGGAGTTTAGATAAGTATCCCACAGGTTTCTTTCTTCCTGCCCATTCTTGTGCTAATACCCCAAATGCGGCCCCTTCATCAACATTGATAAATAGATAAAATGGTTTCTTTATGTCTGGCAGGCTCAAAACTGGGGCATTTACTAAATCAGTTTTTAGTGTTTCTAATTGTTTATCATCATCCTCCGACCATTTCAATAATCCATCCTTAGTTAATTTGGTATAGAGGAACTTCACCTTTTTGCTATAGTTCTCAATCCATTGCCTGCAATAGCCAAAGAGACCTAATAATTGCCTAACCTGTCTTTTAGTTCTAGGAGCCGGTAATGACAATATGCCATTCACCCTTTCGGGGTCTAATTTCTTAGTTCCCTTGCTTAGTCTGTGTCCCAGATATTTTACTTCTTTCTCAACAAATTGTAGTTTTGATTTTGATACCTTCAATCCTTGTAAACTCAAAAAATTTAGTAACTTAATACTTTCCTGCCTCACTTTTTCTTCACTATCACCAGCTAGGAGCAAATCATCCACATATTGGACCAGTGTGACTCCTTCACTTAACTCATACCCCTTCAGGATTTGTTCTAAGGCTTGTCCGAACAAGTTCGGAGATTCGGTAAACCCTTGGGGCAATACCGTCCGCCGTAATTGTTGTTTCCGATGGTTATCTGGGTCTTCCCATTCAAAAGCAAAGTAATCTCTTACTTCTTTGAGAGGGCATGCCCAGAATGCATCCTTCAGATCTATTGCACTATGCCATTGATTATCGGGCCCTATTTGACTCAGGAGGGCGTGTGGATTCGCCACCACCGGGAATCTAGCTATTGTTCTCTGGTTAATTTCTCGTAAGTCATGTACTAACCTATATTTTCCATCTGGCTTTTTTTACAGGCAGGATGGGAGTATTAAAAGGAGACATACAGGGCTCTAGCAACCCCTTTTCAAGTAATCTTTGGATCTCAGGTTTCAAACATAGCCTCCCTTCTCTAGGAAGGGGGTATTGTTTTATCCTGACTGGTATTTCTGGGTTCCTTATTGTTACTGAAAAGGGTTCAATATCTAACTTACCTACTGTTTCCGGGGTGTACTAGACTTCAGGATTTATTTTCTCTTCATCTCTTACTCGTAAGGGACACAGTTTAATTTTTTTAGTGTTTCATTTTTTACTTCTAAGCCAATTCCTAATTCAATCATCAAATCTCGGCCCAATAAATTATAGTCTGCTTCAGGCATGAGTAGCAGGGACCCCACCCCTACCTTAGAATGGGTTTCAAAAAACACATCCTTTATTACGGGTATTCCAAAAGGTTCTCCTTTTGCTCCAATAACCTGTATAGTCGCCAAGGATATTTTACATCCTTGGGGCAATTTTTGAACGGTAGATCTTTCTGCTCCCGAGTCCACTAGGAACTCAATTTCTTGTTGCTGGGCACCCACTTTTAGTTTTATCAAGGGCTCTGGTTTTTTTTTTTTTTTTTTTTTTTCCTCGGGTTCCCAGCAAATAGAGCCCCTGACACCCCTAGTTTTTGAACATTTTCTCATCCATCATTCTCTTTCTGCAGTCCTTTTTAACATGCCCTTTTCCTCCACAATAAAAACAAACCACAGTTCCCCATTCTCTCCCTCTTAAAGGTTTTCGGGTCTCCTGTCTTATCTGGCAAGCTTCAAACCCTTTTCCAGGGGTTGACGTCCTTTGCCCTTCTCTGACTGCAGCTACCAACATTCTGGCTTGTTTCTTATGTATTTCCTCCTCCCTGCGGACATACACTTTCTGGGCTTCCCTTAACAATTCATCCAAACCCCTATCCTGCCAATCCTCCACTTTCTCCAGCTTCTTTCTAATGTCCGTTCATGATTTAGATACAAATTGGGTTTTTTCCTACCCCCCTGTTTCTTCTCTCTCAAGTGATATAGATTTACTCTAGTCTCTGACCTTATCCACAAGTGTGCATATTCACTCTCCTCCAGGCTAAAGGGTTCCTTAGAATTAACATAAATAGGTAAAGCCTGGCATATCCAATCTTCAAAGGACCCAAAAACGGGCCAATACAGGTGGTCACTTCTAATTTGTTTCCCACCCCAAACTTCCATACAATAACGTATCATTTTTGCTTTATCCTTACCCTGCCTAGAAGGGTAATCATCCCAATATTTAATCTTTAATCCTAACGAACTGTCTGGCGGTATCTGGGGTAACCTAACCTTAGGCACCGACCCACCCATGGGATCAGAAGGCTTGCTTTTCTTCTGTCCCATCTTCCAGAGTGCCTTCACACACACACACAATCTTTTCCCCCTGTTCGTGGCCCAGTCCCTCGCGGGAGATGGGAACCGCACTACTAAGGGGTCCGCACTTGCTTCGTCCTCAAGTGGACGTCTCACACAGGCACACTCCAGGATACCCAACCCCAACCGAATGGATCACCGGCCTATACTTACTCACTCCTGAGTCTTCGTTCGGGTCTTCGTGCACAAAGTTTACGGGGTTGCCCGCTTTTATTTGCTTGCTGCCGAATTTCGAGTTCGTCGGTAGAGGTTTTGGGTGTAAAAACCCCCAACAGGGGCCGCTTACTCAGCGGGGCACCCCCCCTGTGAGGTTTACAGCCAAATTGCCTCTATTCGAGTCACGGCACCAAATTCGTTATAGATTGTGGCCCAATAATTGACAGGAACCGGTCCAATTAATCAAATTAGTTTATTAAGCAAGCAATGATTTTATTTATTACGGTTTTCACATTTTTTTACTCTTTAAAAGCTCAGATATATAGAATGGAAAACTGAGTGAGCCAGCTACCGAATTTCACACTCCTGCCCAAATGTTCCTGCTAGTGTTACAAAGTCATCCCATGGGGTCAGGAGATGAAGCTCCCCAGCAGCAGGAGAAGGGCATGTTGAGGTCAGAGGCACCTTCAAACACTCCCCACAGGGGCTCAGTGGTGAGACCACGAGCTTCTTTGACAGGATTCCACACATTTGCAGTTGGTGCCCAGGAGACAGGGTAAACACTTGTCCTGGACACACTGAGCACAGCCTCAAGGCATGCCAGGTTCCTCCTGGAGGAGTGAGTCAGAACGGAATTTACTGAGTTGCCCTAAGGGGCTGGAGGTCTGAGGGGAATGAGAGCTGGCAGGAGGCCTCTGGCCTCCAGCCAGTCCCCGGGGAACTCTGTGTGGCTCGAGCAGCTGACAGAGGTGGTCAAACCCATGGGCAGAGGCTTCTGAGTCACACAGGGAAGGATCAGCCCTGCTCTCTGTCCCAACTGGACTTGATAACTGCGTTCCCAGGGAACTCCTGGCAGGTGACAAACAAGGCAGAGCAACAGGCATGGCCAGGCCAGCACATGCATCTGATACATGGTCACATGGGATTGGCCCCTCTTATTGCTGTCTCTGTCTTCCCGTGCTTGCTCCTGGCCAAATTGCCTTGATCCTTCCCTTTCCCTGTCTCTGCTGCTTCTCCGAAACATCCCATGTCTTCCACAAACTAGAAAAAAACTTTTCCACTTCACAGAATCATAGAATGTGTTGGGTTGGAAGGGATCTTTGAAGGTCATCTAGTCCAACCCCCCTGCAGGAAGCGGGGACATCTTCAACAAGATGAGGTTGCTCAGAGCCTCATCAAGCCTGGCCTTGAATGTCTCCAGGGATGGGGCCTCCACCACTGCTCTGGGCAACCTGGGCCAGTGTCTCACCACCCTCATTGTAAAGAACTTCTTCCTAATGTCAAATCTAAACCTACCCTGCTCTAGCTTAAAACCATTGCCCTTTGTCCTATTGCTACATGCCCTTGCAAAGAGTCTCTCCCCAGCTTTCTTGTAGGCCCCCTTCAGGTACTGGAAGGCCACTCTAAGGTCTCCCTGGAGCCTTCTCTTCTCCAGGCTGAAAAACCCCAAATCTCTCAGCCTGTCTTCATAGGAGACGTGCTCCAGCCATCGGATCATCTTTGTGTCCCTCCTCTGGATCTGCTCCCACAGGTCCATGTCCTTCTTGTGCTGAGGGTTCCAGAGCTGGAAGTGGAATCCCATAAGGTGTTTGATCCCCCTGAAGGTGGAAACATCCCTGAGTTTATAAGATGATCCTCTCTTCTCACCCTTCTGGAGGGTGTCGTCTTCAGGCAAAGGGGCAGACCGTTATACCTGAAGGGATGGGCAGTAGATGTCTGTGAAGCAGAGGGCTGTGCTGGATGTCCTCCAGCCAGAGAGAGGTGTTTCGTCTGACTCTGGGTGGGATGGTTACAGCAGGTGCTGTTCCCAGAGACATTTCCCTTGAAGGGCTTCATCCATGGCCTAGGGAGAAGGGAGGGAATACTCCTGTGGCAAAAGAGACACAGATACTGTTCCTGGGTGTGTCTTGTCTGTTCCTGGTTCTACCTCTTTTCAGACACTACGGAGGAACAGGGACCACATGAGTGGCTACAAATGGGTCTTTCTTCAGGTGGTTGCAGGCCCCTGTCTCCGGCTGGGCACTGCATGGCAGGAGCAGGTCACCATGGACCCTGCTCCCATGCTGGGGCTGGTTGGGCTGGTTGTGACCTCCAGGAGGAGCAAAAAGCAGGAAAACAGCCTGCAGCCTCCTAGACTAGAACTGGCCTTCTTCAGCGTTCAAAAGAGAAGCTTAAGAGAGACCTGTTCCTAAGACATGACTGGAGCGTGAAAAGCCGGATGGAGCCAGACACTTCTTGAGCACAGTGACAGAGCGAAAGGCAATGGACATGATCTGGAACAGGGGAAGTTCCTACTGAAAATTTGGAATTGTGGAGTTTTTTGATGATGAAGGCGCAGCATGGCTGTAGATAGATCCCATTAGAAATGGGTGTCTGCCTCCAGAGTCTTGACTAAAATACCATGAGCTGGAGATAGTACCAGAAGGTAAAGGGGGATAGAATGTGTGATGTTATGCCCCTTCAAATGCTGGAAACCCTGAGTTATGGAGCCTGAGGTGGAGATCGAGTTGGGACTTAGCACATAGTGCAAATCCTGCCCATGCTGAGATTCATCTTAGGCATTGTCATCTCTGGAGTTTTCATGGCATTTCCTTAGAAATAAACCGCTCCCAATTTCTACTGTTCAGCAAAAGGGCATTTATATGAAAGCACAGTGCTTCACTCCTAGATCAAGACAAGGACGTGTTTGTGGCAGCGTTGCCAAGTTTGCCAAGTGATATATACAGCTCAGCACAGCACAGGTCTGGGCCTACTCAGCTCAGGTTAACTTAACGACAATGAGCAGTTAGTTTTCTCTGCCATGAGTGGTGCATGGGATCACTCTGGAGTTCCTGTGGCAAGGGGGTGGGGGTGGGAGTAGGGGTCCCCACCTGCAGTACCCCCACCCCTTCACATGCCCTTTCAGCTGTGGGTGCGGGGCTGCCCTATCCCCATCCCTCACAGTGCAGCACTCCAATGGGTGTCCCATGTGCTCCCTGGGAGCGGGGGTGACCCACTCATGCCTAGTTCTGTTCCCTCCTGGTCCCTTACAATTTACCCTAGTGTAGGAGTATGTTGTCCTTGGTATCTCTGGGTTTGTTGCATCTACACAGCAGTTCTGGAGCCAGGTTCCTTGCTCATACTGTGGGTTGTCCTACCAGAACTGGACACAGCCAGAAGCCCTGGGCTGCTGGATGGTTCCTGTCCTAACGGGGGAGGACTCCACTGTGAGCTCGCTGGAACAGAGTGAGTCCCTTTCCACCACTGGGACCCCCAGATTCCCCAGGAACTCTTCATGGGGAAATGCTGAGAATGCCACTGGCTGCATTTGAAGCAGCATTTGAAGCACAGGACGAACAGATCACTGCTCTTCCCCGCTTCTTCCTTTGCTCCCCCAACAACGTTGTTTCCAGCAGTTCTGTTATCTCGGGTCTGGGAGGGGGTTTTCTGACTCTCTCTCACTCCACAAACAGGTGGGTTGGTCTCAACATGCAACTCAGATCTCTCATCCTCATGGCCTTCCTGGGGCAACGGCTGGGTAAGTCCTGGCTTTCTATAAATGCATCCTTCTTCTCCCAAGGCTTGCCAGGTTGATCAGGATCATGCAGAGAACTACTCCTTAACTAGAGGAAAATGCTGGGAAATATTGACTCACATTTTTGGATTTCAACCTGTTCTCTCAAGATCCTCTTTCTTTTGGATATGAAAAGAAAGAAGAGAGATACCTGCTTTTCTCTCACCTTCATGCCTTTCTCTCTGACTTTCTCTCCTGATCCGCGTGCTGTCGCCACAGGAGATCTCAGCTCTCATTTTTGCATGAGAGCACTCTCACATTTTCCCTTTCCAATGCAAATTCGCAGAACTTGTCAACACTGCCTGGAGGACATTTATGCTCTCATCCCACCGGCATTACCAGGGCGTCCCATTATGCCTCCTGGCTGGCACATGCCTGACATGCCTTCCAGTTTTCTCCTGGCTGTTTACACAGCCAGGGATCTCTCTTTCTACCATTCATCTCAGCATCGCCGGTCATCAGGGAGCTAGGAACTCTTGGAGATGACAGGCATAGTGAAACAGGATGAACCTTTTTGCCATAGCTCCATAGATGCCTCAACATGCTGGAGTTGTGCTGGTCCCAGCACACAAAGGTTAGGAGTAACAGGCTGTTCCCTGGTTCTCTGGGCACTAGGAGCAGGGAGGAGGAACAGGACTTGGGAGGAGGAGCAGGGACACTGCACAGCTCTTCTCAAGCTCCACACTGGGCTCAGAGCTCCGAGCTGCTGCCCAAAACTCCTCTCCACCTGGATGTCCCCAGAACTCAGGATTTTCCTACAGGACAAGGGAGAGGCAGCCTTCTCTGCCTGGGTCTTGCTTCCACTCCTGATTTGTTTCCCAGAGCCCTTCCCTGCTGAGCTGCTGACCTTCGCTTTCTTCCAGGCACCATGGGCCAGGTCACTGTCACCCAGCAAGAAGGACAAGTCACAGTGAAGCAGAGAGACAACTTTCAAATAACATGAACCTACCAGACTTCCAGCTATTATGGCTTGGTCTGGTACCAGCAGAGGAAAGGCCAAGGTCCCCAGCTGGTCTGCTATCAGGCAACTGCTGGCCGCAAGCCCAGTGGCCGTCTCACCACCGTGCTGAACACCATGGAGAAATACAGCCTCCTGCAGCTGGAGGAAGTCGGGCTCTTTGACAGTGCCTTGTACCTCTGTGCGGTGCGTGACACCCTGGTGCAGCGAGCTTCCTTGGCTGTGGAAGAGCCCAGGGGATGGAAGAGATGTGTCTGTGCAAGGCTGAGGATGAGGGAAGGGTCTGTCAGGTTTGCCCTTGCAGCGCTGCTTTCCCTGTACACGCAGGGGAAGTGCCCTCGGGTGTCCGTTCCACACATCAATTTATGCAACCATGGCCTTAAATATTCCCATACCACACTACATGAAGGCACAGTCTTCTTATTGCCAATGCATTGGAAGTTCTTCTGTCTGATTAAACAGCACACACTTGAACCATTGCATTTATATATTAGCCATTTGTTTATCTTCACCGCTATTAATAACCGCAGGCACATCCATCCTCCCCGACACCCACTGGGTTTGTCTTGTCTCAAGATGGAGACACCTTAAAGCTGGTTCCATTTTGTTATTTCCCTCTTGAACATTGGCCATGGCAGTTGGTGTAAAGAGATGCTGTGCCTTTTCTTCTCCTAGGCAGATCCCAGCATGGGGCATCCATGGGTCTTCATTCCCCTGTTCTCGCTGGGGGCGTTAAACATTCTAGTGGGAGCTGGTCAGTTCCTCCTGCTCATCTGCTGTGATGAACTGGCACTTTTGGTAGCAAGTGTCCTGGATCTGCTCAGTCACAAATGAGTGCCTGAGCACTCCTCTCTTCCCCCAGAGGGATTTTCTTTCTTTTTGTCCCTGTGCATAGAGGTGACTCCTCAAGGGAAACATCTCCATGAACAGTAGCTGCTGCAGAAGCTCCCCACACAGGGACAGGCATTGTCCCTCACTCTGCTGGGTTGAGGGGGACACTCAGCACAGCCCTCTGCTTTACAGACAGTCCCTCTCCAAGCTTCACATAGTCACACGTGTGACCTCTAAATGCCTTTGCTAGCCAGGGTCCTGTCCCCTGGGCAAGCACATGGTCTACCCTAGTACAACAGCACAGTCCAGGGAAAGGCTGCATTGCTGTTGACAACAGGAACATTGGGTGCCCCTGACGTGTAACTGTCATCATCCCCTTGGGAGCTGCAGGCTCCAGTCCCCGAGAAGGAGATGCCAGGCTACAGTGACTTGGGCCCACAGCAGGAGCCTGTAAGGTTTTACATTTCAGGTGCAATTGGGTAGGCTAGAGTGAGAAAGCAAGAGCAGGAAAGAGGAATGAAGACGACCCCAGTCCGCGTCAGGCAGTGCGCACACCATGGGTTCAGGTGCTCATGGATGACTTTCACCACCTCATTGTCTGCTGCAGGAGGAAAATGGCTGGGCACAAGCAAACCAGGACATGTGTGGGCTGTATGGAAGACACATTTTTGATGCAGGCAATCCATGAACAGACTAAGAAAGAGGCTCTCTGTGATCTGCTACTCACAAATGAGGAAGAACTGTTGGATGATGGAAAGTTCAAGATCAGCCTTGCCTGCAGTGACCAGGAGACTGTGGAGTTTAAGATCCTCAGAGAACTGACCAAGACAAACAAGACGACTACTGCAATGGACTTCAGAAGAGCGCATCTTGAAGTGGTAAGGAACCGACCGGCTTGGCACAATGCCCTGGGAAACTTCCCCAAGGCAGGGAGGTCCCAGAGGAGCTGGCTAACCTTCACAGAGAGCCTCCTCAGAGCACAAAGATGGTCCTCTGCAAAGTGGATTTAAAAGCACAGCTGGAGTGGAAAATTGCAAGAGATGTGAAGGGAATCAAGAAAGGTATTTCTGGGCCTATTGGCAGCAACAGGATGGCTAAGTAGATTTGGGCTCATTACTTGGTAAGGAAGTGGATCTGGAGACAAGTGACATGTACTCGATGTCTCTTTCTCCTCAGCTTTTACTGGTATGGCTTCTCCTCAGGGCTACCATATCCCTCACCCTCCCCACAGACTCTATGGGAATGAAGCAGCACCCACAGTAGAAGAATAAGGAATTAAGGAGCTCGTACTACCATTTGGACATACACAAGTTCATGGGATCACTTGGGATGCATCCAAGGGCATTCAAGGAGCTGACTGGACAGTATCTACCCAGTCCCTGGAAGGAAGATGGAGACAATACTCTCAGGAGCCTTCTCTAAATGCATGAAAGGCAAGAAGGGGATTTGGAGCAGCTGACATGGTTTTACTGAGGACAAATGATGCCTCACCAACCTCATTGCTTTCCATGAGGAGGTGACAGGCACTGTGGGAAGGGGAGGGGCACTGCCTGGGGTGTGCCGTGACTTTAGCAAGACCTTTGACATAGCCTCCTGGGTGCACACACATGCACACCCATAGGCAGACGAAGCTATGCACACTCACAGGCATGGACACGCACAAATATGTGTGCTGTTGGGGAATTTTTATTGTACCATTTGAGGCAAGTTAAACACTTGCCTATGCTTAGAGTAAAAACAAAAAAAAAAAAAATGAAAAAAAAAACCCAACAAATGACCACTAAATGATCAATCTATTGGCCAGAGTCCTATCACCATAAGCAGTTCTACAAGGAATCTGCAAAGATGAGACAGAAGGCAATTCCTTATATACACTGGCAGAAGCACAGGTGCCAACTGTCATAAGTGATCTCCCTAAGGGTGCCGTGGGGGTGTGGGACCAGTCCCAGCTCTGTAAAGGGAATGGTGCCTCAGTGATGAGTATTCACAGGGCAGCAGAGTGTGGCACACCTGGGACAAGCCAGACTCCCCACAGGCTGCAAACACTGAGGCTGGGGCACCTGAAATTATAATAACTGATCCCAGTAAGAAAGGCACTCTGCCTCTTCAAAGCATTCCTTAAAAATGTCATTTATTAGTGCCAGGACTAGAAAGAAAGAGATGATAATATAGGTAACCTTACATCCCTCGAGATGCTGGGAACACTGAGCAGATCCCATTCACAGAAGCGTTGCTCCATTTTGGTCCGTTGAGTTTTAGAGCATTTTCTTCAAAGGAAACAGTTCCATTCATCATTTCAACTGTCAAACGCTACAACTCTGCCAGTTGTTTATTGCATGTGAAAAACTACGAGCAGCTTTCCCAACCTTGTTTCTTAGGGTGGAAACCAAGGTGTTGAGCAGGGGAGTAAGAATGATGCAAAGAAGAGCCACTGCTCTGCCTAGCGACCCTTTGGAGGGGGCTCCCATGTACGTGGAGACACACGTGCCATAGAAACTGGCCACAGCAGTGAAATGGGAAGCACGGGTTGAGTCAGCTCAGTGCCTGCCTTCTGCACAGCAGAGCCACAGGATGATTCTTGCTCTGCACCTGTGGAGAAGTGAGGATGAAGTGGAAGCAGCAGAGGGTCACCTCACCAATACTGAATGTGATGACATCCTTGTTGGCAGAAGTGCCAGCACAAGCCATGTCCAGGAGGAGGGGTGGCAGATGACTGAACTGGTGCATGTGCCTGGGTGCGCAGTAAACCAAGAGGGACGTGATCTTCTCATTCCCCTGCATGCTCTTTATGAGAGCAATTTGATCTCCCTCAGAAATACACCGTTTCACTGTCCCCATTTCTGTGCTGACTGCCCTCAGTTCCCACAGGTTTAACTCCAGTTTCCAGCCTCAATTCATTCAGCAGAATGAGTGACTTTTCCCTGCTGATGCCTCCAGGCCATGGCCCGAGATTTGGTGATGGAGGAAAGAGGTCACCCCAAAGCCTGTTCCCTGCATTACCACTCCTGCTATTCTGCGGAGCCAATCATCTTCTGGAACTCCACACCCACTACCCAACCACCCCAGCACAGCTCCGGCCATAGCAAGAGGAACACCCTTCCTCAAAAGCTCATAGGGCTGCTGCCCCCTCAGGGCCTCCTGCCTTTCTGGGCATCCATGAGCAGAGGCAGAGCAGGGCAACACCTGATGCTCATTGTCAGCAGAACAGCCAGGGATGCCTTCCTCAGCTCCAAGGGATGGTTCCCAAAAGAGAAGCCCCTGCAAGCCGTCCCAACCTCCCACTCCTCTGAGAATGGAGATGGGTCTCCTTGTGCTCTCAATCCCTTCCATCCCTTCTCCTTTGGAAGCCAGGCAGTGTCCCTAGAGGGAAGGACCACATAGAGGCCAGGCTTGAATGCAACAGAACTTTAATGATTCAAAAGAGGGAAACGAAGTCACTCCACATGGAGGCCACCAATGCGTGGGGCCCCAAGGGCAGCTGTGAGTCTGCTGTCCTTGGCTATGGAGAAGTTCCCACATCATGTCTGTCATCCTGGCCCACAGAAGGAGATGAGACAGACAGTCCCTAGCAGGCTGGCATTAGGGGGACAAAGGGATCCAAAGCAAACAAGGAAAAGGGAGAGAAAGGCAAAGCCATTCCGCTGTGTTGAAAACAACACTCAAAAGATCAATCCGCTGCCCAGCACCATGTTCTGAGTTCCTCAGGGAGTCTCTTCTTGGGGCTTTCCTATAATCTTTATCAGAGGAGGGACCTTCTTCCATAGTAGCGGCTGGAAATGCCAGAGAGGTCACAGCACCCAGAGGTGATGGGCACTCCATCACAGCTGAGGATGCTGCCAACGGCAGCGGAGGTGGAGGATCCCACAACGGTGTTCTGTGGGAAGGAGCTGAGGATGGGGCCAGGCAGGGTCACCACCACGGGGGAGGGCTCGATGACAACGGTGGAGTTCTGGCACTGCCTGACACAGGGCTCATTGCAGCTGTTGGCCAGAGGTGTTGGGCCACAGGGCCGGCAGGGCAGGCACTGGTTGTAGCAGGACATGTCTCAAGGGCCTGGAGGTGCACCTGGGAGAGGATCAAGGAGGAAAGAGAGCACAAGGGTGGGTGAGGAGCAGCCTTGTTACCCCATCAGAAAGGAGCCAAGGCCACTACTGAGTGGGGAGCTGGAATCTTGGCCAGGAGACACACAGTCTTCATCACCCTACAAAGAGTAGCCTGGCCCATGGAAGGTGTCTCCTAGAGCATAAACCAAAAGCCCTGTCAGCCACCACTCAGCTTGTCTCTAAGCAGACCTTCTCCCTGCTTTCCACTAGCATGACAAGAAGACGCAAACCCAAGGACAGAGAGAGACAATATCAGCTGAGAGGTCCATCGAAGAGAGATCTCACTTTGGAAGAGGAGGAGAAGGAGCTTCAGACTCACCTGGTTCCCAAGGAGAAGGAGGCCAGAGAAATGGAGGAGAGAGCAGGGACTTGGGCTGGCTTTTATACCTGCCCTTCATTGCCGCAGCACCAGAGGCATCCTTTGCAGAGGTAACAATTTTTGCACAAGCTCATCTTGAATGCAAACCATTTGCAGCTGATGATATGGGCTGTGCTTTGGTCTCCTTCACTGCTGCCTTTTAATTTCCAGAGTTGTACCATGCCCATTGCCCAGTCAAAGTTTCCTGTGATCACTGGGATGAAAGGCCCCAGGATTTCCAGGGCAGGAACGCAGCAGTGCAAGGCAGAAGACTCAGTTCAAGTGCTGTGTGGGTCCAGAGGAGGCAAGTGACACCAGCCTGGGTCACTTCAGTGGGGCTGTTTGGTGTCGTTCACTGGAAGAAGCTCCAGCCATCCTCCGCTGGCAGCCCAAGTGCTCCCGCACATGAGGAAGTGACACTTCCATCTCTTTCGTTCCCTCCTCAGCTCACCCCGGTGGTCGCTTGTTGTTGCCTCCCCAGGTGTGTGCGTTGTGCTGTTAGGTTTTTGACCCCATCCTGCCTAACACTGTCTTCAGGAAAAAACTGTGGCCTGTTTTGACTCGTCCCCACTCTGTGCAGTCTGTGAGTACACAAGTAAAGACATAGGAATGCCTGGGGCCTTGTCCTTTCCCAAATGCTCTAACCCTGCCACAGTTGTCCCCAGGTGTTGTCAGCAGGATCCACACCTGGGTGTGTTCCTGCATCTGTTCTTCTCATCTGTGCTTTACGAGCAGCTGTGTTAGCGTGGATGAATGTGGAATCACAAATTAGCGTATAATTTCATGGTGGCCTGCATGAGACCGTGTGTGCATGTGTGTCCTTGTGTGTCCCTCCTCAAGAAGCAATATGCTGCTCATGACAGGGACATTCTCTGTTGCTCTCTCCATGAGCACCAGAGAGCAGCAGATTCCCAGATTCAGAAGGCACCTGAGTGCAGCTGAGTGGTGATGGCACCAGCCTGCTGGAGATGTGTCCAGGGAAGAGGCACTGAAATGCAGCCCCTGCCTCCTGACACCTCCTTCTCCTGCCCCTCCAAAGCTTCTGCCAATTTCAGGCCACAAGAACAGTTTCACTCCTGTTTGACTCCTTAGTTTAATTCATATTAGCAATATTGGGAGCTCCTCAGCAGGGTTGGCAGTCCCCGCTCCCTGCCTCTCCAGGCCAGGACACAGTTCCTTTCCCCAGTATTAGAGAGTTCAAAAGGACAGGGATTGCTTTCTGGGCAAGGAGAAAGGATGAGGGATCTTGTCCACCATGTGCTGGCCATCCCTGAGTGGATCTGCTTCCAAAGCACTATTGATGTGTCTGGGATGGGACATAGCCCTCTCTCATGCCCAAGCCAATGCCAAACATACTTGTGCTCTTCACAGGCGTGGTGCTGTGCCCGGCAGGGGCTGAGACCTTTTCCCAAACAGGTCCTGAATGAAAGGAACACAGAGTCTGATATCACTGCGCTGTGATTAGAAGAACAGACTCCGTGGATTTCATAGGAGAAGCCAAAGAACTGATGACAGCTTTGATGTTCATGCCCATTATGAACACTAGTGTCGGTGGTGTCTGGGGTGGGACACGGCCCTCTCTCATGTCCATGTCAATGCCAAATGGGCTTGTTCAGCACATTGACCTGATGCCAAGTCAGGCAGGGGCTGAGACCTTGGATCAAACAGGTCCTGAATGAAAGGAACCTGAAGCCTGACATCGCTGTGCTGTGAGTGGAAGGACAGACCCTGTGGCTTGCACAGGGAAAGCCAAAGAGCTGACAACTGCTTTGGTCTTACAGCCTACAAGGACCTTCATGTCCCACACTGGAATCTCAGTCTGAGTGCCCAGCAACTGCCGCAGGAGGGTACAGACATTAGATTTGAGGCCACATCCACCAAAGCCTAGTGCTGTCCCACAGGGGTTTCCAAAAGGGACCCTCTTTCCGACACGGGGTGTCAAGGGTGTATGGAGTTCCTGAGCCCATCTCCCCTCCTGAATGTTTGTCTTCCTGGACTCAGGCCCAACCAGGAGACAGTGTAGCCAAGGCTTCCCCCTTCCCTTTCATGTACTTTGGTGAGCTCATTGCCAGGGGACATTGCTCATTGCTCTGCTGGGACAGCTCAGCCAGGGATGACTTCCCTCTCTGTGGAGCTGCTTCTGAGCTGAGACTCTAGTGTAGTTGAGGGCAAAGCTCATTGCATTCTCAGGAGGTGATGGGCACTGTGGACAAGAAAAGGCAGTGGAGATGAGTATCTAGAGTATAGCAGGACCTCTGACAGCCTCTCCTGTCCTTTTTATGACCTAACTGGAGGTAATTGGGCTCAATAAGAGGATGGTAAGGTTACAGTGGAATGTCGGTCAGAAAGAGTTGTGAGCAGTGGTGCAAAGCCCAGCTGGCAGACACGACCTTGTGGGGTCCCTCAGGGATCAGCAGTAGCACCAACACTTCCTAATGTTTTCATGTACAGTAGTGGTAAGATCAGCACTTCCTGCAAGTTTGGGGATGATGCCCAAGTACAGGGAAGAGGCAGGACACTGATCTCTGTAAGCCAAATTGTTCCCAGCAGGTCCATGAAGTACCTGTTTCAAGGAAACCGAGAAGGTGGCCTAGACTCTGGAAGCACCCAATGACAGGAGTAGAGGCAATGGACAGTAGCTGGAGCATGTCGAGCTCAAATTCAGTAATGGGCTAAAAGAATTGAGAACAGGAATGGATTTCCCTGGGGGTTTCTGCAATCTCCATCCTGGAGTGGCCTGATATAATGGGAATCAATAATGGGAACTGTTCAATGCAGGTGTTGGTCTAGATGACCTCTGAAGATCTCTTCTCACCTACATTCTGACACTGGGATTCCCCACCAACCCTGCCCTCCCTGACCCCTGCCCACCCATGGGCACATTTGTCTTCACACTCCCTCTGCCCCAACACAACTCCTAGGCATTGTGCTGGGGCTGCAGAGCAGCAGCTGAAGGGAGGCCCTCAGCCTCCTCACTCCCAGCTGCAGGAAACGAGTGGCTGCTGGTACCAGCCCCTGGGCTCGGAGAGAGCTCTGGGAAGCTGGTCCATGCGCTGGTACAAGGCCCCGCTGCTGTGCCAGGCTGCAGCTGGCGCTGTGCAGGCGTCTTCTTACGGGAGGACAGGGAGAGTCCATTTCCCAGTTGGGCAAAGTGCTCCCCGTGCCGGGGAGAGCCCCTGAGCACTCTGAGCCCAGGTGAGCCCCCGAGCGGCGCCGGCACAGAGCTGAGCTCCGGGGCGGAGCTGGCGGCGGCGAAGAGGAGAGGAGGCGGTGGAGAGGAGGCGGAGCGGCCGGAGCAGAGAGCCGGGGCTGGCGGGGGGCAGCGAGGCGCGGGCGGCGGAGCGGCGGGATGCGGCGGTGCCGGGGCGCAGGGCTGTCGGGGCTGGCCGCACTGCTGCTGGGTGCGTGGGGCTGGCGGTAGTGGATGGGTCCAGGGCTGTGCCCGGCGTGTTCCCCGGGGAGCCCAGCGCCAACTCTTCCCTCTCCTTCTTCAGCCTCTCTTTCCCGCTCCTGGCTCTCTGCCATCTTTTATGCCTCCGAGCCTCCTCTTGCTATTTTCCCGATGTCCTCACCGTTTCGATCGGTAGACCTGCTTTGCATTCACCTTTGCATGTCTATTTTTGCATGCACCCTCTCCTTCCCCTGTGCATTCTGCAGTTCTTATTGCCCTGAAGATTGTCGTCTATCCTTTGCTGTAACACCCACTTCCCCTCCTGGTCCTCTCTCGCCATCCATCCACCCACCCACCCACCTGACTTTTATCTAATCTCCGCATGCATAAATTTCAACTTCCCTCCCTGCCTTCTCTCATGCCTTCAGACACCCACACCCGGGTCACTCTCCATTTGTGTTGATAGGCCCATACTGCCATCTCTTCCTGTCCTGTGTCCCTGCCACTGTTCCTGACAATTCCTCTGCTAGAAGAGCCATCACAGCTGGACCACCTTTAACAGCTGTTGTCCTTTCCTTCTCCTTTCTCAGCAGCAGCTGCAGGAGGAGCCCACGTACAGCAGCAGCAGACGGTAGAGACCCCCGAGGGCACTGGCATCAGCATAAATTGCTCGCACCCCAATATAAACTCTTACGACTTCAAACACTGGTACACTCAGCTGCCAGGACGAGGCCCTGCATTGCTCGTGCGCACACTTGAAGATTCGAAAGAGCTGCGGGACCCGCCGGGGCGGCTGTGGGTGTCGGCAGACCGCCGCTCCAGCGCCCTGTGGCTCGCCCGGCCCCGGCGCGGGGCCGCGCTCGCGTATTACTGCGCCCTGGGAGACACGGGGAGAGGAGCCGGGGCTGCGGCCGGGCAGGAATCGGCGCGGGCGGGGCCGGGCGTGTGTGTCGGGGTCAGGGGGACAGCCCCGGGCGGGCCCACCAGGGGGCGATGCCGCCTCGCCCCAACCGGCTCCAGCTGGCCCCGAGCTCCGGGCCGCTTCCCCCGCCCGACTGGGTCCGGCCCCGGCAGCGGCAACCCCGCACGCCCTGAGGGACGCACAGAGAAATCCCCCGCCGCACTGCCGCCGCCGCCGGGGCAGGAATGGCGCCCGGAGCGCTTGCGGTGTCCCGCGGTGTCCGGCAAGGAGAGATGGCAGCGGCCGGCCCCGCTGGCTCCCGGCCAGGAGCCGCGCCTTCCTGCACCGCACAGGGCGGCGGGCGGCAGAGATCCTCCTGCCCACGGGCAGCCGCCCAGCCCTCGCTCCTGCCGCACGGACCGCCCACTGCTGCTGCTCCATGGGCAGGGGCTGGCGATCTCTTTCCACCCCACTCACGTTGCCAGGCACTCTTAGAAGAGAAAGACCCAACTGCTACAGTGCCATCTCAAGCCCTTGCTCTGAAACCACAACCACAAGTGGTTTCTTGCTGGGAACTTTGTCAATCCACTCAGCTACACACTTACAACTTGAATCCTCCAGCTTCACACTGCTTCTAGTGTTGCAAAGGCATCCTGTGGAGCTTGCAGTTCTACTCCGGCACCAACTTGAGAAAGAGATACTCATTGTCACAGACACCTTCAAGTCTCTTCTGCAGTGCCTGGTGATCAGAACATAGAGCTTGTGGCACCAGATTCCCGTTAACCTCAGATTGAGAGCCTTTGGTGTTGAAGGGAAGTCCAGGAGAAAGGAGAGAAGCCAGAGCTGGGCACTAGCTGAAAGACACATCTGAGACTCAAGGTCAGACTCAGGAGGGAGCCCCAAAGAGATGTGCTAAGTTACCCTATGGGGCTGAAGGTCTGTGGGGAGAGCTGAAAAGGGGCTTCTGGGCATGGGGTCCTGGGCCCAGCTAGTCCCCAGTGAGGCCTGTGTGGCTGTAGGAGCTGAGAGAGCTGGGACAGTCCGTGTTCAGAGGCTTCAGGGGCAGAGAGGAAAGGCTCAGTCCTCTTCCCTGCCTCAGCTGGGGCCTGTAGTGGCAACCATAATTGTATTCCAAGGGAACTCCTGGCAGGTTTGCAGTCATTGGAGAGCAGACGGCAGCCCACTGTCCTTCTGAAATGGCCTTGACTGAACAACAGGACAGTAAAGGCCTTGTGGGAGCGTGGCTGTGAATGGGGGCTGTTGTGCCAATAACGTGCTTCCTGCAGTCCCTGCCAACTGTATGAGAAAGGCCCTGGGTGAGAAGAGGCGGAGGAGCCCTGCTCCAGGCAGCAGACACCAGAAGACATGAAAATCAAGTAGCTCTTTTGCTTGCCTGGGTATTGAGGTTCTGGGGCTCAGGGTGGGAGAAGCATGTGGAGGCTGTGTGTAATGTAGGTAAGTGAAGGGACACAGAAGGACTGCCTGCACAACAGAGAGCTGTGTTGCCATGCCAGAGTGAGGCAATGTGTCTGTCCCTGTGCAGCTGGTTTCTGGAGCAGATGCTCTTCACAGAGATGTTTCTCTTCAGGTTCCTCCTCTACGGCCAGAGGAGAAGGGAAAGAGTGTGTGACACCTGGGTCCAAGGCACTTCAGTGTGTGCCTGGTCCTCTCTCCATCCAGACAGTCCAGGGACAGGGTGGACATGGGTGGGTGCAGGGGTGCCTTCTCCCTCTCCTGCAGAGCTGGGTGCAGGCCTGTGCAGCTGGCTAGGTGGTGGGTATCAGGAGAAGTTCTCAAGGGATCTTTGTTCTTTAGATGGCCACTACTGAAACCATGATTCTTTTATGTCTCTAGAGGGCTGCCTTGTGGTAGAGGTCGGGGGAAAGGCCCAAAGAGGCCTGGCTGGAGCAGCAGGGAGAGAGTTTTGCTCCACCCTCTGGGCTGTGGTTTGGAGGCCCCTTTGATCGGACAGAGGGATAGAAGAGGTGAAGGTGCAAGCCTCAGGTCCCTCATGCTCGCAGGTCCCTGGGCACCCCCGTGAAGAGAGAGCGTGACATGGTCCTGATTTTCCTGTCAGCCCTGGTGGGACTGGCTGACTTTGGTGAGATGTGACTTTCAGGCTGGGGAGACTGAGGCAAGAGTTTGTGCATCTGGTGGTGGAAGGGAGGGGATGTGAGTGCTGACTGCCTAGGACACCCGGGAGTGTATCCGTAGGGAGATCAGGAGCTGCATATGGGTACAGCAAATAATCTGGGAGATGTCAGGAGTAATGGGCATCAAAGGAGGAACAAGACCTCACCTGAACTTTGCAGCTGCTCAGCATTCCTGAATGTGCTGCTAATACATATTAAGCCTGAAAAGAGGGAAAGGTGCTGGGGAATGGACCAACGTGGCATAGAGCAGCTTCTCTGCTGTTTGTATTGGATACAATGCTACCAATCTCTGTAGGGATGGTCATAAACAAGAAGCTGCAGAATAAACAAGGGCAAACAGCTAGTCATTTCTGAAGCTAGGAAAAGTGAGATGGACAGTGGGGACAGTGAGCAAACTGATGAAGTTGTAGATGGACAGGTCCATTGGCAAGCAAAGCTGGAAGCTCTTCCTGGCTTTACAGGTCATGCCCAAAAGGACTCTGTGCTCCAGTTCCCAGCAGAAATGACCATCCAGGTGGGACACAAGGCAACGCGGCATTGCAATTTCTCCACCAGCGATTCCAATCCCTACGCCTTCTGGTACCAGCAGAGCCAGACCCAGTCCCTTCAGATGCTGCTATGAGTAAGCAAGTACAGAGCTCATGAGGCATCAGGGAGGTTCTCCTCCACACTGTCTGCAAAGGACTCCCAAGTGCTTCTGCATGTGCGAGACACCGAGCTCCAGGACAGCGCTGCCTATTTCTGTGCACTGAGCCCACACTGGTGCCCACAGCTGGCAGCAGTGCACAGAAACGTGGGGGTGCTCTGAGGAGCAGTTCCCTCCCTGCCACTGCTTGCATGGAGCTCTGAGCTCAGCCTGCCCAGCAGTGGCACCTGGGGCTGTGGTGAGGGTGGGCCTCTGCCTCCCCAGCCTGTGCTGCTGTGAAGCACATGCCAATGTGACTTTTACAGCTGTGTCTAGATCCAGGGTCTTTGTTGGTGAATAGAACCAAAGAAACCTGACTTGGGGCAGGCCCATTGGAGGCTAAACCATAAAGAAGCCAAACCAGGCTTGTAAATGCCCTCTGCTTAGAATAGCTGGTACAGTGGCGTGAGTCCGCAGGGCAAGTAACCTAGATGTTCCGTATGGATTCAATCATCTCAATGGAGAGCTCTACACTCAGGTGAAATCCGTCCCACACTGATCTTAAAGGTGTGTCTGCCATCTTGATGCCTCCTCCTTCTGAAGTGGTCACATGGACGCCCTTCAGTGTCCATGTGCAGAAAGAAGAGCTTTGAGAACATGATGCCTCAAATGAAAATTGGAAGGGGGAAAAGCAAGTGCCCTTTGCACGTCCTCCCAATGAGTGTGAGGAGAGAGTTGCTGCCCAGCCAGGCTTTCACAGCTCTGCAGTTTGGGGACTTTGCCAATCTCATTGAAGTGTTTCCACAACAAAGCCCAAAATGGGTGGAATGATGGATTGTTAAAAACTGATGTGGGGTTTCAGATGTGGAAATGTCCTGACACATCTAGCATGAAGCATAGTGATTTGCATATTTTTAATTAGAAAGAACAAAGTACCTCCAGATACTGGATAGGGGGAAGGAAGAGGAGTGTGAATTTTGTTGACTGCCTTCTGTTAGAAGTAATGGCTTTTGAGATACCAGACATTGCCAAATTTTCTGTTGAACCAGAGCATGATTCTCTGAAACAGCCCCAAGAATGGGACATAAATCCTTCCAGAAAATGTCAAACTAAACAGAGAAACACATGCCCCTTTCCTAAGGCAGTGAGCCAGCTGCTAGGAATCATTTAGGGGGCACAGGTGAATCCCTGACAAAATGAAGCACTTGGCAACCTGGAATTCAAACCTGTGGGAGGACAACTCTTCCAGTGTTCTGTTGGAGAGCTGCTTCTGGATGGGGTTTGTGAGCCTTTCCAAGTGGTGGTCTTTAGAGCACTGGGAGGCATTCTGAGTTTACCCAGGAGGGAACAGAGGGAGGTGAGAGCATTAGAATTGAGGCTCAGCCCAGCCTAAGGTGGCTGTGAGGTGAATGAAATGGGCTCAGTGGGGAACTGGTGGCTTCTCACTACCTGTGATGCCCAGGTGCAGTTACACTTTGGTGAGAACCTTCTGCAGGGTGGAAACCATGGGAGGGAGGGGATGAACCTCTTTGGTCCCACTGAGACCGTTTGAAAAGCCACTTCACTTGTTCTGGAAGGCCCACCACAGAGCTTGCTTCACATCTTTGTTCCTGAGTGTGTAAATGAAGGGGATCAACAGAGGAGTTACAGCTGTGTGAAAGGTGTTCATGAGTTTGTTCAGATCCAGTGAGTTCTGGGCCGATGGCTTGACGCACAGGAACATGGTGGAGCCATACCAGAATGTGATAACACTGAGGTGGGCGGAGGAAGTGGAAAATGCCTTTTTCTGACCATGAGCTGACATGATTCTGAGCATGGAAGAGGTGATGTACGCGTAGGAGAGCTGGGTAACCACACAGGGGGCCACCAGAACAGTTTAGGAGGCAAGGAATGTCGCTAGCTCCATGGGCCACATGTCACTGCAGGAGAGGGCGAGGCAGGAATCTATATCACAGAGGAAATGATTGATGACATCTGGCCCACAGAACATCAGCCTGGATGTCAGAAAGGCCATCAGCGAGACGGACAGAAAGCCTCCCAGCCAGGAGCTGAGCACCAGCCGAGCAGAGAGGACACTGCTCATGAGGGAGCTGTATCTCAAGGGGTAGCGTATGGCTAAGTAGTGGTCATAGGCCATGACAGACAGGAGAAAACACTGAGTGGAGCCTAGGGAGAGAAGAAAGAACAACTGGAGGATGCAGACGTTGAAGGAGATGGTCTGGCTACTCCCCAGCATGACTCCTATGGCTTTGGGAACAACACGAGTAGTGTGCCAGATCTCCAGAAAGGGGAGATTACGGAGGAGAAAGTACATTGGGGTACAGATGTTGCTGTTCATCCACATGAGAGCCATGATGGATGCATTGCATGTTACTGTCAGGGAGCACGTCAGTGCAAATACCACCACAAGGGAGACCCAGAAATGCCACGTGCCTGGCAAGCCAAGAAAAATGAATTCTTCCACAGTTGTCCCATTTGCAGTGTGTTCCCGAGGATTGAGGTTCATTTGCAAAGACAGGAAAGTTTCTGTGAGAGTCTGCATGCCCGTGCTGGTCCTTCAGATGCCACTAGGAGTGAAACTAGAGCAAATGATGCCTCATCAGCCTCATTGCTTTCTATGTGGAGATGGGAGGCACTGTGGGAAGGGGAGGGGTACTGCCTGGGGTGTACCTTGATTTCATCAAGACCTTTGACCTACCTTCATGGGTGCACACACGTGCACACCCATGCGCACACAGAGGTATGCAGACTCACAGGCATGCACGTGCACAATTACGAATATACAGACCAGTCACACACATTTATGCCCTCCTCCATGTGTGTATGTGTATGGCGGTGTGCTCTCCCCCTTTCCCCACCTCGGCTGCTGCTCAAGCCATAACCATCAGTGGGAGTTGTGATGAGTTGCACCTGGACTTTGAGGGATGGCTGGCAACACAGTCAAAACACTGCCTGGAGTGGGGACCTAGCTATTTTGTTCCCATGTGAATATGACTATAGGACAACTCTCTTACTCTATAAATAGTGGACTGCGTGCCAGGGTCTCCCCTTGAGTGAGGAAACCCAGTTAAGGTTCTTCTCCTCGAGGCTGAGAGGTTCCTTGCCGCAACAGATTCTTGGTAAGTGACTAATAGCATGCTAAACTTTGAAATCTTAGCTAAGTGATATAAAGGATTGATTGCGCATATATAATCCTTTAGACATAAACCGTTGAGCAAGTCTGGGACTAGGGCTGCATCCAGCCACGCCCAGACTCCTCTCTGAGAAGGAGTTTAGAAAGCAAGGGGGTCCTTACTGAACTGCGTGACTCAATGGGAGGGTTTCCCTGACAGCTTGTCTGACCCTGTCCTCTATGCAGTAAATAAACAAGTGTGCCCTTCTACTGAAGCTCGTAAAACACTGTTGCATTCACTACTAACTTTCTTAAATTACTGTTTCATATAAATAAATATTTCACTACTTCTCTCTTATGAGTGAAGTTAATCACTCCCCCCATGACAGTCTGCGAAAACACATACACATGGATACAATTGCCAGAACACATACCCACAGAGAACATTGGTGCACGCTCACATTTTCATGTGTATTACCACAGGCACGCACATGTATGTGTGAATGTGTTGTCCCAAATCTGGGTTCTTTACCCGGTGTGCAAGCCAATAACACACATAGCAGAGATATTTCCAAGTTTATTCCATTACTGCGCAGAAATGGAGTGCTCGTTCCAGGGGAGCACACCTTAGTTTCAAAAATTTCCCTTTTCATACACTGATTATTACATATTCTAATAATTGATACATATTCATTGTTATTCTCTTTAATGATTGGTCAAGGTTTCTTTGCTTCCTTTATGTATTGGTATGCAGACTCTGTCCTCTTCGTCTGTGCTTCTCTTTTAAATAGGTGGTATCAATGGGTCGGTGGTCACGGTCTCCCCCTGCCAAAATTACCTTTTAACTACTTCTCCTCTAATCTTAGATTAATCATGTCTAGTTACTATTTCTCTGTAATTAATGAAACATGGTTGGCGCTGTATAGATGACTTCTAGCAGCAGCAGCAGGTTCCCTTGGTTGCTTCAGATACATGCTATATTTCACTTTTCAAGTTAATATCAATTTTACTACAAGTGCACACATGAGTACAGCGAGAGGAACGTGTACACAGCCACAATCATGCACACACACCACTGAGAACCAGGACTCCTGACACCAGCTCTCAGCCCCTCTAGAGGAATCTAGGCCAGTCCTTCAGACCCTACAGGTAAGGAAGGAATCAGCCCTGCATGCTCTGTATCAGAGCAATATGATCTCCCTCAGAAATATACCGTTTCACTGTCCCCGTTTCTGTGATGACTACCCTCAGCTCCCACAGGCTTAGCTCTAGTTTCCAGCCTCAATGCATTCGGCAACATGGATGACAATCCCCTGCTACTCCTCCCGATGCCTACTGGCCATGGCCCCTGGATTGGGCGATGGAGGGGAGAGGAATGTGGAGTGGCAGCTATGGGCCATCCCAAGGGCTGTTTCCTGCTTAACCACTCCTGCCATTCTGCAGAACAAATCATCTTCTGTAGCCCCACACTGACCCTCTGACAGCCCAGAGCAGCTCTGGCCATAGCAAGAGGAAGGCCCTTCCTCAAGAGCTCATGGGGCTGCTGACACCTCAGGGACTCCTGCCTTTCTGGACATTTGTGGGCAGAGATAACAGCAAGGCAAGGCCTGATGGTCACTGGCAGGAGAGCAGACCAGGATATCTTCCTCAGCTTCAAGGGTTGGTGCCCAAAACAGGAGCCACTACAGGCTGTCCCAACCTCCCACTCCTCTGAGAATGGAGACGTGTCTCCTTGTGCTCTAACCCCCTTCCACCCCAGAGCAACACCTTTCTCCTTTGGTAGCTTGGGGAGTGTCCACAGAGGGAAGGACCACATGGAGGCCAGGCTTGAATGCAGCAGAAGTTTAATGAGTCCAAAGAGGGAGACAAAGTCACTCCAGGTGGGGGCCGCCAGTTCATGGAGCCCCACGGGCAGCAGCAGAGGCTCTGTTGTCCTTGGCCGTGCAGAAGTTCTTGCATGCTGCCTGTCTGCCTGCCTGCCCCATAGAGGGAGAGGAGACAGCAGGTCCCTACCAGGCTGGCATTAGTAGCACCTTACTGCCAAGGGGAACTGAAGCAGTCAAAGAAAAGGGAGAGAAAAGCAAAGCTCTTCAGCTACACCGAAAACACATCCTAAATCTCGATCCCTTGCCCAGCATCATGTTCTGCATTGCTCGAGATGTCTCCCTGGGGCTTTCCCAGCATCTTTATCAGAGGAGGCACCTTCTGCCACAGTAACGGCTGGAAATGCCAGAGAGGTCACAGCACCCAGAGGTGATGGGCACTCCATCACAGCTGAGGATGCTGCCAACAGCAGCAGAGGTGGAGGATCCCACAACGGTGTTCTGTGGGAAGGAGCTGAGGATGGGGCCAGGCAGGGTCACCACCACAGGAGGAGGCTCCATGACGACACTGGAGTTCTGGCACTGCCTGATGCAGGGCTCATTGCAGCTGTTGGCCAGAGGTGTTGGGCCACAGGGCCGGCAGGGCAGGCACTGGTTGTAGCAGGACATGTCTGAAGGGCCTGGAGGTGCACCTGGGAGAGGATCAAGGAGGAAAGAGAGCACAAGGGTGGGTGAGGAGCAGCCTTGTTACCCCATCAGAAAGGAGCCAAGGCCACTACTGAGTGGGGAGCTGGAATCTTGGCCAGGAGACACACAGTCTTCATCACCCTACAAAGAGTAGCCTGGCCCATGGAAGGTGTCTCCTAGAGCATAAACCAAAAGCCCTGTCAGCCACCACTCAGCTTGTCTCTAAGCAGACCTTCTCCCTGCTTTCCACTAGCATGACAAGAAGACGCAAACCCAAGGACGGAGAGAGACAATATCAGCTGAGAGGTCCATCGAGGAGAGATCTCACTTTGGAAGAGGAGGAGAAGGAGCTTCAGACTCACCTGGTTCCCAAGGAGAAGGAGGCCAGAGAAGTGCAGGAGAGAGCAGGGACTTTTATACCTGCCCTTCATTGCCGCAGCACTAGAGGCATCCTTTGCAGAGGTAACAATTTTTGCACAAGCTCATCTTGAGTGCAAACCATTGCAGCTAATGATATGGGCTGTGCTTTGGTTTCCTGCACTGCTGCCTTTTCATTTCCAGAGTTGTTCCATGCCCATTCCCCATTCCCCAGTGAAGGCTTCCTGTGATCAGTGGGATGAAAGGCCCCAGGATTTCCAGGGCAGGAATGCAGCAGTGTGGGCAGAAGACTCAGCTCAAGTGCTGGACAGGTTCAGAGCAGATGACAATAGCCTGGGTCACTCTGCTCATCTCGCCTCATCTCACCCCAATGGTCACTTACTGTTGCTTCCCCAGATGTATGTGTTGCACTGCCAGGTTTTCACCCTACCCTGCCTAATACTGCCCGGTTCCCAGGGGTCCTCAGAAGAATCCATGGTTCATGGTGTTCCTGTGTGTGTTCTTGTCTTTTGTGTACTTGTAAGCAGCCAGGTTTTTGTGAATGCACATGGGAACACAAATTTGTGCATGATTCCATGCCAGCGTGACTGAGCCTGTGTGTATGTGTCCTTGTGTGTCACTCATCAAGAGGGCATGTGCTGGTTATGGCAGGGATACTGTCCGCTGCTCTATCCATGAGCACCACAGAGCAGCATGTTCCCCGGGGCAGAAGGAGCCCGAGTGCAGCTGAGCGGTGATGGCACCAGCCTGCTGGAGGTGTATCCAGGGAAGAGGCACTGAAAGGTAGCCCCTGCCTCCTGACACCTCCTTCTCCTGCCCCTGCAGAGCTCACACTCTGCTGCTGCCCATTTCAGGCCACAACGAGGATGGTTTCACTCCATTTTGGATCCTTAGTTGAATTCAGTGTGACGCTATTTAGAGTTCCTCAGCACGGCCTCTCCAGGCCAGGGCACAGCTGCTCTCCCCAATGCTAGAGAGTTCAAAGGATGCGGATTGCATTCTGGGCAAGGAGAAAGGCTGAGCAATCCTGCCCACCTTGTGCTGGCTGCCCCTGAGTGCACTTCTTTCCAATGCAGTGTCGGTGGTGTCTGGGGTGGGACATGACCCTCTCTCATGTCCATGTCAATGCCAAACGTACTTATGTAGCTTATCAACCTGGTGCGGGGACAGGCAGGGGCTGAGACCTTGGATCAAACAGGTCCTGAATGAAAGGAACATGAAGCCTGACATTGCTGTGCTGTGAGTGGAACGAGAGATCCTGTGGCTTGCACAGGAAAGCCAAAGAACTAATGACCACTTTGGACTTCAGCCAATAAGGTCCGTCATGTCCCACATTGGAATCTCAGTCTGAGCCCAGCAGCTCTCCCTGGGAGGAAAGGGACGTTGGATTCAAGACCACATCCCCCAAAGCCAGCTACTGTCCCACAGGGCTGTCCAGTATAGACCGTCTTTCTGACAAGGGCTGTGCCCAGTGGGGAAATTTTCTAAGGCCATGTCCCCTCCTGAATATCGGTTGCCCTGAGCTCACATCAAGCTTGGAGACAGTACAGCCAAAGGCTTTCCCCCTTGCCTTTGAGAGACCTCAGTGAGATCAGAGCCAGGGAGCTCTGCTAGGAGAGCTCAGCCAGGGCAGGTTCCCCTCTCCGTGGAGCTGCTGTTTCTGATCTGAGGCTCTAGTGTAGCCACGATAGCTGACTGTTCCTTCTCTATTGTGAACTGAGAGCATCCAGCAGAACCCCGTGCCCTTCCCTTCCACATCTGGTTTTAAATGTCCAAGTTTTGTCCAAGAATGTCCGAGACATATTCGAGAAAATAAGAGTACTGTTAAAATAGCAAGCACTTGACCTCCAAACCTTCCTGCGCTCTGCCCGCCGGGGCCCCTCCGGACAACCAGGAGGGGTTTCACAGTTCGTTCCCCTGTAAAAGCTCAGATATACAATGGAAAACTGAGTCCGCCAGGTACAGAATTTCACACACCTGCCCAAATGTTCCTGCTAGTGTTACAAAGTCATTGCATGGGGTCAGAAGTTGAAGCTCCCCAGCGGCAGGAGAATGGCATGTCGAGGTCAGAGGCACCTTCAAACGCTCCCCACAGGGGCTCAGTGGTGAGACCAGGAGCTTGTTTGACAGGATTCAGCACCTTGGCAGCTGGGGCCCAGGAGACAGGGTAAACCGCTTGGCCTGGACACACTGAGCGCAGCCTCAAGGCATGCCAGGTTTCTCCTTGAGGAGTGAGTCAGAAAGGGATTTGCTGAGTTGCCCTCAGGGGCTGGAGGTCTGAGGGGAATGAGAGCTGGCAGGAGGCCTCTGGCAAGAGGCTGTGGGCTCCAGCCAGGCCCCGGGGAACTCTGTGTGACTCAAGCAGCTGACAGAGGTGGTCAAACCCATAGGCAGAGGCTTCCAAGGCACAGAGTGAAGGATCTGTCTTGCTCCCTGTCCCCGTCCCCTGCACCATGGGGCTTCCCCCACCTGACCGGAACCGGCATCAGCATCAGCACTGGGCGTGGCATCAGCATCCACCATGGCCCCAGCACCGGCATCACCGGGTCCTCCTTGGAGTCAGTGCCTGGGCTCAGCCCCATTTCTCATCAATGGCTCCTGTGGGTCTGTGCTCCTGAAGGCAGCGAACAGCCCCTTGGTCAGCAGACACATGGAGACTGAGATGCTCAGTGCAAGGCAGGGAGGGGAGTGTGGTGTTTCCTACAAGATCCTCTTGCTTCCCCATAAAGTGCTCCCAGTGTTCTGGGTAACGTGGCATTCTCTGGCCTGTCCGTAAAGACCTGACAGCTTTGTCTCAGAAATGCCTCACAGACGTAGAATAAGTTGCAATGGCAGTCATCCACTCCAGCGAACCATAAATGTTTGTAAGAGCTCCTTCAAGTTCTCTTTACTGTGGCCTACCACCTGCTCCTCAGCCCTGTCAGGGGCAGACCTTCACCTGGGCTGTAGTGGTTCCCTTGCTTTGCAGCAGTGCTTGATTTTATTCCTCTGACACCAATGGAGACAAAGAATTCACCCCAGAACACCTTTGGATCCTCCCTCTTGCCTAGGTAGCTGATTCCTTCTGGACATGACAAAGCTGTTTCAAACAGGGCAGTACGTTGCCCCAAAGGAAACACCAATATAGTCAAACAGGGGGACCTCCCCAGGGGGCACATGCTTCTGCTTGTCTTGTCTTCTCCGTGTATCTCCTAATCATAGTGGGAATAGCCTCATGGTTGTCACCGCAGGATCCTGAGGTAGCTCTTCCTTGGCTGGTTTTCCTTCTTGGAGATCTGCTGTGCCACCACCGTTGTCCCCAGATGCTGGAGGCATTCCATCATTTGTGTTTCCTGCTTTCCTTTTCCCACTTCTTCCTAGGTATGACTGAGTTCCTGATCCTCTCAGCCACGTCCTTTGATCATTCTGTCACCATATGCAAGCTGCTCGGTGAAAAATGCTGTCACGACAAAGAAAGTCTGCTTCCTGCCAGCACTGGGAGCACGCACAGTGGGCTTTATGGTCATCTTTGCCCAGGTGGCTCTGCTGCTGCAGTGCCCTTTGTGCACCAAGAAGGTTGCTGACCAGTTCTACCGAGATGCTGGGCCAGCAGGATCATGGCCTGTTTGGGTTGGGTTGACCTTGTCTGGCTGCCAGGTGCCCACCAAGCTGCTCTGTCACCCCCACTCCTCAGGAGGACAGGGGGAGAAAAGAAGACGAAACAAGAGAAAACAAGCTCATGTGTTGAGAGAAGGACAAGGAGATCACTCAGCCATTACTGTCACAGGCAATACAGGCTTGACTTGGGGAAATCAATTTAATGTATTGACAATCAAATCCGAGTAGGATAACAGAAAATAACAAATCTAACAGCACCTTCCCCCCACCCCTCTCTTCTTCACAAGCTCAACTTCACTCCTCACTTCTCTGCTTCCTCCTCCCAAGCATCTCAGGGGGAAGGGGAACGGGGGGTGCAGTCCGTTCATAACGCTTCTTCTCTGCCACTCCTTCCTTCTCGTGCTCTTCCTCTGCTCCAATGTGGAGTCCTTCCCATGGGAGACTTTGTGAACCGCTCCAACACAGGCCCTTCCCATGGATTGCAGTTCTTCATGAACTGCTCCAGCATGGGCCCTTTGCATGGTCTGCAGTCCTTCAGGCACAGATTGTTGCAGTGTGGGTCCCCCGCAGGGCCACAGGTTCCGCCAGAAAACCTGCTGCAGTGTGGGGTCCTCTCCATGGGGCCACAGGTCCTGCCAGCAGCCTGGTCCAGCGTGGGGTCTCCATGGAGTCACAGCTTCCTTCAGGGCACATCTACCTGCTGTGGTGTGGGGTCCTCCATGGGCTGCAAGTGGATATCTGCTCCACCTCTAACCTCCATGGGCTGCAGGGGGACAGCCTGCATCCCCATGGTCTTCACCATGAACTACAGGGGAATCTGTGCTCTGCGCCTGGAGCACCTCTTCCCACTCCTTCTTCACTGACATTGGTTTCTGCAGGGCTGTTTCTCTCACCTATTCTCACTCCTCTCTTCCAGCTGCTCTTGCGCAACTGTTTTTTCCCTTCTTAAATATGTTAGCATAGAGGTCCTACCACTATCGCTGGATGGCTCCGATTTAGTCAGTGGCGGACCTGTCTTGGAGCCGGCTGGAGCTGGTTCTGTTCAACATGGGACACATGCAACTTCTGTCATCTTCTCACAGAAGCCACCCCTGCAGCCTCCCTGATACCAAACCCTTGTCCAATAAACCAGATACAGTCCACCCCTCGCCTCTGTGAATCGCATATTTGAGAATTGTCCTTAATAGATGCATTCATCACACAATCTACAATGTTCACAAACTTCTCTTACATCAACAAAAAAGAATTCCTCACACCAAAATCGAAATAACACCATCACAACACCCACTAAGGTGGGCAATTTACACACACTCCATGCCCCGTCCCTCCACAACAATGACATCAGCAGCAATTCCCCACAATTATTCCACTCTCTGGTCTCTAGCAATATTTAGTCCATGTTCCAGGGTTCCCCAGGGCTCAATTTCAGGGCCAGTCCTCTTTAATGAGGAGGTTTCATAAATGATCTGGAGGCAGGAATCAAATGTACCTTGAGTAAGTTTGCCAACGATACTAAACCAGGAGGAGCTGTGGACTCCCTTGAGGGTAGAGAGGCCTTGTAGAGAGATCCGGGTAAACCAGAGCGCTGGGCAATCACCAGCCATATGAAAAGCAACAAGATCAAGTGACAGATTCCTCACCTGGGATGAGGTAATCCTGGTTACACATACAAACCGGGGGATGAGAGGCTGGAGAGCAGCCCCGTGGAAAGAGGTCAGAGGGTTTGGGTCGATGGCAAGTTGAATATGAGTCACCAGTGTGCCCTGGCAGCCAAAAGGGCCAACAGTGTGCTGGGGTGCATCAAGCCCAGCGTAGCTAGCTGGTTTTGGGAGATGATTGTCCCACTCTACACTGCACTAGTGTGGCCCCACCTCGAGTCCTGTGTGCGGTTATGGGCGCCTCAACTTAAGAAGGACAGCAAACTATTGGAGTGTGTCCAAGAGAACGGTGATCAAGATGGTGAAAGGTCTCGAGGGCAAGACTTAGGAGGAGTGGCTGAGGTCACTTGGTAGGTTCAGCTTGGAGAAGAGAAGGCTGAGGGGTGACCTCATTGCAGTCCACAATTTCCTCACGGAGGGGCAGTGGAAGGGCAGGTGCTGATCTCCTCTTTCTGGTGACCAGTGACAGGACACGTAGAAATGGTATGAAGCTGCATCAGAGAAGCTCAGATTGAACATTAGGAAAAGGTTCTTCACTGAAAGGGAGATCGGTCACTGGAACAAGCTCCCCAGGGAAGTAGTCACAGCACCAAGCCTGTCAGAGTTGAAGGAACGTATGGATGATGCTCTTAGTCATATGGTTTAGTTTTAGGTAGTCCTGCAAGCAGCAGGGAGTTGGACGCGATGATCCTTATGGGTCCCTTCCAACTCGGGATATTCTAAGATTCTATGACATGCCAGCACACGTAAAAATACATGTGCATATACATCCAGTTACACGGGAACCCCTGCGCAGGCACACACACACACACGTTCACCCCTGAGACTTGTCACCACATAAGTGTTCACATGTGCTTATACACACTTGCACCTATATATATATGCAAGCTCCTGTACAAACACAGATATGTGTTCGTCTGCTCACATGTATGCCCACAGACATACAAACGCACGCACACTGGCAACACACACACACTTACCTCCACACCTGCAAAAATGTGTGTGGACACAAACACATGCACAGACATAAACAGAAATGTCTTTGTTCACACACACGATGGCAGACACTCACTCTCACGTGTGCATTTGCAAATGCCCACACAAATGCAAATACAGAGGCACAAATATGCCCCCAGGTGCAGACAGATGCATATGCACAGGAGGAAGCCCAGCCTCTCCCCACACTCTGAGAAGCAGGACTCCACGGGCAGCTCTCTGCCCCTGTGCCCCTGAGGCAAGTCCTCGAAAGCCTACTGCTAAGAAGGCAAATGAGGCGCCAGCCACTGTTGGTGGATTTAGTGACAGCAGAGGGCTTTTGGGCTTTTGTGCATTGGCCAGAGGTAGTTCAACTGATTGTGTTCTCATTACAGGAAAGAGAGAAGGTGTATTGAGGTCCAAGCAGTGGGGTCTTTTTTTGAAATTTAACCATGTTCACATACCAATTCTGTCCATGAGAGACAAAGTCAAAGCTCAAGACCATCCCTATTGCTGCAGCTCCAGGCATTCTCCACTTTCCAAGTCAAAATGATCCCGACGTTTTGCAAGCTCCGGCCCATCCCTGGTGATTGCCGTAAGGCAGTTGTGGAGGTCTGGGACCAGTTCCAGCTTCAGCGCTGGGAGAGGTGCTGCCCTGACATGCTCACATGGCAGCAAATGTTGTGTGCGGGGGGTGAGCCCCATGGCCTACAGCTGCAAATGCTGGGGCTGGGACACCAGAGAGGAAGCTGGCCTGATGAAGTTGCCTTAAGATAAATACCATCTCTTCAAAAGACAAACTAATATTAATTAGCAGGTGGCATCAGGAGGAGATTTCAAGCTGTCTGAGCCAAGCCCTGACATCTGTCAGTTAACGTGGCTCATTCAAGCTCAGGGAGCTGCTCTGCTGAGGTGACCATCTCCTCATCTGCTTTTAGCACTGGAGCAGCCGGGAGAGCCAGAGGAGTGGTGGCAGAAGGCTGTGCCCAGCACTGCACTGGCACCAGGAGGACAAGCCTTGTGCCCGGAGAGCCTCCCAGAAAGGCTGGCATTTTCCAAGGGTCCTCACCTGGCCTGGAAGGCTCCCATTCAGGTCCCGCCAACTGGGACCTGCCTCCCATGGAAGGAGTCCCTCTCCCAGCTGTGGTCTGCAAGGGCAGCATCAGGAAGCAAGGTGCCAGCCAGACGGGTTTGTTAGAAATCTTCTCAGAAAGCGGCTGCCACATTGCTTAGGCTAAATCATCTGCTTCTGTCATTAGCCACAGGGCAGCCATAATAGATATGTACAATGTGTGTAAAAAGCACACCTATGTCAGGATTTTCCATTGTTGGATGTTGAGCGTGGCAGTGGCTGCAAGGTGCCAGACAAACGGTTTTTCCGGCTTTGACAAACATGCAGGTATGGCCTGCTCTGAGCAAGCTCTTGAAATTGGTGACCTGCAGAGGTGCTGTCCAACCTAAATTATGCTATGGAAAGAGTAAAGACAGTTGGGTTAGTTGGTTTGTTAAATGCTAAAAGTAAGGAGAGGACAAATGGAGATCCTACCTGTGTTGAGGAAAGTGAGAATGGAAGGGCTATGGTCAAGTGGAAGGACCGTCTCTTTGGGTTTGAGTGTGTTTTTTTCCCCAAAGAGCTTGAGATGGGAACGATTTATGAGATGGGATGGGAAGTGTGGCAGGAAACTTGATTTGTTGGTTCCTGAGACATCTTCTTTTGGACAGAGGAAGAAAGTGCCCAGTGCCTTGTTGGGCTGAGTAGGGCAGCTGGTGTCTGCAGGGTGTGGGGGTGTTGACCGTTGTGTTTCTGAGACCTGCGGGTTTGGGTATGCTGAAAGGAGCTTGGGACTAGACACCATGCAGGAGCCAGGAGAGGCCAACCCAGCCAAGGGCTTGAGGATGGAGAGAGAGAGGACACAGGCATCAGGGAAGGAGACACTCCCAACGCGTTGCAGAGGGGGATGTGTCAGAGAGGTGGGTCACCAGGTGCAGGCCTATCCCCCTTTAACCCCTCACCTTGCAAAGGCGGAAGCTGTTGACTGCAGGAGCAACATGTGCCAGTACTGGGGAAGAGAAAACCGCAGCACAGGCATTTGAGATGTGCTAAGAACAAGCATTTTCTCCTCCCCATTTCATTCTTTGTTCCCCTTGCAGAGCCACTTCCGGCAGCTCTGCTCTCTCGGGGCTTTTGGTGGGGATATGTGGGTTTTCTGAATCTCTCTCACACATGCAGGAGGATCGGTCTCAGCACACACATCAGGTATCTCGTCCTCTCTGCCTTCCTGAGGCAACCACTGGGTAAGGATTGTCTTTGACTGGAGGCATGATTCCTCTTCTTCCCAGGAGACCCACACCCCCTCAACAGGTCTCTGCGGGGAGCTGCTCTTGAATTATGGGCAAATGCACCTGCTTTCTCAAGATACTGCTACATAGAGAAAAGATGAGACCAAGAAGAAAGAGCTCCTCTCCTGACCATCATAGACCCCTTGCTTTCCTTTTCTCTTGCCATCCATCCACCTCTCTCTGCCTCTCTCTTCTGATCTCTCTGAGCCCAGTGTTTCACAGACATACCATTGCAGAAGCTCTTTTCTGTCTTGGTAGTACACCTTTCCTGACCTTGTACTTGTGTTTTGACACACAGGGTTTTTTGAAAGCTGATGCAGGGACATGAAAGCTCTCTCGTGCCACTCACGCTCTTAGGGTGTCCCAGTCTCTCTCCAGGCTGGTGCATGTCATGCAGCTTGCCCGGACTATGCATTCCTCCTGCAAGTCCTCAGTGCCTGGGCTTTCTTTTCCCTCCCTACCTTGACTTCGGAGCCTCCTGAGAGGACAGGGAATGGGGAGCAGCATGAAAGTGCTCACAGGTGTTCCCATGATCTCTCACCATGCTGGAGGTGACCTGGAGCCAGCACAGGAGGGCCAGGCACCACAGGCTCTTCCCTGGACTCTCCGGGCAGCAGGAGATTGGAAATCAAAAATGTGGGTGAAAGCACAGCTCTTCTCTGGGGGTATCCCTGTGGGAGGTAGTTGGTATTACTGTGTTGTGAGATCCACGCTGAGCTGAGGTGTGAGGCTGCCTGCTCAAAGATACCGCCTTGCTGTACCCATCCATGGGGCTAGTGCTGCAGAGAAAGGAAAAGGGAGCCCGCTCCTCTGACATTTTGCATCTCCTCTTGTTTTGCATTTCAGAGTCTTTCCCTGCACAGTCACTGACCCTCTTTTTCTTCCAGGCACCATGGGATAGACCACTGTCACCCAGCAAGAAGCACAAGTCACAGTGAAGCAGGGAGACACCTTTGAAACCACCTGCACCTACCAAACCTCCAGCTTTGATGCCTTGCTCTGGTACAAACAGAGAAAAGGACAAGCCCCACAGCATATCTCCTATCAGGCAGCAGCTGGCTACAAGCCCAGTGGCTGTCTCACCACCATGCTGAACACCACTGAGAAATACAGCCTCCTACAGCTGGAGAAAGTCGAGCTCTCTGACAGTGCCTTGTACCTCTGAGCTTTGCATGACACCCCGGTGCAGGGAGCTTCCTTGGCTGTGCAAGAGCCCAGGGGAGGGAGGGGATGGGTCTGAGCTTGGGGGAAGGGGCCCTCAGGTGTCCCTTGGCAGCGATGCTTCCCCTGTTCACCCAGGGATTTGCAAGACAAGACCCTCTTCCAGGATAGGACAGTGCCAGTGGCCTGAGAGGAAATCGAAGGGGGGTGAAAGACTCTCAGGTTCCCTTGTTTTCACCGGGGGTTATGTGGTTATTCTGCCCAATGGCTCTGGTGAGCTGGTGGGCAATGCAGGAGGTTGTGGGGGTTTGTGCAATAGTTCCCCGCTGCTGCTCTTTGCTTTCTGGATCTCCCTGCTGCACACTGCTTCCTCAGGGTTTCCTGTGGGCCTGTTTCTTTGAGCCTCTGCTCTGAGATGTGTCCCTTAGAGGCTGGAGTTCAAAGAAAGATGGAAAACCTGCCCTCTGGCAATGCTCCTTCCTGGAATTACGATTGCAATAATTTTCAAAAAAACTCAGAACCACCTTGTGGACCCTCCAGTTGCTGCATGGCCGTGTGCTGAGATCTGGAGGACCTCCTCCCCAGTGCACTCTGCCCATCCTTGGAGCCCTTCTCATGCAGTACCTCATAGGTTTCCTGCAGCCCTGCCCCATTTCTTCTGCAGTGTGACCAGGCTGTACAGCTCTATGCAAGATCTCGGTAGGGGAGTAGACCAGCAAGCAGAGGTGAGTAACAGGCTCTGTGAGGAGAAGAGCTGGCCTTAGGGAAAGCTATTTCATGATTCCAACATCAACCTGTGAGTCCCCTTAGCCTTGCACGTCTGTGTAACTGCTGGGCTGTGCAGGAAATTCTTTCGGGGTAGAGGGTGTATAGGTGGCCTGCCCTTACTACCCTTGGCCTTGCGTTCAGGCCGTGTGCCCTCATTCAGGGGACGAGTGTGAGGACAAGGATGAGAAGGCCGGATGTTGCTCTGAAGGCTTTTCCTCACACCATCTTTGCTCCTGTATCCTTGGGGGCCATCTTCTGACTGAGCTTCTTTTCCCACCACAGGGCTATCCAGAGCAGGAGGAATTCCCTTCTGCACAGGCTTGTGAGCTGCTGACCTCTCAGAGCCTCCAGCAGCACTGGGGAGCACTCTCTAAGGGAAAGCAATGGTCAGTCTCCTTGTTGCAGGACGTGTTCTGATGCCAAGAGATTCCATGTGAGCAGAGATGCTGGAATACAGGGCCTGATACCCACTGGCTGTGGAGGAGATGAGTATATCTTCCTCAGCTCCAAGGGACAGTGATTGGAAGGGACCCATTACCCCATGTCCCACCCTCCCCTTCCTCTTCTGCTTGTGCCCGCACCTTGTCCCCCACCACCCAAGACAATGCCTTTCTTCCTTGGCATACAAGGCAATGTTGACCATGAAAAGGATTACATGAAAGCAGATGTAAGTATGAGAAAACTTTAATGACTCTGAGGTGGAAAGAAGTACACTTGTAGAGGAGGTGGCCAGAGCAGGGAGAGGACCAGCAGATGACAGAAGTCTGCTGCCATTGCCCACAGTTGAGACCCCACAGGCCTGTCCCACAGAGGGAGAGGGGCCAGCAGATGCCCCACGGTGGCTTTGCAGGTCTTATGGCCTAGAAGAACAAAAAATACCAGAAGAAATGGGAGAGAGAATAAGGCAGGGAAGTTAGACTTTGGCCAGAGTTTCAGCGAAACCCATCAGCTCTCCTTTGGAAGGGCAGCAATGGCTGCTCAGCCTCCCTAAAATCAATGGCCAGGAGCTTTGTCTTCAATCCAGCATCAGGTTCCTAGGGGTCCTTGTCAGGGCTGTCACCAGCGCATTTAGCAGGGGGGGCACCTTCTGCCATAGTAGCGGCTGGAAATGCCAGAGAGGTCACAGCACCCAGAGGTGATGGGCACTCCATCACAGCTGAGGATGTTGCCAACAGCAGCGGAGGTGGAGGATCCCACAACGGTGTTCTGTGGGAAGGAGCTGAGGATGGGGCCAGGCAGGGTCACCACCACGGGGGAGGGCTGGATGACAACGCTGGAGTTCTGGCACTGCCTGACACAGGGCTCATTGCAGCTGTTGGCCAGTGGGGTGGGGCCACAGGGCCGGCAGGGCTGGCACCGGTCATAGCAGGACATGTCTCTGGGCTGCACGTGCAGCTGGGAGAGAGGGCAGAGAGGCAGTAGAGCACATACATATTTGAGGAACAGTCTGCCAGGAGTCTGTCACTCCACCACAAGCGTGTCAAAGGCACCTGCTGAGCCAGGAGCTAGAAACTGTGCAGTGAGGCAAAAGGGTTACCAGACACAGTACTGTGAGGATCACCCAGGCCCAACCAGGCTGCTGCCAATCTTTGCAGTGAAGGGCAACCTCAGCCAAGTGCCAAGTCCTCTTTCAAGATAATGCAAAGTGTCTCCAGGCCCAAGGAGGCTGCTGCCTATCTCTTAAGAGAACAGCTCCCTCAACCGAGTCCCAGACACTCTCTGACTCAGACCTTCACCCTTCTTCCCCTTCTGATGGAGAGCAGCACCACAGCCCCACTACAGGAGGGAGGAGTACACACCTGCATGAGCAGAAAACAATGCAGGGAAAGGGCTTCAGACTCACCTGGTTCCCAAGGAGAAGGAGGAGAGAGAAGTGGATGGGAGAGCGAGGAGTTGGGCTGGTTTTATGATGGCCCTGACCTGCCCTGGGCCCAGAGGTAGCTTCTACCGAAGTGGCATTGTCTAAGCTGCTCATGATGAACAGAAAACATCCCAGCTAATGACATGGGCTGGGTAGCTGTTTTCTCAATGCCGCCTTCTCATTTCCTGGCTTATGCTGTCCACCTTCCCTCATGGAGTCTTCTCCTGAGTGCTGGGATAGGAATGTGTCAGTGCCTGCTGCAGCCTCAGCTCAAGTGCCGAATGGGTGCAGTGCAGGCAAGTGATGTTGGCCTGGGGCGCACTGATGGGGTGGTCTGTGGCTGCATTGACAGGAATGAGCCAAACTACTCCCAACTCTGCAATCCTTGGTCGGTCTCCCAAGGACGTACCTTGTCTTTCCCTCTCATCTCACTCCAGTGGTCACCTGTAGGGTGCAGGTGGGCTGCACTGCTGGGTTTCATAGACTCTTCAAATCTTTTAAGCAGGAAACTAAGCAGCCCTCCCCAAGCTATGGGTATTAAAGAGCTGTAAAATTATTTCCCCCATTATTTCAATGCTGATGAAAATCAAAGTTATGCGGGTCCTCTACCACCACCAGGATGTTATTCTGCCCTAGTGAGGCCACATCTGGAGGAGGAACTTCTTTACTTTGAGGGTGGCAGAGCACTGGAACAGGCTGCCCAGAGAGGTGGTGGAGTCTCCATCTCTGGAGACCTTCAAAACCCATCTGGATGCGTTCCTGTGCAACCTGCTCTAGGTGAATCTGCTCTGATAGGGGGGTTGGACTAGATGATTTCCAGAGGTCCTTTCCAACCCTCATCATTCTGTGATTCTGTGATGACCTCCCTCGACCTGCTGACCACACCCTTCTTAATGTACCCAGGAGACCACTGGCCCTCTTGGCCACAAGGACACATTGCTGCCTCACAGTCAACTTACTGTCCACCAGGACTCCCAGGTCTCTCTCTACAGAACCACTTTCCAGCAGATCAGACCCTATCCTGTTATTCCTCCCTTGTTGTAGAACCCTACACTTGCCCTTGTTGAACTTTATTAGGTTCCTCTCCACCCAAGTCTCCAGCCGGTCTATGTCTTGCTGTATGGCACCACAGCCTTCTGCTGCAGAGCATCGGAGAAGGCCCACTCATTGAGCAGGGGGACTACAGTTCCTCTAGCCTTCCTTTTGTCACCTGTGTCCTTAGAGAAGGCCTTCTTGTTGCCTTTGACATCTGTTGCCAGAGTCAGTTCCACTTGGCCTTTGCCTTTCCTAACCTCATCCCTGCATGCTTGGACAGTGTCCCTGGAGTCCTCCCCAGTTTCCTCTGCTCACTTCCTTCTTGTGTTTTAGTTTGGCCAGGAGCTCCTTGTTCATCCATGCAGGCCTCCTGGCATGCTTTCCTGACTTTCTGCTCATTGGGATGGCCCGCTCTTGAGTTTGGAGGAAGTGGTCCAGATGTCTTAAGCCTCTGTTGCCTCCAGGGCTATACCCCACAGGAATTTTCTAAGCAGATCTTTAAAGGCACCAAAGCCTGCTGTCCTAAAGGCCCAGGTTATGAGCTTGCTATTTACCCTCCTCAGTCCCCTTGGGATCATGAACTCCACCATTTCACGGTCACTGCAACCCAGGCTGCCTTTGATCTTCACATCCACAACAAGCTCTTCCTCCTTGATACCTATGAGGTCCAGCAGAACACCTGTCCTCGTGGGATCCTCTATCACTTGGGGGATGAAGTTGTCATCCATGTACTTGAGGAAACGTGCTTATGTCCTGCAGTGCTGTTGTTCCAGCAGATATTGGGGTGGTTGAATTTTCCCATGAAGGCCAGTGAATATGAGACTGCTCCTGCCTGCCTGTAGAGGGTCTCCTCTGCTGGTTCTTTCTGATCAGGTGTCCTATAGGGGACACCCACTGCAGTATGTTCTTTATCTGTCTTCTCTTTAATGCTTACCCACAAGCTCTTGGTTGGCACATCACCCATCCTCAGGCAGGGCTCCACGCACTCCAGCTGCTCTCTCACAGAAAGAGAAAGTCCCCCTCCTCATCTTTTCAGTCTGTCTTCTGAAAGAGCCTGTATCCCTCCACTGAAACATGCCAGTCATGGGAGCCATCCCACCCTGTCTCCATGATCCCAACATGATCGTAGCCCTGCAACTGCTCACTGATCTCTAACTCCTCACATTTATTCTCTTTAAAGGCAATGAACTGTTTTGCAGTTGTAAACCCGTAGGTGGGGCAGAAGCCTTCCGCTTGGTGCCAGAAGTCACCAGCATCCATCCTCCAATTGTCCTCTGCAAATCTGCTTTTAGGAGTCTACAAGCAGTATTCAGTTTTTAAGAACCATCTTTTAAAAGCACAGGAACAGGCAATTCCATTGTGTTTCATGTCAAGCAAGCAGGGCAGAAGACCTCATGGAACTCAAGAGGAAAAAGAAATTGTAAAAACTCTGGAAGGAAGGTCAGGCTTCGCAGGAAGGTTATAAAGCTGTGGTTCACATATGCAGGGAAAAGGCAGGAAAGGCCAAGGCTCAATGAGAGTTGAGAGTTGGCCCGTCTTGTGTCAGTCAACAAGAAAGGATTTTTAAGTACTTAGATAGCAAGAGGAGGTCTAAAGGAAACACTGAACAAATACGTGTTGAAGATGGTCACTTGACTGAAGTCCTGTTGAACTAATTAGATATCCTTCTATGATGAGGTCACCCACCTAGTGGATGAAGGGAAGGCGGTGGATGGAGTTTTTCTGAATTTTACTAAGGCTTTTAATAGTGTCCCTATCCTTCTGGAAAAGTTGGGAAGTCAAGTGAGAAGTTCTGGAGAGTCAGCTGTGGGATGAGCAGGAATATGGTGTGCTGGGTGAAAAACTGGCTGAAAGGCAGGGCTTGAAGGGTTGTAGTGAATGGGGCTACATCTGCCTGATGACCAGTCAGCACTGGTGCTCCTCAGGGCTCAATTCTGGGGATGGTTCTGTTCAATATTTTGATCAGTGATCTGGATGTAGGAGTTGAGTGTGCCATGAGCAATTTTGCTGATGATACCAAACTGGGAGGTGTTGATGCGTCTCTGGAGGGACAAAAGGCCTTGCAGAGGGATCTAGGTAAATCGGAGCATTGGGCAATCATTAATGGCATGAAATTTAACAAGTCCAAATGACAGATTCTGCATCTGGGATGGAGTAACACCAGACACAGGTATAAATTTGGAGAGGAGTGGCTGGAGCTGCCCTGCAGAAAGGGATCTGGGGGTGCTGGTTGTCAGCAGACTCAACAGGAGTCAGCAGTGTGCCCTGGCAGCCAGAGGGCAAACCACAGCCTGGGGTGCATTAACACAGTCCAACCAGCCGGTCAAGAGAGGGGATTATCCCACTGCATCAAGCACTGGGGCGGCCTCCCCTTGAGTACCGTGTGTAGTTCTGGGCCCCACAAGTTAAGAAGGAAGTGAAGGTGCTTGAATGCATCCAGAGGAGGACAACAAAGCCTGTGAAAAGGCTGGAAGGAATGTCCCATGAGGAGTGGCTAAGGACTTTGGTCTTGTCTAGTTTGGAGAAAAGGAGTCTGAGAGGTGACCTCATGGCTCTCTACAGCTTCCTGAGGAGGGGAAGTGGAGAGGGAAGTGCTGATGTCTTCTCCCTGGGATCCAGTGTCACGACACAGAGCAATGGTTCAAAGCTGCGTCAGGAGAGGTTCAAAGTTGTCATTAAGAAACAGTTCTTCACCAAGAGAGTGGTCATACACGGGGACAGGCTTCCTAGAGAGGGGGTTGATGCCTGTCAGTAGTTAAGAGGCACTTTTGGACAATGCCCTTAATAACATGCTTTAACTTTTTTAACTTGCAACTGCTTGACGACTGACGAATGCCCACTGCTTGCTGTTTGTTATGCCTGAGAATATTCTGTGGTCTTACAGTTGCTGGCAACTGCTGCTTAAGGAAGTGCTCTGGAAAGATCCTTTTACCAAATTTGTGGAGGACATAAGGTTTGCTCTTCTGCTCATTTACAGAGCTTTAGGTAAAGCAGGGATGGACTATTTGGGGGAAAAAGAAGCACCTAGTCCATGCAAATTAGCACGAGCAACTATGGGGGCTGTAATGACCTGGGAAAGACATGAGGGCTGATACAGTCCTCTCTTTGGATGCTGAAATGAGGGACATTCTCCAGACACCAGCTTTGCTGGCCTATGAGAAAGCTTAGGTGTATACAAACGCTCTTCAAAAGTACTTCTCCCACAAGAAGGAGAGCAATCAGAAAAGGGGGACAATAACTCCTGCTTTTCCAGAGGAAAACCAGACAGAGGTGGATAAGCCCCTGGAGACTCCTGAGGACTCCAGCCCTGTTGTTCAGGAAGTGCCTGATAATATGCATCCACGGTATTGGAAGAATGCGCAAGTGCTCCTAGGTGAACTAGGGCAGCACAAGCCTGTTTCTTCTTGGGAAAACCAGGGAAGTGTTGTGTACAAAAGAGATGTCATTAAGGGGTCCCACCTGCATGATTTAGTCCAAGGTATCCTTCAGACTTGTGTCCCATCTGAGAAGACCTGAAGACTAGGATGTGTTTAGGAAAGCCATGGATGCGGTGAATGTCCCCTCTGGCATCATGGATCATACAACAACCGCGGTCTCTGGGAAAACTAAAAGTGACTGAAGATGTCCAAGAAGCATCCCAGACATCTTGTAATATGAGGATGATACCTAAAACTCAGTGGCACATGCTCTAAAGTTTACTGTTGAAATAAAAATATTCATGACGCAGTGGTATCCGCAGGCCATGACGGGGAGATGCTGCAGTTGCTTCCTCTGGAAAGCACTTTCTGTAGCATTGTGATTTTCAAACGCCATGATGCTTTCAGGAAAGAGAGCACTCTTTGAGTGGGGGGTAACCACATGAGTCAAAAAACTCTGTGTGGTTCTGATGTGCCAAGAAAATTGCTAGCCAGTGCACTCCGGTCTGGTTATGAGGGTGTGTAGTCACCACCACGCTCACTGGTCCTGCGGGATCATGGGCCCTAGGGAGCCAGTTCCTCGGCTAAGCACCCAGAAATGTTTTCCTGTTGTAGGGCTCTGCTAAGAAAAAACAAGAGAGTTGCTCCATCTCAGACTGGGATCTCATCCCTGTGTTACCACTGGACTCAGCACTGACTCCTACAGAAGAGGGAGAGGTGGGGAGAGGTGTCCCCAGTCCTAACCCCGTGCAGGAATCACTCTGTCCTCTGCCCTGGTCCTGTGCTGCTGTCGGTGTGTGGCATTTGTATGAGGTCAAACTCCCACAGCACATGGGCACAGAGCCTGCAGTTGTGGGATGCCCTTGGCCTGTGTGTGGGGAGCAGCAGTGCTGCATGGAGCACAAGGTTCACTTCAGCCCCAGGGTTCTGGGAATGCTGAAGGAGGTTGGTGCCTGGGGAAAGGCACCCCAGCGTGTAGCCTGTGTTTGGGCTGGTGCGTGCCCTATGCCGTTCAGAGACAGCTCATGGATCCTGCTGAGGGTTGAATGAAATCCCACTGTCACTGCCATGTCTCCACGGAGCTGGAATATCTCCTCTCACACAGCACCTTTCTGGACTAGACTGGGGTTGTGGCACTTGTGGGGCTGCAGAGTTCCTGTGCCTCAGGAAAGCTCTGCTTGAGGAAGACAAGGCAGCACAGAGCAGTGCTGCATCTTTGGGCACCAGTCACTGTCCTAGGCCTGCCTTCAGCCAAGGGGTGCTGGGTTCACAGGGACAGGGGACTCCAGTGAGTGGCCTACTGTAGCTGATACAAATAGGAACTTGTGAACACCTCAGCCCTACATATCTGGGCAACAGATGAAACATGCCAGATGCTGGAGAGTGATAGAATTGCATGGGGAATCTGTCCCTGCTGCTCGTGCATGGCATACTGACCATGTCCCCTAGATAAGGTGAAGGAGGGAAGAGGCAGGTGGAGTAGGCAATGTGGGCCATCCCCAAGGCTATTCACCCATTCCCAGTTCCTGCCATCCTTTGGGAACATGGTCTTCTGAGCCTCCTTGCCCAGCACAGCTCCACCCAAAGCAAGAGGAGCACTCTTCCCCAAGAGCTTGTGGGACTGCAGACTTCCCAGGCCTCCCACATGCCCACAGTTCCTCTCTGGAGGACAAGAGTTGTCATGATTCCCTTTCACACGACAGGGTCCATGGCCAAGGGGCTATTTCTGAGCAGAGCTGCAGCAAGGCAAGGACTGATGGCCGTTGGCTGTGGAGTAACCAGGGATGTCTTCTTCAGCTTCAAGAGGCAGTGCCTGAAAGAGGACTCGCTGCAGTGTGTCCCACCCTCCAATGCCTCTAGGAGTGATGAAAGGTTCCCCTGTGCCCCCACCTAATTCCTCCTGGAAAGCAATGGCTTTCTCCTTCCACAGTCAGTGTGCAGATAAAAAGACCATATAAAGGGCACAGGCAGGGTTGCAGCAGTTGTTTAATGAGTCTAAAGAATGCGAATGAGTCTAAAGAATGTGATCATTCCAAGTGGAGGCCCCCAGCGTGGGGAGCAGAAGGAGCAGACAAGAATGTGTTCCCTATTTCCTGTGGCAGAGTTCCCACAGGGCATCTGTTGACCTGCCCATCAAAGGGAGACAGGCTAGAAGGTTCCTCCAGGCTGGTTTCTGAGGTCTACACAACAAGGCTTTAAGGGAAGCACAAGACATCAAAGAAAAGATAGAAAAAGGGTGAGAGGAAGACTGGAAAGGTAAATATTGTCTGTGTTTTCAGAGACACCAGGTTGGCGTCTTCACATCTGTACTTGCAGGGAGAGTCAGAGATGGTCAGCTGCTCTTAAAAAAAATGGCATGAAGTCTGATCCTCTGTTCAGCACCATGTTCTGAGTTCCAAGGGGTCCTTACGGGGAGCCGTTGTCAGCATGTTTAGCAGGGGGGGCATCTGCTGCCACAGTAGCGGCTGGAAATGCAGGAAAGGTCACAGCAGCTAGAGTTGATGGGCACTCCATCACAGCTGAGGATGCTGCCAACAGCAGCAGAGGTGGAAGATCCCACAACGGTGTTCTGTGGGAAGGAGCTGAGGATGGGGCCAGGCAGGGTCACCACCACAGCAGGAGGCTCAATGACGACGGTGGAGTTCTGGCACTGCCTGACACAGGGCTCATTGCAGCTGTTGGCCAGTGGGGTGGGGCCACAGGGCCGGCAGGGTTGGCAGGGCTGGCACTGGTCGTAGCAGGACATGTCTTCGGTTCAGAGGTGCACCTGTGAGACAACCGAGTGAGGAAGCAAAACAACGGGATGCATGAGGAACAGCCTGTCACAGCACCATGAGAGAGAGAAAGAACATGCAGGGCTGGGAGACAGAGGCTGTGCCAAGAATGTGAGGACTTCTTGGCCTCGTTCTGACAGGGCCCAAAAAAAGCCACCAGCTCCTACACAGCTACTGCCTGGCCCCTGATTCCAGAAGGCACCTCAGCAGAATCCCAGCCTCCCTCCATGTCTAACCTCCCTGCTTCCCCCTCCCATGACAAGCAGCCCCATGAGCTGGCAGAGAACAAAGCTGGTATCAGCTGAGAGGTCAGCCGAAGTGAGACTCCCTTTTAGAGACAGTGGAAAAGAAAGTTCTTCAGACTCACCTGACTCCCAAGGAGAAGGAGGCAAGAGAAGTGGATGAGAGAGTGAGGCGCTGGGCTGGCTTTTATCATGCACCTTAACTGCCCCAGGCTGCCAGAGGCATCCCTTGCAGAGGTGATTCTTTGCTGACAAGCTCATCTTGAATGCAAAACATCCCGAGCAATGCTATGAGCTATGTTTTGGCTTCCTGGATTGCTGTCTTTCCATTTCCTGCTTTATGCCAGGCACATTCCCCAGTGGAGGCATCTTTTGCATGACAGGATGAGAGGCCCAAGCATTTCCGGTGCAATACACGTTGGCGTGGGCAGACGACTCATCTCACATTCTGGAAGAGTCCAGGAAGGGTCACTCAAGACACACTAAACAGATGCTTTGACAACACACACACACACACATACTCACACACTAATCTAGACCTCCAGGCATCTAGAGTGAAATGAGGAGACTCAAGACACCCAATGAAAGGCTGCCTACGCTGTCCAGGGCACAGGACATGGACCTGACAGAGTCATCTTCTGCAAATCCTGTTTGAAAGAGTTCATTGTAGCTGAGGGAAGACTGATGTGCACTCAGGGAGAGCCAGAGATGCAGCTGAGGAGAGTGACATACCCAGCTTGATTCCATTCACCCACACAAAAGCCCTTTCCCTGCTACCCATCTGCGCCTGAGTACCAGGGACATGGATATGGGGTTTAGCCATGGGATAGAGGTGTTTGTAGGCTCTGGTGGAAGATCCTGTGGGTTCACTTCTGACCGTATGATGAAGCAAGCCATGTGCAGGTGACCAGGTAGGCAGGCCCTGCTGTGAGCTTATGCTAGCTGAGGAGTTCAGAGGCCACCATTGGTCATTTTTAGGATCGGTGTCTCCAGAAACATGATTCATTCCATTTCCTGTGGACATCTGCTTAGGATGGGACAAGTCCCCTGTGTGAGCTGATGTCTCTCACTGACTGTGGGAAGAGTCTGTTGGAGTGGGTCCAAAGAAAGGCTCCAAAATGATCCGAGGGTTGGAACACCTCTCCTGTGAAGAAAGGCTGAGAGAGGTGGGGTTGTTTAGCCTGGAGAGGAGGAGGCTCTGGGCAGACCTTCTTGTGGTTTTGCAATTTTTGAAGGTGGCTTATAAGAAAGAAGGAGAAAGATGTTTTACCAGAGCCTGTAGTGAAAGGCCAAGGGTCAATAGCTTAAAACTGAAAGAGGGTAGATTTAGATTGGACATAAGGAAGAAATTATTCTATGATGAGGGTGGTGAGAAACTATAAAAGATTGACCGGAGACGTTATGAAAGCCCCATCATTGGAGGTGTTCAAGGTGAGGTTTGGTGAAGGCTCTGAGCAATGTGATCTAGTGAGAGATGCCACTGGCCATGACAAGGGATATTGAACTAGATGGTCTTTCAAGGTGCCTTCCCATGGGTGCAAATGCATACATGAGCAGAGCAAGAGGAACATGTACGTGAGCATGAACCTGCATACACACCGCTGAGAACTAGGGCACCCAATGCCAGCTCACAGCCTCTTGGGATGACTTTAGGCAAATCCTTCAGACCCCACAGTCAAGGCAATGAATCAGGCACCATCAGCTTTAGTGAGTTCAAGAGCTTGACGCTGGTTCAGTCAATTGTTTTCTCACTAGAAAAGAGAGAGAAAGCACAGTGGAGTCGAAGCTGCCATGACCTTTCCAGATATTGAGCTTCTCCATGTCCCAACTCTGTGCGTCAGGCATAACAAAAAATCTAGAGAACATCCATATTGCTGCAGCTACAAAGAATCTCCACATTACATTGGAAAAAAACTCCTCCAGCCTTAGATGATCCCGGGTGTCCTAAGTGATCTCTTTAAGGGCGATGTTGGGGTGTGGGACTTGCCCCAGCACTGTAAAGGGTACAGTGCCTCAGTGGTGAGCCTGGGACAAGCCCGACTCCCCACAGGCTGCAAAAACCGAGGCTGGAGCACCAGAAGTGACATGGACTGATCCCACTAATAAAGTCACTCAGCATCTTCAAAGCATTCCTTAAAATGCTATTTACTAGCGCTAAGACTAGAAAGAGAGGACCGTGTGGATAACCTTAAATCCCGCCAGAGACTGGGAACTCCAAGCTGGGAACTCCAACAACACCTGCTGTTCTGTCCAGTGACCATTTGGAGGTCACTTCCCATGATGGTGAAGACACACGGGCCCTAGCAACAGACCACAGCAGTGAAATGGGAAGCATAGGTTGAGGCAGCTCTGGGCCTGCCTTCTGCACAGCAGTCACAGGATGGTTCTCGCTCTGCACCTGTAGGAAGTGAGTATGAAGATGAAGCAGTGGAGGGTCTCATCACCAATACTGAAGGTAATCACGGCCATGTGATTAATCATGGCCAATCACGGCCAGCACAAGCCATGTCCAGGGCAGCTTGTGAATCAGCTAAGAAGTGGAGGATGTGCTTGGGCCTGCAGGAAGCCAAATGGGAGGTGAGTATTACATGCAGAGAAGGAGACAGGGAACTGGCCAGCCATGTGCCTGCCGCCAGCCAGATGCACACAGCCTTATGCACGATGGCCTCATAGAGCAGTGGGTTGCAGAGAGTCAAGCAGTGGCCGTAGGACATGAGATCGTAGAGGAAGCATTGAGCGCTTCTCAGGAGCCAGAAGTACAGGTGGGCCATGCAGCTGTGGAAGGAGATGTGTATGTCCCCTGGCCTGAGAAGTCATCCAGCACCTTTGGAAGGAAGGCACCAGAGAAGAGAGACTGCAACTTTTGGTCTTCAGTCATTCTGAGCTACACTTCATCCACCATAATTCCCTCTCAGTGGAGGACATGGGTGGGAGGATTACCATCCTTGCACTTGTACAGTTTTGCCAAGAAAACCTAGATTTTCATGGTGGGAAATAAGATATGAGACTGTAGTGGCGGCCAAGAGGTAGTTCCACGGATCATAAGGGATGAGACGTACAGGCTAAAAAGTGTCCTGCTCCCAAGAAAGGCAGCCAATTCCTGAGTGCACATTCTTTAGGGGGACCAATGAAGCAGTCAAGAGCTCTGCACCTGCCTTCAGCATTCATGGGAAGTGCTCCCAGTACCCTCATCCTTGCTGATCTTCCCGTTCTCCTGCACGGTCTCTATCACAGCAATTTGATCTCCTTCAGAAATCAACTGTCCCCGCTTCTGTGCTGACCACTCTCAGCTCCCACATGCTTAGCTCCAGTTTCGAGCCTTGATACATTCAGCGGCATAGATAACTACCCTGCTGATGCCTCCAGGCCATGGCCCCTAAATTACGTGGTGGAGGGGAGAGGTCATGCCAAAGGCTGTTCCCTGCATGACCACTCCTGCTATTCTGCCAGCAAATCATCTTCCAGAGCCCCACACCCTTCACCCCACCACCCCAGAGCAGCTCCGTCCATAGCAAGAGGAATGCCCTTCCTCAAGAGCTCATGGGGCCGCTGAGTCCTCAGGGCCTCCTGCCTTCTGGGCATTTGTGGGCAGAGATACCAGCAGGGCAAGGCCTGATGCTCACTGGCAGCAGAGCAGCCACAGATGTCTTCCTCAGCTCCAAGGGATGGTTCCCAAAAGAGGAGCCAATGTAGGGTGTTTGAACCGCTCATTTGTCTGTGACTGGAGCAGGGTTTCCTTGTGCTCTCAACCCCTTCCACCCCTTGTGCTTTGTCAGGACGGGATGTGTCCACAGAGGGAAGGACCACATGGAGGCCAAGCTTGAATGCAAGAGAAATTTAATGAGTCAAAAGCAGGAAAGAAAGTCATTCCAAGTGGGGGGTGCCAGTTCATGGAGCCCCAGGGGCATCTGTGAATCTGCGGTCCTCGGCTGTGGAGAAGTTCCTGCATCATGTCTCTCTACCCGCCCCACAGAGGATGAGGAAGACAGATGGTTCCCACCAGATTGGTCTTGGGGGAACCTTGCTGCTAAGGGGATGTGAAGCAAACAAGGAAAAGGGAGAAAAAGGCAAAGTCATTCAGCTATGCTGAAAGCAGCATTGAAAACATCAATCCTTTGCCCAGCACCATGTTGTGATTCCTCAGGGTGTCTCCTTGGGGTTTCCCCACAGTCTTTAGCAGGGGAGGCATCTTCTGCCATAGTAGCAGCTGGAAATGCCAGAGAGGTCACAGCACCCAGAGGTGATGGGCACTCCATCACAGCTGAGGATGCTGCCAACAGCAGCGGAGGTGGAGGATCCCACAACGGTGTTCTGTGGGAAGGAGCTGAGGATGGGGCCAGGCAGGGTCACCACCACAGCAGGAGGCTCAATGACGACGGTGGAGTTCTGGCACTGCCTGATGCAGGGCTCATTGCAGCTGTTGGCCAGTGGGGTGGGGCCGCAGGGCCGGCAGGGCTGGCACTGATCATAGCAGGACATGTCTCAAGGGTGGAGGTGCACCTGGGAGAGAAGCAGGGAGGAAAGAGAGCACAAGGGTGGGTGAGGAGCAGCCTGGTTACCCCGTCAGAAAGGAGCCAAGGCCACTTCTGAGTGGGGAGCTGGTAGCTCGGCCAGGAGCCACATGGTATATATTGCACTACAAAGAGCAGCCTGGCCCAGGGAAGGCCTTTCATTGGGTATAAATCAAAAGATCCTTCTGCCACATCCCAGCCTCTTGCTAAGCAGACCTTCTCCACTCTTCCCTCTATCATGACAAGAAGTTACAAAGCCCAGGACAGGACATAGCCAATATCAGCTGAGATGTCCATCAAGGATAGGTCTCATTCTGGAAGAGGTAAAGAGGCTCCAGACTCACCTGGTTCCCAAGGAGAAGGAGGCCAGAGAAGTGGAGGAGAGAGCAGGGACTTGGGCTGGCTTTTATACCTGCCCTTCATTGCCGCAGCACCAGAGGCACCCTTTGCAGAGGTAACAATTTTTGCACACAGTCATCTTGAATGAAAACCGTCACAGCTAATAATATGGGCTGTGCTTTGGTTTCCTGCACTGTTGCCTTTTCATTTCCAGAGCTGTGCCGTGCCCATTCCCAAATGAAAGCTTCTTGTTAGTGCTGGAAGGAAAGACTCCAGGATTTCCAGGGCAGGAATGCAGCAGTGCAAGGCAGAAGAGTCAGCTCAAGTGCTGGAGTGGTCCAGGGCAGGAAAGACACCTCAGCTTGGGTCACTCCGGTGGGGATGTTTGAAGTGTTTTTCTCAGGAAGACAATTCAGCCATCCTCAGCTGGATGCGAATGGGCTCCCATGCATGAGGACTCTTTCCCCCCCTTCTCTACTCCCTCCAGTGGTCACTTGTTGTTGCCTCCCCAGGTATGTGCATTGTGTTGCTAGGTTTTGAACCTGTCCTGACTACCACTGACCTCAGCAAAAAATTCTGGCTGCTTTGGAATGGTGCCCACTCCCTGGAGTCTGTGAGTACACAAACAATGGCATGGGCATGTCTGGGGCCTTGTGCTTCCGCACAGAGTTCTAACTCTGTAACAACCCCATCTGTCCTTGGCAGACTCCACGCTTGCTTGTGTCCCTACTTGTCTTCTTGTCTTATGTGCACTTACGTACAGCCGTGTTTGTGTGGATGAGTGTGGGAGCACAAATTTGTGGATGACTTGATGCTGTTGTGCATTAACGTGTGTGTGTGTGTATCCTTGTGCATTCCTCATCACAAGGGAATGTGCTGCTCATGGTAGGGACAGTCACATGAGTGCCAAAGTGCAGCAGGTTCCCAGGGTCAGAAGGAGCCTTACTGCAGTGGAGTGGTGATGGCACCAGCCTGCTGAAGATGCGTCCAGGGAAGAGACACTAAAATGCAGCCCCTGCCTCCTGATGCCTCCTTGTCCTGCCCCTGCAGAGCTCACGTTCCACTCCTGCCCATTTCAGGCCCCAACAAGGTTGGTTTCACTCCAACCTTGATCCTTAGTTGAATTCAATGTGACAATACTGAGAGTGCCTCAGCATGGCTGGCAGTCCCCACTCCTTGCCATTCCAGGCCGGGACACAGCTGCTCTCCCCAGTGCTAGAGAGTTCAAAGGATGGGGACTGCATTCTGGGCAAAGTGAAAGGCTGAGGAATTCTGCCCACCATGTGCTGGCCATCCCTGAGTGGATCTGCTTCCAAAACGCTGTGTACTGTGTCTGGGATGGGACACAGCCCTCCCTCATGCCCAAGCCAATGCCAAAAGTACTTGTGCTCTTCACAGGCCTAGTGCTGTGCCAGGCAGGGGCCGAGACCTTTTCCCAAACAGGTCCTGAATGAAAGAAACACAGAGTCTGATATCACTGCGCTGTGAGCAGAAGAACAGACTCTGTGGATTTCATAGGAGAAGCCAAAGAACTGATGACAGCTTTGATGTTCATGCTCAGAATGTTCATGTCCCCTACTGGAATCTCAGACTGAGCACCCAGCAACTGTCCCTGGGAGGGAAGGACATTGGATCCAAGACCACACTCCCCCAAAGCCCACTGCTGTCCTGCAGGGCTGTCCAGAGACACCCTCATTCAAACAAGGGCTATGCACAGTACAGAAAGTTCCTGAGCCCATATCCCTGCCTGAAGGTTTGTCTGCCTGGACTCGCATCCAGCTTGGAGATAAGGCAGCTGAGGGCTCCTCCACTTCCCTGTAGTGACCCCATAGAGATGAGTGCCAGGGAGCTCTTCCGGGAGAGCTCATCCAGGGCTGGTTTCCCTCTCCATGGAGGTGCTTCCGAGCTGAGGAGCTGATGACCAAGCTCATTGCTTTCTCAGGAGGTAACAGTCACTGTGGAGAAGGGAAGGGCAGGGCATGAGTGTACGTAGAGTTTAGCAAGACCTTTGACAGCCTCTCTCCTACTTCCTTCAGAGCCAAATTGGGGATAAATGGGTTGGAGAATGATAAGGTGAGAAGAAAATTGACTGGAGTGTTATGCAGAAAGAATTGTGAGCAGTGGTGCAAAGCCCAGCTGGCAGTCAGGTACTAATGGGGTCTCTCAGGGATCAGCAGTAGGACCAACACTGTTTCTTGATTTCCTGAGCAACATGAGAGGTTGGAAGGAGGGCACTCCCACCAAGGCTTTGGGAAACACCAACAAGGGGGAAACAGGCACTACACTGAGCTGTGTATAGGTAAAGTGTTCTGAACAGATCGAGGAACCACTTGCTCAGAGGAGGCGGAGAAGATAGGCCTTGCCTCTGGAAGTGCCTAATGACAGGAGTAGAGGCAATGGACATCAGCTGGAACATGGGGAATTCTCATGAAGCAGTAGTCTAAAAGAAATAGTGAGTCAAGGAAGGGGTTTCCCAGGGAGGCTGTGCAATCTCCATCCTGGGAGGTGTTCAAGGCTGGACTGAATGTGGCTTTGGGCAATCTGAGTTGTTCTGAGCAAAGGCTGATGCAAATGACCTCTGGAGATCCATTCTCACACACATTCTGACACTGGGATTCTCCACCACCCCTGCCCTCCCTGACCCCTGCCCGCCCATGGGCACATTTGTCCTCACATTCCCTCTGGCCCAACACAACTTCTAGGTGTTGTGCTGGGGCTGCAGAGCAGCAGCTGAAGGGAGGCTCTCAGCCTCCTCACTCCCAGCCTCAGGAAACGAGTGGCTGCTGGTTCCAGCCCCTGGGCTCGTAGAGAGCTCTGGGAAGCTGGTCCATGTGCTGGGCCAAGGCCCCGCTGCTGTGCCAGGCTGCAACTGGCGCTGTGCAGGCTTCTTCTTTCTGGAGGATGGGGAGAGTCCATTTCCCAGTTGGGCAAAGTGCTGCCTGCACCGGGGACAGCCCCTGAGCACTCTGAGCCCATGAGGAGCCCTCCAGCATCGCTGGCGCAGATCTGAGCTCCGGGGCGGAGCTGGCGTTACCGTAGGTGTCAGCAGTGAGAAGAGTGGGGAAGGGAAGGGAAAGGAAGGGAAGGGAAGAGGAGGAGAGGAGAGGAGAGGAGAGGAGAGGAGAGGAGAGGAGAGGAGAGGAGAGGAGAGGAGAGGAGAGGAGAGGAGAGGAGAGGAGAGGAGAGGAGAGGAGAGGAGAGGAGAGGAGCGGGGGGCAGCATGGCGCCGGGCTGGTGGGGCTGGCCACGCTGCTGCTGGGTGCCTGGGGCTGGCGGTGGTGGATGGGGCCGGGGCTGTGCCCCGCGTGTTCCCCGGGGAGCTCAGCGTCAACTCTTCCCTCTCCTCCTTCAGCCTCTCTTTCCCGCTCCTGGCTCTCTGCCATGTTTTGTGCCCCTTCCCAACCCTCCGAGTCCCCTCTTCTCCCTCTTTCTTCACCACCTCTATCAGTACGAGCCTCCTGGCACGTATGCCTAATTTTCATGTACCCTTTCCTTCCCCTGTGCATTCTGCAGTTCTTACTGCTCTCAATATAGCCCTCTCTCCTTACCTGTAACAACCTCTGCTCCCTCTCTGCCCTTTGTCCATCCACCCACCCATATTCTGATCCATCTCTCCATGTGTCTACCATCTCTAACCCCTCTTCCTAGTGCCTGAGACCCCTCTCCCATCTTTCCCTCTGCTTCCTTCATATCCATAACTACAAATTGACTTTTCTGCACTGTGTCATTATTCCATATATCCTCTGATCCCCCTGTGCTTTCAGCATTTATTCTTCTCAATTCAACCCTTCATCCTTCACTGTAACACATTCAACTCTCCTGTCTCCTCTTCTTCTCCCCATCCATGCATCCACCCATCCATGCCTCCACCTGGCTTTCATTCGATCTCTGTATGCATCTATTACAGAGTCCCTTGCGGACTTGTCCCATTGCTCCACAAACCCACACAAGGATCACTCTCGATGACCACATGGTCCCCATTTGTTCCAGTCCAGCTCTATCCACATGCCACTCTTTCTGACGATTTCTCTGGCATAAGAGCCATCAGACCTGGCTGCTCTTTAGTGATCTTTGGCCTTTTCCTATCCTTTCTCTGTAGTGGCTGTGGGCAGAGCGCAGGTGCAGCAGGAGCCGTCGGCAGAGACCAGCAAGGGCACCGCCATCAGCATCAACTGCTCACACCCCAACATTAAGGGAAACATGAACGTTCAGTGGTATCATCAGCTTCAAGACCAGGCACTGTGTCACATTGTGACAAGTGTCACTGGAGATAAACCAGTGTGGGACCCACCGGAGCGGCTGTGAGTATCGGCAGACCACTGCTCCAGCACTCTGTGGCTCGCCTGGCCCCGGCGCGGGGATGCGGCCGTGTATTACTGCTTCCTGGGAGACACGGGGAGAGGAGCCGGGGCTGCGGCCGGGCAGAAAATGGCATGGGCGGGGCTGGGCGTGTGTGTCGGGGCCGCGGGGACAGCCCCGGGCGGGCTCGCCACAGGGCGCTGCCGCTCCCGGCCAGGAGCAGCGCCTTTCTGCTCCGCACAGGGCGGTGGGCGGCAGGGATCCTCCTGCCCACGGGAGGCCGCACAGCCCTCGCTCCTGCCGCACGGACTGCCCACTGCTGACATGGAACATACAGGGCCTCTTCTCGGCCTTTTGACTTTCCCCATGAGGATGCCGAGGGAATCCTGAGCAGGTGCTTTCCTCTACTCTGCAACCATAGGGACTCCAGAGCAGAGTTACCAATGCCAAATGGTCCTTAGAAAAGAACAACCAGAAAGGGTTTCACAGTTCATTTTCCTGTAAAAGCTCAGATATACAATGGAAAACTGAGTCCGCCAGCTACAGAATTCCACACTCCTGCCCAAATGTTCCTGCTAGCGTTACACAGTCATTGCATGGGGTCAAGAGTTGAAGCTCCCCAGCAGCAGGAGAAGGGCATGTTGAGGTCAGAGGCACCTTCAAACACTCCCCACAGGGGCTCAGTGGTGAGACCACGAGCTTCTTTGACAGGATTCCACACATTTGCAGTTGGTGCCCAGGAGACAGGGCAAACTGCTTGGCCTGGAGACACTGAGCACAGCCTCAAGGCATGCCAGGTTCCTCCTTGAGGAATGAGTCAGAAAGGGATTTGCTGAGTTGCCCTCAGGGGCTGGAGGTCTGAGGGGAATGAGAGCTGGCAGGAGGCCTCTGGCCTCCGGCCAGTCCCCGGGGAACTCTGTGTGGCTCGAGCAGCTGACAGAGGTGGTCAAACCCATGGGCAGAGGCTTCTGAGTCACACAGGGAAGGATCAGCCCTGCTCTCTGTCCCAACTGGACTTGATAACTGCGTTCCCAGGGAACTCCTGGCAGGTGACAAACAAGGCAGAGCAACAGGCATTGCCAGGCCAGCACATGCATCTGATACATGGTCACATGGGATTGGCCCCTCTTATTGCTGTCTCTGTCTTCCCGTGCTTGCTCCTGGCCAAATTGCCTTGATCCTTCCCTTTCCCTGTCTCTGCTGCTTCTCCGAAACATCCCATGTCTTCCACAAACTAGAAAAAAACTTTTCCACTTCACAGAATCATAAAATGTGTTGGGTTGGAAGGGATCTTTGAAGGCCATCTAGTCCAACCCCCCTGCAGGAAGCGGGGACATCTTCAACAAGATGAGGTTGCTCAGAGCCTCATCAAGCCTGGCCTTGAATGTCTCCAGGGATGGGGCCTCCACCACTGCTCTGGGCAACCAGTTCCAGTGTCTCACCACCCTCATTGTAAAGAACTTCTTCCTAATGTCAAATCTAAACCTACCCTGCTCTAGCTTAAAACCATTGCCCTTTGTCCTAATGCTACATGCCCTTGCAAAGAGTCTCTCCCCAGCTTTCTTGTAGGCCCCCTTCAGGTACTGGAAGGCCGCTATAAGGTCTCCCTGGAGCCTTCTCTTCTCCAGGCTGAAAAACCCCAAATCTCTCAGCCTGTCTTCATAGGAGACGTGCTCCAGCCATCGGATCATCTTTGTGTCCCTCCTCTGGATCCGCTCCCACAGGTCCATGTCCTTCTTGTGCTGAGGGTTCCAGAGCTGGAATTGGAATCCCATAAGGTGTTTGATCCCCCTGAAGGTGGAAACATCCCTGAGTTTATAAGATGATCCTCTCTTCTCACCCTTCTGGAGGGTGTCGTCTTCAGGCAAAGGGGCAGACCGTTATACCTGAAGGGATGGGCAGTAGATGTCTGTGAAGCAGAGGGCTGTGCTGGATGTCCTCCAGCCAGAGAGAGGTGTTTCGTCTGACTCTGGGTGGGATGGTTACAGCAGGTGCTGTTCCCAGAGACATTTCCCTTGAAGGGCCTCATCCATGGCCTAGGGAGAAGGGAGGGAATACTCCTGTGGCAAAAGAGACACAGATACTGTTCCTGGGTGTGTCTTGTCTGTTCCTGGTTCTACCTCTTTTCAGACACTACGGAGGAACAGGGACCACATGAGTGGCTACAAATGGGTCTTTCTTCAGGTGGTTGCAGGCCCCTGTCTCCGGCTGGGCACTGCATGGCAGGAGCAGGTCACCATGGACCCTGCTCCCATGCTGGGGCTGGTTGGGCTGGTTGTGACCTCCAGGAGGAGCAAAAAGCAGGAAAACAGCCTGCAGCCTCCTAGACTAGAACTGGCCTTCTTCAGCGTTCAAAAGAGAAGCTTAAGAGAGACCTGTTCCTAAGACATGACTGGAGCATGAAAAGCCGGATGGAGCCAGACACTTCTTGAGCACAGTGACAGAGCGAAAGGCAATGGACATGATCTGGAACAGGGGAAGTTCCTACTGAAAATTTGGAATTGTGGAGTTTTTTGATGATGAAGGTGCAGCATGGCTGTAGATAGATCCCACTAGGAATGGGTGTCTGCCTCTGCAGAGTCTTGACTAAAATACCATGAGCTGGAGATAGTACCAGAAGGTAAAGGGGGATAGAATGTGTGATGTTATGCCCCTTCAAATGCTGGGAACCCTGAGTTATGGAGCCTGAGGTGGAGATCGAGTTGGGACTTAGCACATAGTGCAAATCCTGCCCATGCTGAGATTCCTCTTAGGCATTGTCATCTCTGGAGTTTTCATGGCATTTCCTTAGAAATAAACCGCTCCCAATTTCTACTGTTCAGCAAAAGGGCGTTTATATGAAAGCACAGTGCTTCACTCCTAGATCAAGACAAGGACGTGTTTGTGGCAGCGTTGCCAAGTTTGCCAAGTGATATATACAGCTCAGCACAGCACAGGTCTGGGCCTACTCAGCTCAGGTTAACTTAACGACAATGAGCGGTTAGTTTTCTCTGCCATGAGTGGTGCATGGGATCACTCTGGAGTTCCTGTGGCAAGGGGGTGGGAGTAGGGGTCCCCACCTGCAGTACCCCCACCCCTTCACATGCCCTTTCAGCTGTGGGTGCGGGGCTGCCCTATCCCCATCCCTCACAGTGCAGCACTCCAATGGGTGTCCCATGTGCTCCCTGGGAGCGGGGGTGACCCACTCATGCCTAGTTCTGTTCCCTCCTGGTCCCTTACAATTTACCCTAGTGTAGGAGTATGTTGTCCTTGGTATCTCTGGGTTTGTTGCATCTACACAGCAGTTCTGGAGCCAGGTTCCTTGCTCATACTGTGGGTTGTCCTACCAGAACTGGACACAGCCAGAAGCCCTGGGCTGCTGGATGGTTCCTGTCCTAACAGGGGAGGACTCCACTGTGAGCTCGCTGGAACAGAGTGAGTCCCTTTCCACCACTGGGACCCCCAGATTCCCCAGGAACTCTTCATGGGGAAATGCTGAGAATGCCACTGGCTGAGGGAGCCACAGGTGTTGCTGCTGGAGGAGGGAGAAACCCAGAAGCAGCATTTGAAGCACAGGACGAACAGATCACTGCTCTTCCCCGCTTCTTCCTTTGCTCCCCCAACAACGTTGTTTCCAGCAGTTCTGTTATCTCGGGTCTGGGAGGGCGTTTTCTGACTCTCTCTCACTCCACAAACAGGTGGGTTGGTCTCAACATGCAACTCAGATCTCTCATCCTCATGGCCTTCCTGGGGCAACGGCTGGGTAAGTCCTGGCTTTCTATAAATGCATCCTTCTTCTCCCAAGGCTTGCCAGGTTGATCAGGATCATGCAGAGAACTACTCCTTAACTAGAGGAAAATGCTGGGAAATATTGACTCACATTTTTGGATTTCAACCTGTTCTCTCAAGATCCTCTTTCTTTTGGATATGAAAAGAAAGAAGAGAGATACCTGCTTTTCTCTCACCTTCATGCCTTTCTCTCTGACTTTCTCTCCTGATCCGCGTGCTGTCGCCACAGGAGATCTCAGCTCTCATTTTTGCATGAGAGCACTCTCACATTTTCCCTTTCCAATGCAAATTGGCAGAACATGTCAACACTGCCTGGAGGACATTTATGCTCTCATCCCACTGGCATTACCAGGGCGTCCCATTATGCCTCCTGGCTGGCACATGCCTGACATGCCTTCCAGTTTTCTCCTGGCTGTTTACACAGCCAGGGATCTCTCTTTCTACCATTCATCTCAGCATCGCCGGTCATCAGGGAGCTAGGAACTCTTGGAGATGACAGGCATAGTGAAACAGGATGAACCTTTTTGCCATAGCTCCATAGATGCCTCAACATGCTGGAGTTGTGCTGGTCCCAGCACACAAAGGTTAGGAGTAACAGGCTGTTCCCTGGTTCTCTGGGCACTAGGAGCAGGGAGGAGGAACAGGACTTGGGAGGAGGAGCAGGGACACTGCACAGCTCTTCTCAAGCTCCACACTGGGCTCAGAGCTCCGAGCTGCTGCCCAAAACTCCTCTCCACCTGGATGTCCCCAGAACTCAGGATTTTCCTACAGGACAAGGGAGAGGCAGCCTTCTCTGCCTGGGTCTTGCTTCCACTCCTGATTTGTTTCCCAGAGCCCTTCCCTGCTGAGCTGCTGACCTTCGCTTTCTTCCAGGCACCATGGGCCAGGTCACTGTCACCCAGCAAGAAGGACAAGTCACAGTGAAGCAGAGAGACAACTTTCAAATAACATGAACCTACCAGACTTCCAGCTATTATGGCTTGGTCTGGTACCAGCAGAGGAAAGGCCAAGGTCCCCAGCTGGTCTGCTATCAGGCAACTGCTGGCCGCAAGCCCAGTGGCCGTCTCACCACCGTGCTGAACACCATGGAGAAATACAGCCTCCTGCAGCTGGAGGAAGTCGGGCTCTTTGACAGTGCCTTGTACCTCTGTGCGGTGCGTGACACCCTGGTGCAGCGAGCTTCCTTGGCTGTGGAAGAGCCCAGGGGATGGAAGAGATGTGTCTGTGCAAGGCTGAGGATGAGGGAAGGGTCTGTCAGGTTTGCCCTTGCAGCGCTGCTTTCCCTGTACACGCAGGGGAAGTGCCCTCGGGTGTCCGTTCCACACATCAATTTATGCAACCATGGCCTTAAATATTCCCATACCACACTACATGAAGGCACAGTCTTCTTATTGCCAATGCATTGGAAGTTCTTCTGTCTGATTAAACAGCACACACTTGAACCATTGCATTTATATATTAGCCATTTGTTTATCTTCACCGCTATTAATAACCGCAGGCACATCCATCCTCCCCGACACCCACTGGGTTTGTCTTGTCTCAAGATGGAGACACCTTAAAGCTGGTTCCATTTTGTTATTTCCCTCTTGAACATTGGCCATGGCAGTTGATGTAAAGAGATGCTGTGCCTTTTCTTCTCCTAGGCAGATCCCAGCATGGGGCATCCATGGGTCTTCATTCCCCTGTTCTCGCTGGGGGCGTTAAACATTCTAGTGGGAGCTGGTCAGTTCCTCCTGCTCATCTGCTGTGATGAACTGGCACTTTTGGTAGCAAGTGTCCTGGATCTGCTCAGTCACAAATGAGTGCCTGAGCACTCCTCTCTTCCCCCAGAGGGATTTTCTTTCTTTTTGTCCCTGTGCATAGAGGTGACTCCTCAAGGGAAACATCTCCATGAACAGTAGCTGCTGCAGAAGCTCCCCACACAGGGACAGGCATTGTCCCTCACTCTGCTGGGTTGAGGGGGACACTCAGCACAGCCCTCTGCTTTACAGACAGTCCCTCTCCAAGCTTCACATAGTCACACGTGTGACCTCTAAATGCCTTTGCTAGCCAGGGTCCTGTCCCCTGGGCAAGCACATGGTCTACCCTAGTACAACAGCACAGTCCAGGGAAAGGCTGCATTGCTGTTGACAACAGGAACATTGGGTGCCCCTGACGTGTAACTGTCATCGTCCCCTTGGGAGCTGCAGGCTCCAGTCCCCGAGAAGGAGATGCCAGGCTACAGTGACTTGGGCCCACAGCAGGAGCCTGTAAGGTTTTACATTTCAGGTGCAATTGGGTAGGCTAGAGTGAGAAAGCAAGAGCAGGAAAGAGGAATGAAGATGACCCCAGTCCGCGTCAGGCAGTGCGCACACCATGGGTTCAGGTGCTCATGGATGACTTTCACCACCTCATTGTCTGCTGCAGGAGGAAAATGGCTGGGCACAAGCAAACCAGGACACGTGTGGGCTGTATGGAAGACACATTTTTGATGCAGGCAATCCATGAACAGACTAAGAAAGAGGCTCTCTGTGATCTGCTACTCACAAATGAGGAAGAACTGTTGGATGATGGAAAGTTCAAGATCAGCCTTGCCTGCAGTGACCAGGAGACTGTGGAGTTTAAGATCCTCAGAGAACTGACCAAGACAAACAGGACAACTACTGCAATGGACTTCAGAAGAGCGCATCTTGAAGTGGTATGGAATCGACCGGCTTGGCACAATGCCCTGGGAAACTTCCCCAAGGCAGGGAGGTCCCAGAGGAGCTGGCTAACCTTCACAGAGAGCCTCCTCAGAGCACAAGGATGGTCCTCTGCAAAGCAGATTTAAACGCACAGCTGGAGTGGAAAATTGCAAGAGATGTGAAGGGAATCAAGAAAGGTATTTCTGGGCCTATTGGCAGCAACAGGATGGCTAAGTAGATTTGGGCTCATTACTTGGTAAGGAAGTGGATCTGGAGACAAGTGACATGTACTCGATGTCTCTTTCTCCTCAGCTTTTACTGGTATGGCTTCTCCTCAGGCCTACCATATCCCTCACCCTCCTCACAGACTCTATGGGAATGAAGCAGCACCCACAGTAGAAGAATAAGGAATTAAGGAGCTCGTACTACCATTTGGACATACACAAGTTCATGGGATCACTTGGGATGCATCCAAGGGCATTCAAGGAGCTGACTGGACAGTATCTACCCAGTCCCTGGAAGGAAGATGGAGACAGTACTCTCAGGAGCCTTCTCTACATGCGTGAAAGGCAAGAAGGGGATTTGGAGCAGCTGACATGGTTTTACTGAGGACAAATGATGCCTCACCAACCTCATTGCTTTCCATGAGGAGGTGACAGGCACTGTGGGAAGGGGAGGGGCACTGCCTGGGGTGTGCCGTGACTTTAGCAAGACCTTTGACATAGCCTCATGAGTGCACACACATGCACACCCATAGGCAGACGAAGCTATGCACACTCACAGGCATGGACACGCACAAATATGTGTGCTGTTGGGGAATTTTTATTGTACCATTTGAGGCAAGTTAAACACTTGCCTATGCTTAGAGTAAAAACAAAAAAAAAAAAAATGAAAAAAAAAACCCAACAAATGACCACTAAATGATCAATCTATTGGCCAGAGTCCTATCACCATAAGCAGTTCTACAAGGAATCTGCAAAGATGAGACAGAAGGCAATTCCTTATATACACTGGCAGAAGCACAGGTGCCAACTGTCATAAGTGATCTCCCTAAGGGTGCCGTGGGGGTGTGGGACCAGTCCCAGCTCTGTAAAGGGAATGGTGCCTCAGTGATGAGTATTCACAGGGCAGCAGAGTGTGGCACACCTGGGACAAGCCAGACTCCCCACAGGCTGCAAACACTGAGGCTGGGGCACCTGAAATTATAATAACTGATCCCAGTAAGAAAGGCACTCTGCCTCTTCAAAGCATTCCTTAAAAATGTCATTTATTAGTGCCAGGACTAGAAAGAAAGAGATGATAATATAGGTAACCTTACATCCCTCGAGATGCTGGGAACACTGAGCAGATCCCATTCACAGAAGCGTTGCTCCATTTTGGTCCGTTGAGTTTTAGAGCATTTTCTTCAAAGGAAACAGTTCCATTCATCATTTCAACTGTCAAACGCTACAACTCTGCCAGTTGTTTATTGCATGTGAAAAACTACGAGCAGCTTTCCCATCCTTGTTTCTTAGGGTGGAAACCAAGGTGTTGAGCAGGGGAGTAAGAATGATGCAAAGAAGAGCCACTGCTCTGCCTAGCGACCCTTTGGAGGGGGCTCCCATGTACGTGGAGACACACGTGCCATAGAAACTGGCCACAGCAGTGAAATGGGAAGCACGGGTTGAGTCAGCTCAGTGCCTGCCTTCTGCACAGCAGAGCCACAGGATGATTCTTGCTCTGCACCTGTGGAGAAGTGAGGATGAAGTGGAAGCAGCAGAGGGTCACCTCACCAATACTGAATGTGATGACATCCTTGTTGGCAGAAGTGCCAGCACAAGCCATGTCCAGGAGGAGGGGTGGCAGATGACTGAACTGGTGCATGTGCCTGGGTGCGCAGTAAACCAAGAGGGACGTGATCTTCTCATTCCCCTGCATGCTCTTTATGAGAGCAATTTGATCTCCCTCAGAAATACACCGTTTCACTGTCCCCATTTCTGTGCTGACTGCCCTCAGTTCCCACAGGTTTAACTCCAGTTTCCAGCCTCAATTCATTCAGCAGAATGAGTGACTTTTCCCTGCTGATGCCTCCAGGCCATGGCCCGAGATTTGGTGATGGAGGAAAGAGGTCACCCCAAAGCCTGTTCCCTGCATTACCACTCCTGCTATTCTGCGGAGCCAATCATCTTCTGGAACTCCACACCCACTACCCAACCACCCCAGCACAGCTCCGGCCATTGCAAGAGGAACACCCTTCCTCAAAAGCTCATAGGGCTGCTGCCCCCTCAGGGCCTCCTGCCTTTCTGGGCATCCATGAGCAGAGGCAGAGCAGGGCAACACCTGATGCTCATTGTCAGCAGAACAGCCAGGGATGCCTTCCTCAGCTCCAAGGGATGGTTCCCAAATGAGAAGCCCCTGCAAGCCGTCCCAACCTCCCACTCCTCTGAGAATGGAGATGGGTCTCCTTGTGCTCTCAATCCCTTCCATCCCTTCTCCTTTGGAAGCCAGGCAGTGTCCCTAGAGGGAAGGACCACATAGAGGCCAGGCTTGAATGCAACAGAACTTTAATGATTCAAAAGAGGGAAAAAAAGTCACTCCACATGGAGGCCACCAATGCGTGGGGCCCCAAGGGCAGCTGTGAGTCTGCTGTCCTTGGCTATGGAGAAGTTCCCACATCATGTCTGTCATCCTGGCCCACAGAAGGAGATGAGACAGACAGTCCCTAGCAGGCTGGCATTAGGGGGAAAAGGGGATCCAAAGCAAACAAGGAAAAGGGAGAGAAAGGCAAAGCCATTCCGCTGTGTTGAAAACAACATTCAAAAGATCAATCCGCTGCCCAGCACCATGTTCTGAGTTCCTCAGGGAGTCTCTTCTTGGGGCTTTCCTATAATCTTTATCAGAGGAGGGACCTTCTTCCATAGTAGCGGCTGGAAATGCCAGAGAGGTCACAGCACCCAGAGGTGATGGGCACTCCATCACAGCTGAGGATGCTGCCAACAGCAGCGGAGGTGGAGGATCCCACAACGGTGTTCTGTGGGAAGGAGCTGAGGATGGGGCCAGGCAGGGTCACCACCACGGGAGAGGGCTCGATGACAACGGTGGAGTTCTGGCACTGCCTGACACAGGGCTCATTGCAGCTGTTGGCCAGAGGTGTTGGGCCACAGGGCCGGCAGGGCAGGCACTGGTTGTAGCAGGACATGTCTCTAAGGGTAGAGGTACACCTGTGAGAGGATCAGGGAGGAAAGAGAGCACAAGGGTGAATGAGAAGCAGCCTGGTTACCCTGTCACAAAGGATCTAAGGCCACTACTGAGTGGAGAGATGGAAGCTGTGTTAAGGAGCCACGTTGTTATCAATGGTCTACAAATTGGAGCCTGGCCCACGGAGGGTCTCGTAATTTGTAAACCAGGGCCACCACAGCTACATCCCAGCTACTCTCTTTGCAGAACTTCCCCACACTTCCCTCTAGCACGACAAGGAGCTCCAGGACACAGAAAAGAAGAGAGGCAATACCAGCTGAGAGGTCCATCGAGGAGAGATCTCACTTTGGAAGAGGAGGAGAAGGAGCTTCAGACTCACCTGGTTCCCAAGGAGAAGGAGGCCAGAGAAGTGGAGGAGAGAGCAGGGACTTGGGCTGGCTTTTATACCTGCCCTTCATTGCCGCAGCACCAGAGGCATCCTTTGCGGAGGTAACAATTTTTGCACAAGCTCATCTTGAATGCAAACCATTGCAGCTGATGATATGGGCTGTGCTTTGGTCTCCTGCACTGCTGCCTTTTAATTTCCAGAGTTGTACCATGCCCATTCCCCAGTCAAAGTTTCCTGTGATCACTGGGATGAAAGGCCCCAGGATTTCCAGGGCAGGAACGCAGCAGTGCAAGGCAGAAGACTCAGTTCAAGTGCTGTGTGGGTCCAGAGGAGGCAAGTGACACCAGCCTGGGTCACTTCAGTGGGGCTGTTTGGTGTCGTTCTCTGGAAGAAGCTCCAGCCATCCTCCGCTGGCAGCCCAAGTGCTCCCGCACATGAGGAAGTGACACTTCCATCTCTTTCGTTCCCTCCTCAGCTCACCCCAGTGGTCACTTGTTGTTGCCTCCCCAGGTGTGTGCGTTGTGCTGTTAGGTTTTTGACCCCATCCTGCCTAACACTGTCTTCAGGAAAAAACTGTGGCCTGTTTTGACTCGTCCCCACTCTGTGCAGTCTGTGAGTACACAAGTAAAGACACAGGAATGCCTGGGGCCTTGTCCTTTCCCAAATGCTCTAACCCTGCCACAGTTGTCCCCAGGTGTTGTCAGCAGGATCCACACCTGGGTGTGTTCCTGCATCTGTTCTTCTCATCTGTGCTTTACGAGCAGCTGTGTTAGCGTGGATGAATGTGGAATCACAAATTAGCGTATAATTTCCTGGTGGCCTGCATGAGACCGTGTGTGCATGTGTGTCCTTGTGTGTCCCTCCTCAAGAAGCAATATGCTGCTCATGACAGGGACATTCTCTGTTGCTCTCTCCATGAGCACCAGAGAGCAGCAGATTCCCAGATTCAGAAGGCACCTGAGTGCAGCTGAGTGGTGATGGCACCAGCCTGCTGGAGATGTGTCCAGGGAAGAGGCACTGAAATGCAGCCCCTGCCTCCTGACACCTCCTTCTCCTGCCCCTCCAAAGCTTCTGCCAATTTCAGGCCACAAGAACAGTTTCACTCCTGTTTGACTCCTTAGTTTAATTCATATTAACAATATTGGGAGTGCCTCAGCATGGTTGGCAGTCCCCGCTCCCTGCCTCTCCAGGCCAGGACACAGTTCCTTTCCCCAGTATTAGAGAGTTCAAAAGGACAGGGATTGCTTTCTGGGCAAGGAGAAAGGATGAGGGATCTTGTCCACCATGTGCTGGCCATCCCTGAGTGGATCTGCTTCCAAAGCACTATTGATGTGTCTGGGATGGGACATAGCCCTCTCTCATGCCCAAGCCAATGCCAAACGTACTTGTGCTCTTCACAGGCGTGGTGCTGTGCCCGGCAGGGGCTGAGACCTTTTCCCAAACAAGTCCTGAATGAAAGGAACACAGAGTCTGATATCACTGCGCTGTGATTGGAAGAACAGACTCTGTGGATTTCATAGGAGAAGCCAAAGAACTGATGACAGCTTTGATGTTCATGCCCATTATGAACACCAGTGTCGGTGGTGTCTGGGGTGGGACACGGCCCTCTCTCATGTCCATGTCAATGCCAAATGGGCTTGTTCAGCACATTGACCTGATGCCAAGTCAGGCAGGGGCTGAGACCTTGGATCAAACAGGTCCTGAATGAAAGGAACCTGAAGCCTGACATCGCTGTGCTGTGAGTGGAAGGACAGACCCTGTGGCTTGCACAGGGAAAGCCAAAGGGCTGACAACTGCTTTGGTCTTACAGCCTACAAGGACCTTCATGTCCCACACTGGAATCTCAGTCTGAGTGCCCAGCAACTGCCGCAGGAGGGTACAGACATTAGATTTGAGGCCACATCCACCAAAGCCTAGTGCTGTCCCACGGGGGTTTCCAAAAGGGACCCTCTTTCCGACACGGGGTGTCAAGGGTGTATAGAGTTCCTGAGCCCATCTCCCCTCCTGAATGTTTGTCTTCCTGGACTCAGGCCCAACCAGGAGACAGTGTAGCCAAGGCTTCCCCCTTCCCTTTCATGTACTTTGGTGAGCTCATTGCCAGGGGACATTGCTCATTGCTCTGCTGGGACAGCTCAGCCAGGGATGACTTCCCTCTCTGTGGAGCTGCTTCTGAGCTGAGACTCTAGTGTAGTTGAGGGCAAAGCTCATTGCTTTCTCAGGAGGTGATGGGCACTGTGGACAAGAAAAGGCAGTGGAGATGAGTATCTAGAGTATAGCAGGACCTCTGACAGCCTCTCCTGTCCTTTTTATGACCTAACTGGAGGTAATTGGGCTCAATAAGAGGATGGTAAGGTTACAGTGGAATGTCGGTCAGAAAGAGTTGTGAGCAGTGGTGCAAAGCCCAGCTGGCAGACACGACCTTGTGGGGTCCCTCAGGGATCAGCAGTAGCACCAACACTTCCTAATGTTTTCATGTACAGTAGTGGTAAGATCAGCACTTCCTGCAAGTTTGGGGATGATGCCCAAGTACAGGGAAGAGGCAGGACACTGATCTCTGTAAGCCAAATTGTTCCCAGCAGGTCCATGAAGTACCTGTTTCAAGGAAACCGAGAAGGTGGCCTAGACTCTGGAAGCACCCAATGACAGGAGTAGAGGCAATGGACAGTAGCTGGAGCATGTCGAGCTCAAATTCAGTAATGGGCTAAAAGAATTGAGAACAGGAATGGATTTCCCTGGGGGTTTCTGCAATCTCCATCCTGGAGTGGCCTGATATAATGGGAATCAATAATGGGAACTGTTCAATGCAGGTGTTGGTCTAGATGACCTCTGAAGATCTCTTCTCACCTACATTCTGACACTGGGATTCCCCACCAACCCTGCCCTCCCTGACCCCTGCCCACCCATGGGCACATTTGTCTTCACACTCCCTCTGCCCCAACACAACTCCTAGGCATTGTGCTGGGGCTGCAGAGCAGCAGCTGAAGGGAGGCCCTCAGCCTCCTCACTCCCAGCTGCAGGAAACGAGTGGCTGCTGGTTCCAGCCCCTGGGCTCGTAGAGAGCTCTGGGAAGCTGGTCCATGCGCTGGTACAAGGCCCCGCTGCTGTGCCAGGCTGCAGCTGGCGCTGTGCAGGCTTCTTCTTGCTGGAGGACAGGGAGAGTCCATTTCCCAGTTGGGCAAAGTGCTCCCCGTGCCGGGGAGAGCCCCTGAGCACTCTGAGCCCAGGTGAGCCCCCGAGCGGCGCCGGCACAGAGCTGAGCTCCGGGGCGGAGCTGGCGGCGGCGGAGAGGAGAGGAGGCGGTGGAGAGGAGGCGGAGCGGCCGGAGCAGAGAGCCGGGGCTGGCGGGGGGCAGCGAGGCGCGGGCGGCGGAGCGGCGGGATGCGGCGGTGCCGGGGCGCAGGGCTGTCGGGGCTGGCCGCACTGCTGCTGGGTGCGTGGGGCTGGCGGTAGTGGATGGGTCCAGGGCTGTGCCCGGCGTGTTCCCCGGGGAGCCCAGCAACAACTCTTCCCTCTCCTTCTTCAGCCTCTCTTTCCCGCTCCTGGCTCTCTGCCATCTTTTATGCCTCCGAGCCTCCTCTTGCTATTTTCCCGATGTCCTCACCGTTTTGATCGGTAGACCTGCTTTGCATTCACCTTTGCATGTCTATTTTTGCATGCACCCTCTCCTTCCCCTGTGCATTCTGCAGTTCTTATTGCCCTGAAAATTGTCGTCTATCCTTTGCTGTAACACCCACTTCCCCTCCTGGTCCTCTCTCGCCATCCATCCACCCACCCACCCACCTGACTTTTATCTAATCTCCGCATGCATAAATTTCAACTTCCCTCCCTGCCTTCTCTCATGCCTTCAGACACCCACACCCGGGTCACTCTCCATTTGTGTTGATAGGCCCATACTGCCATCTCTTCCTGTCCTGTGTCCCTGCCACTGTTCCTGTCAATTCCTCTGTTACAAGAGCCATCAGAGCTGGACCACCTTTAACAGCTGTTGTCCTTTCCTTCTCCTTTCTCAGCAGCAGCTGCAGGAGGAGCCCACGTACAGCAGCAGCAGACGGTAGAGACCCCCGAGGGCACTGGCATCAGCATAAATTGCTCGCACCCCAATATAAACTCTTACGACTTCAAACACTGGTACACTCAGCTGCCAGGACGAGGCCCTGCATTGCTCATGCGCACACTTGAAGATTCGAAAGAGCTGCGGGACCCGCCGGGGCGGCTGTGGTGTCGGCAGACCGCCGCTCCAGAGCCCTGTGGCTCGCCCGGCCCCGGCGCGGGGCCGCGCTCGCGTATTACTGTGCCCTGGGAGACACGGGGAGAGGAGCCGGGGCTGCGGCCGGGCAGGAACCGGCGCGGGCGGGGCCGGGCGTGTGTGTCGGGGTCGGAGGGACAGCCCGGGTGGGCCCACCAGGGGGCGATGCCGCCTCGCCCCAACCGGCTCCAGCTGGCCCCGAGCTCCGGGCCGCTTCCCCCGCCCGACTGGGTCCGGCCCCGGCAGCGGCAACCCCGCACGCCCTGAGGGACGCACAGAGAAATCCCCCGCCGCACTGCCGCCGCCGCCGGGGCAGGAATGGCGCCCGGAGCGCTTGCGGTGTCCCGCGGTGTCCGGCAAGGAGAGATGGCAGCGGCCGGCCCCGCTGGCTCCCGGCCAGGAGCCGCGCCTTCCTGCACCGCACAGGGCGGCGGGCGGCAGAGATCCTCCTGCCCACGGGCAGCCGCCCAGCCCTCGCTCCTGCCGCACGGACCGCCCACTGCTGCTGCTCCATGGGCAGGGGCTGGCGATCTCTTTCCACCCCACTCACGTTGCCAGGCACTCTTAGAAGAGAAAGACCCAACTGCTACAGTGCCATCTCAAGCCCTTGCTCTGAAACCACAACCACAAGTGGTTTCTTGCTGGGAACTTTGTCAATCCACTCAGCTACACAATTACAACCTGTACCCTCCAGCTTCACGCTGCTTCTAGTGTTGCAAAGGCATCCTGTGGAGCTTGCAGTTCTACTCCGGCACCAACTTGAGAAAGAGATACTCATTGTCACAGACACCTTCAAGTCTCTTCTGCAGTGCCTGGTGATCAGAACATAGAGCTTGTGGCACCAGATTCCCGTTAACCTCAGATTGAGAGCCTTTGGTGTTGAAGGGAAGTCCAGGAGAAAGGAGAGAAGCCAGAGCTGGGCACTAGCTGAAAGACACATCTGAGACTCGAGGTCAGACTCAGGAGGGAGCCCCAAAGAGATGTGCTAAGTTACCCTATGGGGCTGAAGGTCTGTGGGGAGAGCTGAAAAGGGGCTTCTGGGCATGGGGTCCTGGGCCCAGCTAGTCCCCAGTGAGGCCTGTGTGGCTGTAGGAGCTGAGAGAGCTGGGACAGTCCGTGTTCAGAGGCTTCAGGGGCAGAGAGGAAAGGCTCAGTCCTCTTCCCTGCCTCAGCTGGGGCCTGTAGTGGCAGCCATAGTTGTATTCCAAGGGAACTCCTGGCAGGTTTGCAGTCATTGGAGAGCAGACGGCAGCCCACTGTCCTTCTGAAATGGCCTTGACTGAACAACAGGACAGTAAAGGCCTTGTGGGAGCGTGGCTGTGAATGGGGGCTGTTGTGACAATAACGTGCTTCCTGCAGTCCCTGCCAACTGTGTGAGAAAGGCCCTGGGTGAGAAGAGGCGGAGGAGCCCTGCTCCAGGCAGCAGACACCAGAAGACATGAAAATCAAGTAGCTCTTTTGCTTGCCTGGGTATTGAGGTTCTGGGGCTCAGGGTGGGAGAAGCATGTGGAGGCTGTGTGTAATGTGGGTAAGTGAAGGGACACAGAAGGACTGCCTGCACAACAGAGAGCTGTGTTGCCATGCCAGAGTGAGGCAATGTGTCTGTCCCTGTGCAGCTGGTTTCTGGAGCAGATGCTCTTCACAGAGATGTTTCTCTTCAGGTTCCTCCTCTACGGCCAGAGGAGAAGGGAAAGAGTGTGTGACACCTGGGTCCAAGGCACTTCAGTGTGTGCCTGGTCCTCTCTCCATCCAGACAGTCCAGGGACAGGGTGGACATGGGTGGGTGCAGGGGTGCCTTCTCCCTCTCCTGCAGAGCTGGGTGCAGGCCTGTGCAGCTGGCTAGGTGGTGGGTATCAGGAGAAGTTCTCAAGGGATCTTTGTTCTTTAGATGGCCACTACTTAAACCATGATTCTTTTATGTCTCTAGAGGGCTGCCTTGTGGTAGAGGTCGGGGGAAAGGCCCAAAGAGGCCTGGCTGGAGCAGCAGGCAGAGAGTTTTGCTCCACCCTCTGGGCTGTGGTTTGGAGGCCTCTTTGATCGGGCAGAGGGATAGAAGAGGTGAAGGTGCAAGCCTCAGGTCCCTCATGCTCGCAGGTCCCTGGGCACCCCCGTGAAGAGAGAGCGTGACATGGTCCTGATTTTCCTGTCAGCCCTGGTGGGACTGGCTGACTTTGGTGAGATGTGACTTTCAGGCTGGGGAGACTGAGGCAAGAGTTTGTGCATCTGGTGGTGGAAGGGAGGGGATGTGAGTGCTGACTGCCTAGGACACCCGGGAGTGTATCCGTAGGGAGATCAGGGGCTGCATATGGGTACAGCAAATAATCTGGGAGATGTCAGGAGTAATGGGCATCAAAGGAGGAACAAGACCTCACCTGAACTTTGCAGCTGCTCAGCATTCCTGAATGTGCTGCTAATACATATTAAGCCTGAAAAGAGGGAAAGGTGCTGGGGAATGGACCAACGTGGCATAGAGCAGCTTCTCTGCTGTTTGTATTGGATACAATGCTACCAATCTCTGTAGGGATGGTCATAAACAAGAAGCTGCAGAATAAACAAGGGCAAACAGCTAGTCATTTCTGAAGCTAGGAAAAGTGAGATGGACAGTGGGGACAGTGAGCAAACTGATGAAGTTGTAGATGGACAGGTCCATTGGCAAGCAAAGCTGGAAGCTCTTCCTGGCTTTACAGGTCATGCCCAAAAGGACTCTGTGCTCCAGTTCCCAGCAGAAATGACCATCCAGGTGGGACACAAGGCAACGCGGCATTGCAATTTCTCCACCAGCGATTCCAATCCCTACGCCTTCTGGTACCAGCAGAGCCAGACCCAGTCCCTTCAGATGCTGCTATGAGTAAGCAAGTACAGAGCTCATGAGGCATCAGGGAGGTTCTCCTCCACACTGTCTGCAAAGGACTCCCAAGTGCTTCTGCATGTGCGAGACACCGAGCTCCAGGACAGCGCTGCCTATTTCTGTGCACTGAGCCCACACTGGTGCCCACAGCTGGCAGCAGTGCACAGAAACGTGGGGGTGCTCTGAGGAGCAGTTCCCTCCCTGCCACTGCTTGCATGGAGCTCTGAGCTCAGCCTGCCCAGCAGTGGCACCTGGGGCTGTGGTGAGGGTGGGCCTCTGCCTCCCCAGCCTGTGCTGCTGTGAAGCACATGCCAATGTGACTTTTACAGCTGTGTCTAGATCCAGGGTCTTTGTTGGTGAATAGAACCAAAGAAACCTGACTTGGGGCAGGCCCATTGGAGGCTAAACCATAAAGAAGCCAAACCAGGCTTGTAAATGCCCTCTGTTTAAAATAGCTGGTATACTGGAGTGAGTCCGCAGGGCAAGTAACCTAGATGTTCCGTATGGATTCAATCATCTCAATGGAGAGCTCTACACTGAGGTGAAATCCATCCCACACTGATCTTAAAGGTGTGTCTGCCATCTTGATGCCTCCTCCTTCTGAAGTGGTCACATGGACGCCCTTCAGTGTCCATGTGCAGAAAGAAGAGCTTTGAGAACATGATGCCTCAAATGAAAATTGGAAGGGGGAAAAGCAAGTGCCCTTTGCACGTCCTCCCAATGAGTGTGAGGAGAGAGTTGCTGCCCAGCCAGGCTTCCACAGCTCTGCAGTTTGGGGACTTTGCCAATCTCATTGAAGTGTTTCCACAACAAAGCCCAAAATGGGTGGAATGATGGATTGTTAAAAACTGATGTGGGGTTTCAGATGTGGAAATGTCCTGACACATCTAGCATGAAGCATAGTGATTTGCATATTTTTAATTAGAAAGAACAAAGTACCTCCAGATACTGGATAGGGGGAAGGAAGAGGAGTGTGAATTTTGTTGACTGCCTTCTGTTAGAAGTAATGGCTTTTGAGATACCAGACATTGCCAAATTTTCTGTTGAACCAGAGCATGATTCTCTGAAACAGCCCCAAGAATGGGACATAAATCCTTCCAGAAAATGTCAAACTAAACAGAGAAACACATGCCCCTTTCCTAAGGCAGTGAGCCAGCTGCTAGGAATCATTTAGGGGGCACAGGTGAATCCCTGACAAAATGAAGCACTTGGCAACCTGGAATTCAAACCTGTGGGAGGACAACTCTTCCAGTGTTCTGTTGGAGAGCTGCTTCTGGATGGGGTTTGTGAGCCTTTCCAAGTGGTGGTCTTTAGAGCACTGGGAGGCATTCTGAGTTTACCCAGGAGGGAACAGAGGGAGGTGGGAGCATTAGAATTGAGGCTCAGCCCAGCCTAAGGTGGCTGTGAGGTGAATGAAATGGGCTCAGTGGGGAACTGGTGGCTTCTCACTACCTGTGATGCCCAGGTGCAGTTACACTTTGGTGAGGACCTTCTGCAGGGTGGAAACCATGGGAGGGAGGGGATGAACCTCTTTGGTCCCACTGAGACCCTTTGAAAAGCCACTTCACTTGTTCTGGAAGGCCCACCACAGAGCTTGCTTCACATCTTTGTTCCTGAGTGTGTAAATGAAGGGGATCAACAGAGGAGTTACAGCTGTGTGAAAGGTGTTCATGAGTTTGTTCAGATCCAGTGAGTTCTGGGCCGATGGCTTGACGCACAGGAACATGGTGGAGCCATACCAGAATGTGATAACACTGAGGTGGGCGGAGGAAGTGGAAAATGCCTTTTTCTGACCATGAGCTGACATGATTCTGAGCATGGAAGAGGTGATGTACGCGTAGGAGAGCTGGGTAACCACACAGGGCGCCACCAGAACAGTTTAGGAGGCAAGGAATGTCGCTAGCTCCATGGGCCACATGTCACTGCAGGAGAGGGCGAGGCAGGAATCTATATCACAGAGGAAATGATTGATGACATGTGGCCCACAGAACATCAGCCTGGATGTCAGAAAGGCCATCAGCGAGACGGACAGAAAGCCTCCCAGCCAGGAGCTGAGCACCAGCCGAGCAGAGAGGACACTGCTCATGAGGGAGCTGTATCTCAAGGGGTAGCGTATGGCTAAGTAGTGGTCATAGGCCATGACAGACAGGAGAAAACACTGAGTGGAGCCTAGGGAGAGAAGAAAGAACAACTGGAGGACGCAGACGTTGAAGGAGATGGTCTGGCTACTCCCCAGCATGACTCCTATGGCTTTGGGAACAACACGAGTAGTGTGCCAGATCTCCAGAAAGGGGAGATTACGGAGGAGAAAGTACATTGGGGTACAGACGTTGCTGTTCGTCCACATGAGAGCCATGATGGATGCATTGCATGTTACTGTCAGGGAGCACGTCAGTGCAAATACCACCACAAGGGAGACCCAGAAATGCCACGTGCCTGGCAAGCCAAGAAAAATGAATTCTTCCACAGTTGTCCCATTTGCAGTGTGTTCCCGAGGATTGAGGTTCATTTGCAAAGACAGGAAAGTTTCTGTGAGCGTCTGCATGCCCGTGCTGGTCCTTCAGATGCCACTAGGAGTGAAACTAGAGCAAATGATGCCTCATCAACCTCATTGCTTTCTATGTGGAGATGGGAGGCACTGTGGGAAGGGGAGGGGTACTGCCTGGGGTGTACCTTGATTTCATCAAGACCTTTGACCTACCTTCATGGGTGCACACACGTGCACACCCATGCGCACACAGAGGTATGCAGACTCACAGGCATGCACGTGCACAATTACGAATATACAGACCAGTCACACACATTTATGCCCTCCTCCATGTGTGTGTGTGTATGTGTATGGCGGTGTGCTCTCCCCCTTTCCCCACCTCGGCTGCTGCTCAAGCCATAACCATCAGTGGGAGTTGTGATGAGTTGCACCTGGACTTTGAGGGATGGCTGGCAACACAGTCAAAACACTGCCTGGAGTGGGGACCTAGCTATTTTGTTCCCATGCGAATATGACTATAGGACAACTCTCTTACTCTATAAATAGTGGACTGCGTGCCAGGGTCTCCCCTTGAGTGAGGAAACCCACTTAAGGTTCTTCTCCTCGAGGCTGAGAGGTTCCTTGCCGCAACAGATTCTTGGTAAGTGACTAATAGCATGCTAAACTTTGAAATCTTAGCTAAGTGATATAAAGGATTGATTGCGCGTATATAATCCTTTAGACATAAACCGTTGAGCAAGTCTGGGACTAGGGCTGCATCCAGCCACGCCCAGACTCCTCTCTGAGAAGGAGTTTAGAAAGCAAGGGGGTCCTTACTGAACCGCGTGACTCAATGGGAGGGTTTCCGTGACAGCTTGTCTGACCCTGTCCTCTATGCAGTAAATAAACAAGTGTGCCCTTCTACTGAAGCTCGTAAAACACTGTTGCATTCACTACTAACTTTCTTAAATTACTGTTTCATATAAATAAATATTTCACTACTTCTCTCTTATGAGTGAAGTTAATCACTCCCCCCATGACAGTCTGCGAAAACACATACACATGGATACAATTGCCAGAACACATACCCACAGAGAACATTGGTGCACGCTCACATTTGCATGTGTATTACCACAGGCACACACATGTATGTGTGAATGTGTTGTCCCAAATCTGGGTTCTTTACCCGGTGTGCAAGCCAATAACACACATAGCAGAGATATTTCCAAGTTTATTTCATTACTGCGCAGAAATGGAGTGCTCGTTCCAAGGGAGCACACCTTCGTTTCAAAAATTTCCCTTTTCATACACTGATTATTACATATTCTAATAATTGATACATATTCATTGTTATTCTCTTTAATGATTGGTCAAGGTTTCTTTGCTTCCTTTATGTATTGGTATGCAGACTCTGTCCTCTTCGTCTGTGCTTCTCTTTTAAATAGGTGGTATCAATGGGTCGGTGGTCACGGTCTCCCCCTGCCAAAATTACCTTTTAACTACTTCTCCTCTAATCTTAGATTAATCATGTCTAGTTACTATTTCTCTGTAATTAATGAAACATGGTTGGCGCTGTATAGATGACTTCTAGCAGCAGCAGCAGGTTCCCTTGGTTGCTTCAGATACATGCTATATTTCACTTTTCAAGTTAATATCAATTTTACTACAAGTGCACACATGAGTACAGCGAGAGGAACGTGTACACAGCCACGATCATGCACACACACCACTGAGAACCAGGACTCCTGACACCAGCTCTCAGCCCCTCTAGAGGAATCTAGGCCAGTCCTTCAGACCCTACAGGTAAGGAAGGAATCAGCCCTGCATGCTCTGTATCAGAGCAATATGATCTCCCTCAGAAATATACCGTTTCACTGTCCCCGTTTCTGTGATGACTACCCTCAGCTCCCACAGGCTTAGCTCCAGTTTCCAGCCTCAATGCATTCGGCAACATGGATGACAATCCCCTGCTACTCCTCCCGATGCCTACTGGCCATGGCCCCTGGATTGGGCGATGGAGGGGAGAGGAATGTGGAGTGGCAGCTATGGGCCATCCCAAGGGCTGTTTCCTGCTTAACCACTCCTGCCATTCTGCAGAACAAATCATCTTCTGTAGCCCCACACTGACCCTCTGACAGCCCAGAGCAGCTCTGGCCATAGCAAGAGGAAGGCCCTTCCTCAAGAGCTCATGGGGCTGCTGACACCTCAGGGACTCCTGCCTTTCTGGACATTTGTGGGCAGAGATAACAGCAAGGCAAGGCCTGATGGTCACTGGCAGGAGAGCAGACCAGGATATCTTCCTCAGCTTCAAGGGTTGGTGCCCAAAACAGGAGCCACTACAGGCTGTCCCAACCTCCCACTCCTCTGAGAATGGAGATGTGTCTCCTTGTGCTCTAACCCCCTTCCACCCCAGAGCAACACCCTTCTCCATTGGCAGCCTGGGGAGTGTCCACAGAGGGAAGGACCACATGGAGGCCAGGCTTGAATGCAGCAGAAGTTTAATGAGTCCAAAGAGGGAGACAAAGTCACTCCAGGTGGGGGCCGCCAGTTCATGGAGCCCCACGGGCAGCAGCAGAGGCTCTGTTGTCCTTGGCCGTGCAGAAGTTCTTGCATGCTGCCTGTCTGCCTGCCTGCCCCATAGAGGGAGAGGAGACAGCAGGTCCCTACCAGGCTGGCATTAGTAGCACCTTACTGCCAAGGGGAACTGAAGCAGTCAAAGAAAAGGGAGAGAAAAGCAAAGCTCTTCAGCTACACCGAAAACACATCCTAAATCTCGATCCCTTGCCCAGCATCATGTTCTGCATTGCTCGAGATGTCTCCCTGGGACTTTCCCAGCATCTTTATCAGAGGAGGGACCTTCTGCCACAGTAGCGTCTGGAAATGCCAGAGAGGTCACAGCACCCAGAGGTGATGGGCACTCCATCACAGCTGAGGATGCTGCCAACAGCAGCGGAGGTGGAGGATCCCACAACGGTGTTCTGTGGGAAGGAGCTGAGGATGGGGCCAGGCAGGGTCACCACCACAGGAGGAGGCTCAATGACGACACTGGAGTTCTGGCACTGCCTGATGCAGGGCTCATTGCAGCTGTTGGCCAGAGGTGTTGGGCCACAGGGCCGGCAGGGCAGGCACTGGTTGTAGCAGGACATGTCTGAAGGGCCTGGAGGTGCACCTGGGAGAGGATCAAGGAGGAAAGAGAGCACAAGGGTGGGTGAGGAGCAGCCTTGTTACCCCATCAGAAAGGAGCCAAGGCCACTACTGAGTGGGGAGCTGGAATCTTGGCCAGGAGACACACAGTCTTCATCACCCTACAAAGAGTAGCCTGGCCCATGGAAGGTGTCTCCTAGAGCATAAACCAAAAGCCCTGTCAGCCACCACTCAGCTTGTCTCTAAGCAGACCTTCTCCCTGCTTTCCACTAGCATGACAAGAAGACGCAAACCCAAGGATGGAGAGAGACAATATCAGCTGAGAGGTCCATCGAGGAGAGATCTCACTTTGGAAGAGGAGGAGAAGGAGCTTCAGACTCACCTGGTTCCCAAGGAGAAGAAGGCCAGAGAAGTGCAGGAGAGAGCAGGGACTTTTATACCTGCCCTTCATTGCCGCAGCACTAGAGGCATCCTTTGCAGAGGTAACAATTTTTGCACAAGCTCATCTTGAGTGCAAACCATTGCAGCTAATGATATGGGCTGTGCTTTGGTTTCCTGCACTGCTGCCTTTTCATTTCCAGAGTTGTTCCATGCCCATTCCTCATTCCCCAGTGAAGGCTTCCTGTGATCAGTGGGATGAAAGGCCCCAGGATTTCCAGGGCAGGAATGCAGCAGTGTGGGCAGAAGACTCAGCCCAAGTGCTGGACAGGTTCAGAGCAGATGACAATAGCCTGGGTCACTCTGCTCATCTCGCCTCATCTCACCCCAATGGTCACTTACTGTTGCTTCCCCAGATGTATGTGTTGCACTGCCAGGTTTTCACCCTACCCTGCCTAATACTGCCCGGTTCCCAGGGGTCCTCAGAAGAATCCATGGTTCATGGTGTTCCTATGCGTGTTCTTGTCTTTTGTGTACTTGTAAGCAGCCAGGTTTTTGTGAATGCACATGGGAACACAAGTTTGTGCATGATTCCATGCCAGCGTGACTGAGCCTGTGTGTATGTGTCCTTGTGTGTCACTCATCAAGAGGGCATGTGCTGGTTACGGCAGGGATACTGTCCGCTGCTCTATCCATGAGCACCACAGAGCAGCATGTTCCCCGGGGCAGAAGGAGCCCGAGTGCAGCTGAGCGGTGATGGCACCAGCCTGCTGGAGGTGTATCCAGGGAAGAGGCACTGAAAGGTAGCCCCTGCCTCCTGACACCTCCTTCTCCTGCCCCTGCAGAGCTCACACTCTGCTGCTGCCCATTTCAGGCCACAACGAGGATGGTTTCACTCCATTTTGGATCCTTAGTTGAATTCAGTGTGACACTATTTAGAGTTCCTCAGCACGGCCTCTCCAGGCCAGGGCACAGCTGCTCTCCCCAATGCTAGAGAGTTCAAAGGATGCGGATTGCATTCTGGGCAAGGAGAAAGGCTGAGCAATCCTGCCCACCTTGTGCTGGCTGCCCCTGAGTGCACTTCATTCCAATGCAGTGTCGGTGGTGTCTGGGGTGGGACATGGCCCTCTCTCATGTCCATGTCAATGCCAAACGTACTTATGTAGCTTATCAACCTGGTGCGGGGACAGGCAGGGGCTGAGACCTTGGATCAAACAGGTCCTGAATGAAAGGAACATGAAGCCTGACATTGCTGTGCTGTGAGTGGAACGAGAGATCCTGTGGCTTGCACAGGAAAGCCAAAGAACTAATGACCACTTTGGACTTCAGCCAATAAGGTCCATCATGTCTCACATTGGAATCTCAGTCTGAGCCCAGCAGCTCTCCCTGGGAGGAAAGGGACGTTGGATTCAAGACCACATCCCCCAAAGCCAGCTACTGTCCCACAGGGCTGTCCAGTATAGACCGTCTTTCTGACAAGGGCTGTGCCCAGTGGGGAAGTTTTCTAAGGCCATGTCCCCTCCTGAATATCGGTTGCCCTGAGCTCACATCAAGCTTGGAGACAGTACAGCCAAAGGCTTTCCCCCTTGCCTTTGAGAGACCTCAGTGAGATCAGAGCCAGGGAGCTCTGCTGGGAGAGCTCAGCCAGGGCAGGTTCCCCTCTCCGTGGAGCTGCTGTTTCTGATCTGAGGCTCTAGTGTAGCCACGATAGCTGACTGTTCCTTTTCTATTGCGACCTGAGAGCATCCAGCAGAACCCCGTGCCCTTCCCTTCCACATCTGGTTTTAAATGTCCAAGTTTTGTCCAAGAATGTCCGAGACATATTCGAGAAAATAAGAGTGCTATTAAAATAGCAAGCACTTGACCTCCAAACCTTCCTGCCATGCCCTGCTGCTGTGCCGTTTGCCCTCCCCTTGGCTCCTTCCAGAACACCAGCGTCCCCGTGGCCGAGGTGCCCGTGCCGGGGACATCCCGTGCCCGCCCTCCCTCACCACCGGTGTCGCTGCGGGCAGCTCCGCTCCGGCCGGTCTCTGCCCTGGTGCCGCCTTCCTGCTCAGGGCGCAGGGCTGAGCCCCGGGGCGGAACTGGCGGAGGCAGAGAGGAGAGTAGAGGAGGCGGCAGAGAGAAGGGGGCGCGGCGGGAGCAGAAAGCCAGGGCTGGCAGTGGGCAGCGAGGCACGGGCGGCGGAGCGGCGGGATGCAGCGGTACCGGCGCGCAGGGCTGTCGGGGCTGGCCGTGCTGCTGCTGGGTGTGTGGGGCTGGTGGCGGCAGGCAGTGGGCTGTGTGTTACCAGCGCTGGAGCCGGGGCTCTCCTGCTCCTTCTCGAACCTTATTCCCCCTCTGTTCTCCTTTCTACAGACATCCCTTCTGCCCTCAATGAGGACATTCCCTCCCAGATGACCTGTCTCACTCTGTTACTCCATCCATCCATCCATCCATCCATCCATCCATTCCTCCCAGTCCATATCTTTTCCTTATTCCTTTCTCCTCGTCTTTATTCTGTTCTTCCAAACATCCCTCCTACATTCTTGTCTCCAACCAAGCACTCTCAGAGAAATTTTCTCTCCATACTTTGTTCTCTGAACATATCCCCATCATCAGTGACCTGTCTTCTCCCCTCTCCTGGTGCAAGACATTTCGTGCTGAAGCAAAGTGATTCTTCTTTTCTTCTTGGCAGTGGCTGCAGGCAGAACCCAGGTGCAGCAAGAGCCGTTGGCAGAGACCACCGAGGGCGCCGGCATCAGCATCAACTGCTCCCACCCCAACATAAAGATCACCTACTTCATCAACTGGTACCGTCAGCTCCTGGGCCGAGGCCCTGCATACCTCGTGAGCAGCCTAAAAGACTCCAAAGAGCTGCGGGACCTGCCGGGGCGGCTGTGGGTGTTGGCAGACCGCCGCTCCAGCGCCCTGTGGCTCGCCCGGCCCCGGCGCGGGGACGCGGCGGTGTATTACTGTGCCGTGGGTCTCCCGCGGGGAGAGGAGCCGGGGCTGCGGCCGGGCAGGAACCGGCGTGGGCGGGGCCGGGCGTGTGTGTTGGGGGCGGAGGAACAGCCCTGGGCGGGCCCGCCAGGGGGCGCTGCGCTCCGCCCGCCGGGGCCCCTCCGGACAACCAGGAGGGGTTTCACAGTTCGTTCCCCTGTAAAAGCTCAGATATACAATGGAAAACTGAGTCCGCCAGGTACAGAATTTCACACACCTGCCCAAATGTTCCTGCTAGTGTTACAAAGTCATTGCATGGGGTCAGAAGTTGAAGCTCCCCAGCGGCAGGAGAATGGCATGTCGAGGTCAGAGGCACCTTCAAACGCTCCCCACAGGGGCTCAGTGGTGAGACCAGGAGCTTGTTTGACAGGATTCAGCACCTTGGCAGCTGGGGCTCAGGAGACAGGGTAAACCGCTTGGCCTGGACACACTGAGCGCAGCCTCAAGGCATGCCAGGTTTCTCCTTGAGGAGTGAGTCAGAAAGGGATTTGCTGAGTTGCCCTCAGGGGCTGGAGGTCTGAAGGGAATGAGAGCTGGCAGGAGGCCTCTGGCAAGAGGCTGTGGGCTCCAGCCAGGCCCCGGGGAACTCTGTGTGACTCAAGCAGCTGACAGAGGTGGTCAAACCCATAGGCAGAGGCTTCCAAGGCACAGAGTGAAGGATCTGTCTTGCTCCCTGTCCCCGTCCCCTGCACCATGGGGCTTCCCCCACCTGACCGGAACCGGCATCAGCATCAGCACTGGGCGTGGCATCAGCATCCACCATGGCCCCAGCACCGGCATCACCGGGTCCTCCTTGGAGTCAGTGCCTGGGCTCAGCCCCATTTCTCATCAATGGCTCCTGTGGGTCTGTGCTCCTGAAGGCAGCGAACAGCCCCTTGGTCAGCAGACACATGGAGACTGAGATGCTCAGTGCAAGGCAGGGAGGGGAGTGTGGTGTTTCCTACAAGATCCTCTTGCTTCCCCATAAAGTGCTCCCAGTGTTCTGGGTAACGTGGCATTCTCTGGCCTGTCCGTAAAGACCTGACAGCTTTGTCTCAGAAATGCCTCACAGACGTAGAATAAGTTGCAATGGCAGTCATCCACTCCAGCGAACCATAAATGTTTGTAAGAGCTCCTTCAAGTTCTCTTTACTGTGGCCTACCACCTGCTCCTCAGCCCTGTCAGGGGCAGACCTTCACCTGGGCTGTAGTGGTTCCCTTGCTTTGCAGCAGTGCTTGATTTTATTCCTCTGACACCAATGGAGACAAAGAATTCACCCCAGAACACCTTTGGATCCTCCCTCTTGCCTAGGTAGCTGATTCCTTCTGGACATGACAAAGCTGTTTCAAACAGGGCAGTACATTGCCCCAAAGGAAACACCAATATAGTCAAACAGGGGGACCTCCCCAGGGGGCACATGCTTCTGCTTGTCTTGTCTTCTCCGTGCATCTCCTAATCATAGTGGGAATAGCCTCATGGTTGTCACCGCAGGATCCTGAGGTAGCTCTTCCTTGGCTGGTTTTCCTTCTTGGAGATCTGCTGTGCCACCACCGTTGTCCCCAGATGCTGGAGGCATTCCATCATTTGTGTTTCCTGCTTTCCTTTTCCCACTTCTTCCTAGGTATGACTGAGTTCCTGATCCTCTCAGCCACGTCCTTTGATCATTCTGTCACCATATGCAAGCTGCTCGGTGAAAAATGCTGTCACGACAAAGAAAGTCTGCTTCCTGCCAGCACTGGGAGCACGCACAGTGGGCTTTATGGTCATCTTTGCCCAGGTGTCTCTGCTGCTGCAGTGCCCTTTGTGCACCAAGAAGGTTGTTGACCAGTTCCACCGAGATGCTGGGCCAGCAGGATCATGGCCTGTTTGGGTTGGGTTGACCTTGTCTGGCTGCCAGGTGCCCACCAAGCTGCTCTGTCACCCCCACTCCTCAGGAGGACAGGGGGAGAAAAGAAGACGAAACAAGAGAAAACAAGCTCATGTGTTGAGAGAAGGACAAGGAGATCACTCAGCCATTACTGTCACAGGCAATACAGGCTTGACTTGGGGAAATCAATTTAATGTATTGACAATCAAATCCGAGTAGGATAACAGAAAATAACAAATCTAACAGCACCTTCCCCCCACCCCTCTCTTCTTCACAAGCTCAACTTCACTCCTCACTTCTCTGCTTCCTCCTCCCAAGCATCTCAGGGGGAAGGGGAACGGGGGGTGCAGTCCGTTCATAACGCTTCTTCTCTGCCACTCCTTCCTTCTCGTGCTCTTCCTCTGCTCCAATGTGGAGTCCTTCCCATGGGAGACTTTGTGAACCGCTCCAACACAGGCCCTTCCCATGGATTGCAGTTCTTCATGAACTGCTCCAGCATGGGCCCTTTGCATGGTCTGCAGTCCTTCAGGCACAGATTGTTGCAGTGTGGGTCCCCCGCAGGGCCACAGGTTCCGCCAGAAAACCTGCTGCAGTGTGGGGTCCTCTCCATGGGGCCACAGGTCCTGCCAGCAGCCTGGTCCAGCGTGGGGTCTCCATGGAGTCACAGCTTCCTTCAGGGCACATCTACCTGCTGTGGTGTGGGGTCCTCCATGGGCTGCAAGTGGATATCTGCTCCACCTCTAACCTCCATGGGCTGCAGGGGGACAGCCTGCATCCCCATGGTCTTCACCATGAACTACAGGGGAATCTGTGCTCTGCGCCTGGAGCACCTCTTCCCACTCCTTCTTCACTGACATTGGTTTCTGCAGGGCTGTTTCTCTCACCTATTCTCACTCCTCTCTTCCAGCTGCTCTTGCGCAACTGTTTTTTCCCTTCTTAAATATGTTAGCATAGAGGTCCTACCACTATCGCTGGATGGCTCCGATTTAGTCAGTGGCGGACCTGTCTTGGAGCCGGCTGGAGCTGGTTCTGTTCAACATGGGACACATGCAACTTCTGTCATCTTCTCACAGAAGCCACCCCTGCAGCCTCCCTGATACCAAACCCTTGTCCAATAAACCAGATACAGTCCACCCCTCGCCTCTGTGAATCGCATATTTGAGAATTGTCCTTAATAGATGCATTCATCACACAATCTACAATGTTCACAAACTTCTCTTACATCAACAAAAAAGAATTCCTCACACCAAAATCGAAATAACACCATCACAACACCCACTAAGGTGGGCAATTTACACACACTCCATGCCCCGTCCCTCCACAACAATGACATCAGCAGCAATTCCCCACAATTATTCCACTCTCTGGTCTCTAGCAATATTTAGTCCATGTTCCAGGGTTCCCCAGGGCTCAATTTCAGGGCCAGTCCTCTTTAATGAGGAGGTTTCATAAATGATCTGGAGGCAGGAATCAAATGTACCTTGAGTAAGTTTGCCAACGATACTAAACCAGGAGGAGCTGTGGACTCCCTTGAGGGTAGAGAGGCCTTGTAGAGAGATCCGGGTAAACCAGAGCGCTGGGCAATCACCAGCCATATGAAAAGCAACAAGATCAAGTGACAGATTCCTCACCTGGGATGAGGTAATCCTGGTTACACATACAAACCGGGGGATGAGAGGCTGGAGAGCAGCCCCGTGGAAAGAGGTCAGAGGGTTTGGGTCGATGGCAAGTTGAATATGAGTCACCAGTGTGCCCTGGCAGCCAAAAGGGCCAACAGTGTGCTGGGGTGCATCAAGCCCAGCGTAGCTAGCTGGTTTTGGGAGATGATTGTCCCACTCTACACTGCACTAGTGTGGCCCCACCTCGAGTCCTGTGTGCGGTTATGGGCGCCTCAACTTAAGAAGGACAGCAAACTATTGGAGTGTGTCCAAGAGAACGGTGATCAAGATGGTGAAAGGTCTCGAGGGCAAGACTTAGGAGGAGTGGCTGAGGTCACTTGGTAGGTTCAGCTTGGAGAAGAGAAGGCTGAGGGGTGACCTCATTGCAGTCCACAATTTCCTCACGGAGGGGCAGTGGAAGGGCAGGTGCTGATCTCCTCTTTCTGGTGACCAGTGACAGGACACATAGAAATGGTATGAAGCTGCATCAGAGAAGCTCAGATTGAACATTAGGAAAAGGTTCTTCACTGAAAGGGAGATCGGTCACTGGAACAAGCTCCCCAGGGAAGTAGTCACAGCACCAAGCCTGTCAGAGTTGAAGGAACGTATGGATGATGCTCTTAGTCATATGGTTTAGTTTTAGGTAGTCCTGCAAGCAGCAGGGAGTTGGACGCGATGATCCTTATGGGTCCCTTCCAACTCGGGATATTCTAAGATTCTATGACATGCCAGCACACATAAAAATACATGTGCATATACATCCAGTTACACGGGAACCCCTGCGCAGGCACACACACACACACGTTCACCCCTGAGACTTGTCACCACATAAGTGTTCACATGTGCTTATACACACTTGCACCTATATATATATGCAAGCTCCTGTACAAACACAGATATGTGTTCGTCTGCTCACATGTATGCCCACAGACATACAAACGCACGCACACTGGCAACACACACACACTTACCTCCACACCTGCAAAAATGTGTGTGGACACAAACACATGCACAGACATAAACAGAAATGTCCTCGTTCACACACACGCTGGCAGACACTCACTCTCATGTGTGCATTTGCAAATGCCCACACAAATGCAAACACAGAGGCACAAATATACCCCCAGGTGCAGACAGATGCGTATGCACATGAGGAACCCCAGCCTCTCCCCACACTCTGAGAAGCAGGACTCCACGGGCAGCTCTCTGCCCCTGTGCCCCTGAGGCAAGTCCTCGAAAGCCTACTGCTAAGAAGGCAAATGAGGTGCCAGCCACTGTTGGTGGATTTAGTGACAGCAGAGGGCTTTTGGGCTTTTGTGCATTGGCCAGAGGTAGTTCAACTGATTGTGTTCTCATTACAGGAAAGAGAGAAGGTGTATTGAGGTCCAAGCAGTGGGGTCTTTTTTTGAAATTTAACCATGTTCACATACCAATTCTGTCCATGAGAGACAAAGTCAAAGCTCAAGACCATCCCTATTGCTGCAGCTCCAGGCATTCTCCACTTTCCAAGTCAAAATGATCCCGACGTTTTGCAAGCTCCGGCCCATCCCTGGTGATTGCCGTAAGGCAGTTGTGGAGGTCTGGGACCAGTTCCAGCTTCAGCGCTGGGAGAGGTGCTGCCCTGACATGCTCACATGGCAGCAAATGTTGTGTGCGGGGGGTGAGCCCCATGGCCTGCAGCTGCAAATGCTGGGGCTGGGACACCAGAGAGGAAGCTGGCCTGATGAAGTTGCCTTAAGATAAATACCATCTCTTCAAAAGACAAACTAATATTAATTAGCAGGTGGCATCAGGAGGAGATTTCAAGCTGTCTGAGCCAAGCCCTGACATCTGTCAGTTAACGTGGCTCATTCAAGCTCAGGGAGCTGCTCTGCTGAGGTGACCATCTCCTCATCTGCTTTTAGCACTGGAGCAGCCAGAAGAGCCAGAGGAGTGGTGGCAGAAGGCTGTGCCCAGCACTGCACTGGCACCAGGAGGACAAGCCTTGTGCCCGGAGAGCCTCCCAGAAAGGCTGACATTTTCCGAGGGTCCTCACCTGGCCTGGAAGGCTCCCATTCAGGTCCCGCCAACTGGGACCTGCCTCCCATGGAAGGAGTCCCTCTCCCAGCTGTGGTCTGCAAGGGCAGCATCAGGAAGCAAGGTGCCAGCCAGACGGGTTTGTTAGAAATCTTCTCAGAAAGCGGCTGCCACATTGCTTAGGCTAAATCATCTGCTTCTGTCATTAGCCACAGGGCAGCCATAATAGATATGTACAATGTGTGTAAAAAGCACACCTATGTCAGGATTTTCCATTGTTGGATGTTGAGCGTGGCAGTGGCTGCAAGGTGCCAGACAAACGGTTTTTCCGGCTTTGACAAACATGCAGGTATGGCCTGCTCTGAGCAAGCTCTTGAAATTGGTGACCTGCAGAGGTGCTGTCCAACCTAAATTATGCTATGGAAAGAGTAAAGACAGTTGGGTTAGTTGGTTTGTTAAATGCTAAAAGTAAGGAGAGGACAAATGGAGACCCTACCTGTGTTGAGGAAAGTGAGAATGGAAGGGCTATGGTCAAGTGGAAGGACCGTCTCTTTGGGTTTGAGTGTGTTTTTTTCCCCAATGAGCTTGAGATGGGAACGATTTATGAGATGGGATGGGAAGTGTGGCAGGAAACTTGATTTGTTGGTTCCTGAGACATCTTCTTTTGGACAGAGGAAGAAAGTGCCCAGTGCCTTGTTGGGCTGAGTAGGGCAGCTGGTGTCTGCAGGGTGTGGGGGTGTTGACCGTTGTGTTTGTGAGGCCTGCGGGTTTGGGTATGCTGAAAGGAGCTTGGGACTAGACACCATGCAGGAGCCAGGAGAGGCCAACCCAGCCAAGGGCTTGAGGATGGAGAGAGAGAGGACACAGGCATCAGGGAAGGAGACACTCCCAACGCGTTGCAGAGGGGGATGTGTCAGAGAGGTGGGTCACCAGGTGCAGGCCTATCCCCCTTTAACCCCTCACCTTGCAAAGGCAGAAGCTGTTGACTGCAGGAGCAACATGTGCCAGTACTGGGGAAGAGAAAACCGCAGCACAGGCATTTGAGATGTGCTAAGAACAAGCATTTTCTCCTCCCCATTTCATTCTTTGTTCCCCTTGCAGAGCCACTTCCGGCAGCTCTGCTCTCTCGGGGCTTTTGGTGGGGATATGTGGGTTTTCTGAATCTCTCTCACACATGCAGGAGGATCGGTCTCAGCACACACATCAGGTATCTCGTCCTCTCTGCCTTCCTGAGGCAACCACTGGGTAAGGATTGTCTTTGACTGGAGGCATGATTCCTCTTCTTCCCAGGAGACCCACACCCCCTCAATAGGTCTCTGCGGGGAGCTGCTCTTGAATTATGGGCAAATGCACCTGCTTTCTCAAGATACTGCTACATAGAGAAAAGATGAGACCAAGAAGAAAGAGCTCCTCTCCTGACCATCATAGACCCCTTGCTTTCCTTTTCTCTTGCCATCCATCCACCTCTCTCTGCCTCTCTCTTCTGATCTCTCTGAGCCCAGTGTTTCACAGACATACCATTGCAGAAGCTCTTTTCTGTCTTGGTAGTACACCTTTCCTGACCTTGTACTTGTGTTTTGACACACAGGGTTTTTTGAAAGCTGATGCAGGGACATGAAAGCTCTCTCATGCCACTCACGCTCTTAGGGTGTCCCAGTCTCTCTCCAGGCTGGTGCATGTCATGCAGCTTGCCCGGACTATGCATTCCTCCTGCAAGTCCTCAGTGCCTGGGCTTTCTTTTCCCTCCCTACCTTGACTTCGGAGCCTCCTGAGAGGACAGGGAATGGGGAGCAGCATGAAAGTGCTCACAGGTGTTCCCATGATCTCTCACCATGCTGGAGGTGACCTGGAGCCAGCACAGGAGGGCCAGGCACCACAGGCTCTTCCCTGGACTCTCCGGGCAGCAGGAGATTGGAAATCAAAAATGTGGGTGAAAGCACAGCTCTTCTCTGGGGGTATCCCTGTGGGAGGTAGTTGGTATTACTGTGTTGTGAGATCCACGCTGAGCTGAGGTGTGAGGCTGCCTGCTCAAAGATACCGCCTTGCTGTACCCATCCATGGGGCTAGTGCTGCAGAGAAAGGAAAAGGGAGCCCGCTCCTCTGACATTTTGCATCTCCTCTTGTTTTGCATTTCAGAGTCTTTCCCTGCACAGTCACTGACCCTCTTTTTCTTCCAGGCACCATGGGATAGACCACTGTCACCCAGCAAGAAGCACAAGTCACAGTGAAGCAGGGAGACACCTTTGAAACCACCTGCACCTACCAAACCTCCAGCTTTGATGCCTTGCTCTGGTACAAACAGAGAAAAGGACAAGCCCCACAGCATATCTCCTATCAGGCAGCAGCTGGCTACAAGCCCAGTGGCTGTCTCACCACCATGCTGAACACCACTGAGAAATACAGCCTCCTACAGCTGGAGAAAGTCGAGCTCTCTGACAGTGCCTTGTACCTCTGAGCTTTGCATGACACCCCGGTGCAGGGAGCTTCCTTGGCTGTGCAAGAGCCCAGGGGAGGGAGGGGATGGGTCTGAGCTTGGGGGAAGGGGCCCTCAGGTGTCCCTTGGCAGCGATGCTTCCCCTGTTCACCCAGGGATTTGCAAGACAAGACCCTCTTCCAGGATAGGACAGTGCCAGTGGCCTGAGAGGAAATCGAAGGGGGGTGAAAGACTCTCAGGTTCCCTTGTTTTCACCGGGGGTTATGTGGTTATTCTGCCCAATGGCTCTGGTGAGCTGGTGGGCAATGCAGGAGGTTGTGGGGGTTTGTGCAATAGTTCCCCGCTGCTGCTCTTTGCTTTCTGGATCTCCCTGCTGCACACTGCTTCCTCAGGGTTTCCTGTGGGCCTGTTTCTTTGAGCCTCTGCTCTGAGATGTGTCCCTTAGAGGCTGGAGTTCAAAGAAAGATGGAAAACCTGCCCTCTGGCAATGCTCCTTCCTGGAATTACGATTGCAATAATTTTCAAAAAAACTCAGAACCACCTTGTGGACCCTCCAGTTGCTGCATGGCCGTGTGCTGAGATCTGGAGGACCTCCTCCCCAGTGCACTCTGCCCATCCTTGGAGCCCTTCTCATGCAGTACCTCATAGGTTTCCTGCAGCCCTGCCCCATTTCTTCTGCAGTGTGACCAGGCTGTACAGCTCTATGCAAGATCTCGGTAGGGGAGTAGACCAGCAAGCAGAGGTGAGTAACAGGCTCTGTGAGGAGAAGAGCTGGCCTTAGGGAAAGCTATTTCATGATTCCAACATCAACCTGTGAGTCCCCTTAGCCTTGCACGTCTGTGTAACTGCTGGGCTGTGCAGGAAATTCTTTCGGGGTAGAGGGTGTATAGGTGGCCTGCCCTTACTACCCTTGGCCTTGCGTTCAGGCCGTGTGCCCTCATTCAGGGGACGAGTGTGAGGACAAGGATGAGAAGGCCGGATGTTGCTCTGAAGGCTTTTCCTCACACCATCTTTGCTCCTGTATCCTTGGGGGCCATCTTCTGACTGAGCTTCTTTTCCCACCACAGGGCTATCCAGAGCAGGAGGAATTCCCTTCTGCACAGGCTTGTGAGCTGCTGACCTCTCAGAGCCTCCAGCAGCACTGGGGAGCACTCTCTAAGGGAAAGCAATGGTCAGTCTCCTTGTTGCAGGACGTGTTCTGATGCCAAGAGATTCCATGTGAGCAGAGATGCTGGAATACAGGGCCTGATACCCACTGGCTGTGGAGGAGATGAGTATATCTTCCTCAGCTCCAAGGGACAGTGATTGGAAGGGACCCATTACCCCATGTCCCACCCTCCCCTTCCTCTTCTGCTTGTGCCCGCACCTTGTCCCCCACCACCCAAGACAATGCCTTTCTTCCTTGGCATACAAGGCAATGTTGACCATGAAAAGGATTACATGAAAGCAGATGTAAGTATGAGAAAACTTTAATGACTCTGAGGTGGAAAGAAGTACACTTGTAGAGGAGGTGGCCAGAGCAGGGAGAGGACCAGCAGATGACAGAATTCTGCTGCCATTGCCCACAGTTGAGACCCCACAGGCCTGTCCCACAGAGGGTGAGGGGCCAGCAGATGCCCCACGGTGGCTTTGCAGGTCTTATGGCCTAGAAGAACAAAAAATACCAGAAGAAATGGGAGAGAGAATAAGGCAGGGAAGTTAGACTTTGGCCAGAGTTTCAGCGAAACCCATCAGCTCTCCTTTGGAAGGGCAGCAATGGCTGCTCAGCCTCCCTAAAATCAATGGCCAGGAGCTTTGTCTTCAATCCAGCATCAGGTTCCTAGGGGTCCTTGTCAGGGCTGTCACCAGCGCATTTAGCAGGGGGGGCACCTTCTGCCATAGTAGCGGCTGGAAATGCCAGAGAGGTCACAGTACCCAGAGTTGATGGGCACTCCATCACAGCTGAGGATGTTGCCAACAGCAGCGGAGGTGGAGGATCCCACAACGGTGTTCTGTGGGAAGGAGCTGAGGATGGGGCCAGGCAGGGTCACCACCACGGGGGAGGGCTGGATGACAACGCTGGAGTTCTGGCACTGCCTGACACAGGGCTCATTGCAGCTGTTGGCCAGTGGGGTGGGGCCACAGGGCCGGCAGGGCTGGCACCGGTCATAGCAGGACATGTCTCTGGGCTGCACGTGCAGCTGGGAGAGAGGGCAGAGAGGCAGTAGAGCACATACATATTTGAGGAACTGTCTGCCAGGAGTCTGTCACTCCACCACAAGCGTGTCAAAGGCACCTGCTGAGCCAGGAGCTAGAAACTGTGCAGTGAGGCAAAAGGGTTACCAGACACAGTACTGTGAGGATCACCCAGGCCCAACCAGGCTGCTGCCAATCTTTGCAGTGAAGGGCAACCTCAGCCAAGTGCCAAGTCCTCTTTCAAGATAATGCAAAGTGTCTCCAGGCCCAAGGAGGCTGCTGCCTATCTCTTAAGAGAACAGCTCCCTCAACCAAGTCCCAGACACTCTCTGACTCAGACCTTCACCCTTCTTCCCCTTCTGATGGAGAGCAGCACCACAGCCCCACTACAGGAGGGAGGAGTACACACCTGCATGAGCAGAAAACAATGCAGGGAAAGGGCTTCAGACTCACCTGGTTCCCAAGGAGAAGGAGGAGAGAGAAGTGGATGGGAGAGCGAGGAGTTGGGCTGGTTTTATGATGGCCCTGACCTGCCCTGGGCCCAGAGGTAGCTTCTACCGAAGTGGCATTGTCTAAGCTGCTCATGATGAACAGAAAACATCCCAGCTAATGACATGGGCTGGGTAGCTGTTTTCTCAATGCCGCCTTCTCATTTCCTGGCTTATGCTGTCCACCTTCCCTCATGGAGTCTTCTCCTGAGTGCTGGGATTGTGAGACCCCATGATTTCTGGGGCAGGAATGTGTCAGTGCCTGCTGCAGCCTCAGCTCAAGTGCCGAATGGGTGCAGTGCAGGCAAGTGATGTTGGCCTGGGGCGCACTGATGGGGTGGTCTGCGGCTGCATTGACAGGAATGAGCCAAACTACTCCCAACTCTGCAATCCTTGGTCGGTCTCCCAAGGACGTACCTTGTCTTTCCCTCTCATCTCACTCCAGTGGTCACCTGTAGGGTGCAGGTGGGCTGCACTGCTGGGTTTCATAGACTCTTCAAATCTTTTAAGCAGGAAACTAAGCAGCCCTCCCCAAGCTATGGGTATTAAAGAGCTGTAAAATTATTTCCCCCATTATTTCAATGCTGATGAAAATCAAAGTTATGCGGGTCCTCTACCACCACCAGGATGTTATTCTGCCCTAGTGAGGCCACATCTGGAGGAGGAACTTCTTTACTTTGAGGGTGGCAGAGCACTGGAACAGGCTGCCCAGAGAGGTGGTGGAGTCTCCATCTCTGGAGACCTTCAAAACCCATCTGGATGCATTCCTGTGCAACCTGCTCTAGGTGAATCTGCTCTGATAGGGGGGTTGGACTAGATGATTTCCAGAGGTCCTTTCCAACCCTCATCATTCTGTGATTCTGTGATGACCTCCCTCGACCTGCTGACCACACCCTTCTTAATGTACCCAGGAGACCACTGGCCCTCTTGGCCACAAGGACACATTGCTGCCTCACAGTCAACTTACTGTCCACCAGGACTCCCAGGTCTCTCTCTACAGAACCACTTTCCAGCAGATCAGACCCTATCCTGTTATTCCTCCCTTGTTGTAGAACCCTACACTTGCCCTTGTTGAACTTTATTAGGTTCCTCTCCACCCAAGTCTCCAGCCGGTCTATGTCTTGCTGTATGGCACCACAGCCTTCTGCTGCAGAGCATCGGAGAAGGCCCACTCATTGAGCAGGGGGACTACAGTTCCTCTAGCCTTCCTTTTGTCACCTGTGTCCTTAGAGAAGGCCTTCTTGTTGCCTTTGACATCTGTTGCCAGAGTCAGTTCCACTTGGCCTTTGCCTTTCCTAACCTCATCCCTGCATGCTTGGACAGTGTCCCTGGAGTCCTCCCCAGTTTCCTCTGCTCACTTCCTTCTTGTGTTTTAGTTTGGCCAGGAGCTCCTTGTTCATCCATGCAGGCCTCCTGGCATGCTTTCCTGACTTTCTGCTCATTGGGATGGCCCGCTCTTGAGTTTGGAGGAAGTGGTCCAGATGTCTTAAGCCTCTGTTGCCTCCAGGGCTATACCCCACAGGAATTTTCCAAGCAGATCTTTAAAGGCACCAAAGCCTGCTGTCCTAAAGGCCCAGGTTATGAGCTTGCTATTTACCCCCTCAGTCCCCTTGGGATCATGAACTCCACCATTTCACGGTCACTGCAACCCAGGCTGCCTTTGATCTTCACATCCACAACAAGCTCTTCCTCCTTGATACCTATGAGGTCCAGCAGAACACCTGTCCTCGTGGGATCCTCTATCACTTGGGGGATGAAGTTGTCATCCATGTACTTGAGGAAACGTGCTTATGTCCTGCTGTGCTGCTCCTCCAGCAGATATTGGGGTGGTTGAATTTTCCCATGAAGGCCAGTGAATATGAGACTGCTCCTGCCTGCCTGTAGAGGGTCTCCTCTGCTGGTTCTTTCTGATCAGGTGTCCTATAGGGGACACCCACTGCAGTATGTTCTTTATCTGTCTTCTCTTTAATGCTTACCCACAAGCTCTTGGTTGGCACATCACCCATCCTCAGGCAGGGCTCCACGCACTCCAGCTGCTCTCTCACAGAAAGAGAAAGTCCCCCTCCTCATCTTTTCAGTCTGTCTTCTGAAAGAGCCTGTATCCCTCCACTGAAACATGCCAGTCATGGGAGCCATCCCACCCTGTCTCCATGATCCCAACATGATCGTAGCCCTGCAACTGCTCACTGATCTCTAACTCCTCACATTTATTCTCTTTAAAGGCAATGAACTGTTTTGCAGTTGTAAACCCGTAGGTGGGGCAGAAGCCTTCCGCTTGGTGCCAGAAGTCACCAGCATCCATCCTCCAATTGTCCTCTGCAAATCTGCTTTTAGGAGTCTACAAGCAGTATTCAGTTTTTAAGAACCATCTTTTAAAAGCACAGGAACAGGCAATTCCATTGTGTTTCATGTCAAGCAAGCAGGGCAGAAGACCTCATGGAACTCAAGAGGAAAAAGAAATTGTAAAAACTCTGGAAGGAAGGTCAGGCTTCGCAGGAAGGTTATAAAGCTGTGGTTCACATATGCAGGGAAAAGGCAGGAAAGGCCAAGGCTCAATGAGAGTTGAGAGTTGGCCCGTCTTGTGTCAGTCAACAAGAAAGGATTTTTAAGTACTTAGATAGCAAGAGGAGGTCTAAAGGAAACACTGAACAAATACGTGTTGAAGATGGTCACTTGACTGAAGTCCTGTTGAACTAATTAGATATCCTTCTATGATGAGGTCACCCACCTAGTGGATGAAGGGAAGGCGGTGGATGGAGTTTTTCTGAATTTTACTAAGGCTTTTAATAGTGTCCCTATCCTTCTGGAAAAGTTGGGAAGTCAAGTGAGAAGTTCTGGAGAGTCAACTGTGGGATGAGCAGGTATATGGTGTGCTGGGTGAAAAACTGGCTGAAAGGCAGGGCTTGAAGGGTTGTAGTGAATGGGGCTACATCTGCCTGATGACCAGTCAGCACTGGTGCTCCTCAGGGCTCAATTCTGGGGATGGTTCTGTTCAATATTTTGATCAGTGATCTGGATGTAGGAGTTGAGTGTGCCATGAGCAATTTTGCTGATGATACCAAATTGGGAGGTGTTGATGCGTCTCTGGAGGGACAAAAGGCCTTGCAGAGGGATCTAGGTAAATCGGAGCATTGGGCAATCATTAATGGCATGAAATTTAACAAGTCCAAATGACAGATTCTGCATCTGGGATGGAGTAACACCAGACACAGGTATAAATTTGGAGAGGAGTGGCTGGAGCTGCCCTGCAGAAAGGGATCTGGGGGTGCTGGTTGTCAGCAGACTCAACAGGAGTCAGCAGTGTGCCCTGGCAGCCAGAGGGCAAACCACAGCCTGGGGTGCATTAACACAGTCCAACCAGCCGGTCAAGAGAGGGGATTATCCCACTGCATCAAGCACTGGGGCGGCCTCCCCTTGAGTACCGTGTGTAGTTCTGGGCCCCACAAGTTAAGAAGGAAGTGAAGGTGCTTGAATGCATCCAGAGGAGGACAACAAAGCCTGTGAAAAGGCTGGAAGGAATGTCCCATGAGGAGTGGCTAAGGACTTTGGTCTTGTCTAGTTTGGAGAAAAGGAGTCTGAGAGGTGACGTCATGGCTCTCTACAGCTTCCTTAGGAGGGGAAGTGGAGAGGGAAGTGCTGATGTCTTCTCCCTGGGATCCAGTGTCACGACACAGAGCAATGGTTCAAAGCTGCGTCAGGAGAGGTTCAAAGTTGTCATTAAGAAACAGTTCTTCACCAAGAGAGTGGTCATACACGGGGACAGGCTTCCTAGAGAGGGGGTTGATGCCTGTCAGTAGTTAAGAGGCACTTTTGGACAATGCCCTTAATAACATGCTTTAACTTTTTTAACTTGCAACTGCTTGACGACTGACGAATGCCCACTGCTTGCTGTTTGTTATGCCTGAGAATATTCTGTGGTCTTACAGTTGCTGGCAACTGCTGCTTAAGGAAGTGCTCTGGAAAGATCCTTTTACCAAATTTGTGGAGGACATAAGGTTTGCTCTTCTGCTCATTTACAGAGCTTTAGGTAAAGCAGGGATGGACTATTTGGGGGAAAAAGAAGCACCTAGTCCATGCAAATTAGCACGAGCAACTATGGGGGCTGTAATGACCTGGGAAAGACATGAGGGCTGATACAGTCCTCTCTTTGGATGCTGAAATGAGGGACATTCTCCAGACACCAGCTTTGCTGGCCTATGAGAAAGCTTAGGTGTATACAAACGCTCTGCAAAAGTACTTCTCCCACAAGAAGGAGAGCAATCAGAAAAGGGGGACAATAACTCCTGCTTTTCCAGAGGAAAACCAGACAGAGGTGGATAAGCCCCTGGAGACTCCTGAGGACTCCAGCCCTGTTGTTCAGGAAGTGCCTGATAATATGCATCCACGGTATTGGAAGAATGCGCAAGTGCTCCTAGGTGAACTAGGGCAGCACAAGCCTGTTTCTTCTTGGGAAAACCAGGGAAGTGTTGTGTACAAATACATGTCAGCAAGGGGTCCCACCTCTTGATTTAGTCCAAGGTATCCTTCAGACTTGTGGCCCATCTGAGAAGACATAAAGGCTGGAATGTTTTTAGGAAAGCCACGGCTGCGGTGAATGTCCCCTCTGGCATCATGGATCATACAACAACCACGGTCTCTGGAAAACTAGAAGTGACTGAAGATGTCCAAGAAGCATCCCAGACATCTTGTAATATGAGGATTATACCTAAATTCTGTGGTGCATGCTGTAAACTTTACTGTTGAAATAATAATATTCGTGGAACCATGAAATCACAGGATGGCTTTACTTGGAAAGGACCTTTCAAAGGCCATCTAGTCCAACTCCCCCTGCCACGGAGGTTTTATATTCATACAATCTTGAAACTTTGCTGTCTGTAGTGTCCATTCAAAAAACATGTTGGGTTGCGTTGGGTTGAGATTAAAAAGCACATACTCAGCCGTGCAGTTGGGTTGTAGGCTTTATTTATGGAACACAGTTATGAAAATTACTGCAAGAAATGCTGGTCTGGGTCTTCTGAAAATTATTTTGAGTAGGTGTGGCCATGAGGAGAGCTCCATCTTCATATTTTACAAAATGCATCAGTATCTGATCATTTTCTACTGGATTGTGAGAATACAAATTTGAAAACTGTTTGGAAGGTAATCTCTTGTTACGGTGATGTAGGAAAAGATGCAGTGGTATCCGCAGGCCATGACGGGGAGATGCTGCAGTTGCTTCCTCTGGAAAGCACTTTCTGTAGCATTGTGATTTTCAAACGCCATGATGCTTTCAGGAAAGAGAGCACTCTTTGAGTGGGGGGTAACCACATGAGTCAAATAACCTCTGTGTGGTTCTGATGTGCCAAGAAAATTGCTAGCCAGTGCTCTCTGGGCTGGTTATGAGGGTGTGTAGTCACCACCACGCTCACTGGTCTTGCGGGAACATGGGCCCTAGGGAGCTAGTTCCTCGGCTAAGCACCCAGAAATGTTTCCCTGGTGTAGGGCTCTGCTAAGAAAAAACAAGAGAGTTGCTCCATCTCCGACTGCGATCTCATCCCTGTCTTACCGCTGGACTCAGCACTGACTCCTACAGAAGAGGGAGAGGTGGGGAGAGGTGTCCCCAGTCCTAACCCTATGCAGGAATCACTCTGTCCTCTGCCCTGGTCCTGTGCTGCTGTCGGTGTGCGGCATTTGTGTGAGGTCAAACTCCCACAGCACATGGGCACAGAGCCTGCAGTTGTGGGATGCCCTTGGCCTGTGTGTGGGGAGCAGCAGTGCTGCATGGAGCACAAGGTTCACTTCAGCCCCAGGGTTCTGGGAATGCTGAAGGAGGTTGGTGCCTGGGGAAAGGCACCCCAGCGTGTAACCTGTGACTGGGCTGCTGTGTGTCCTGTACCCTTCAGAGACAGCTCATGGATCTTACTGAGGGTTGAATGAAATCCCACTGTCACTGCCATGTCTCCACGGAGCTGGAATATCTCCTCTCACACAGCACCTTTCTGGACTAGACTTGGGATGGGGCACATGTGGGGCGGCAGAGTTCCTGTGCCTCAGGAAAGCTCTGCTTGAGGAAGACAAGGCAGCACAGAGCAGTGCTGCATCTTTGGGCACCAGTCACTGTCCTAGGCCTGCCTTTGGCCAAGGGGTGTTGGGTTCACAGGGACAGGGGACTCCAATCTGTGGCCTGCTGTAGCTGATACAAATAGGAACTTGTGAACACCTCAGCCCTACATATCTGGGCAACAGATGAAACATGCCAGATGCTGGAGAGTGATAGAATTGCATGGGGAATCTGTCCCTGCTGCTCGTGCATGGCATACTGACCATGTCCCCTAGATAAGGTGATGGAGGGAAGGGGCAGGTGGAGTAGGCAATGTGGGCCATCCCCAAGGCTATTCACCCATTCCCAGTTCCTGCCATCCTTTGGGAACATGGTCTTCTGAGCCTCCTTGCCCAGCACAGCTCCACCCAAAGCAAGAGGAGCACTCTTCCCCAAGAGCTTGTGGGACTGCAGACTTCCCAGGCCTCCTACATGGCCACAGTTCCTCTCTGGAGGACAAGAGTTGTCATGATTCCCTTTCACATGACATGGTCCATGGCCAAGGGGCTATTTCTGAGCAGAGCTGCAGCAAGGCAAGGACTGATGGCCGTTGGCTGTGGAGTAACCAGGGATGTCTTCTTCAGCTTCAAGAGGCAGTGCCTGAAAGAGGACTCGCTGCAGTGTGTCCCACCCTCCAATGCCTCTAGGAGTGATGAAAGGTTCCCCTGTGCCCTCACCTGATTCCTAGCACAAAAAAATGGCTTTCTCCCTCCACAGTCAGAGTGCAGATGGAAAGACCATGCAAAGGGCACAGGCAGGGTTGCAGCAATTGTTTAATGAGTAAAGAAGGAAATGAGGTCATTCCAAGTGGAGGCCCCCAGCGTGGGGAGCAGAAGGAGCAGACAAGAATGTGTTCCCTATTTCCTGTGGCAGAGTTCCCACAGGGCATCTGTTGACCTGCCCATCAAAGGGAGACAGTCTAGAAGGTTCCTCCAGGCCGGTTTCTGAGGTCTTCACAACAAAGCTTTAAGGGAAGCACATGACATCAAAGAAAAGATAGAAAAAGGGTGAGAGGAAGACCAGAAAGGCAAATATTGTCTGTGTTTTCAGAGACACCAGGTTGGCGTCTTCACATCTGTACTTGCAAGGAGAGTCAGAGATGGTCAGCTGCTCTTAAAAAAAATGGCATGAAGTCTGATCCTCTGTTCAGCACCATGTTCTGAGTTCCAAGGGGTCCTTACGGGGAGCCGTTGTCAGCATGTTTAGCAGGGGGGGCATCTGCTGCCACAGTAGCGGCTGGAAATGCAGGAAAGGTCACAGCAGCTAGAGTTGATGGGCACTCCATCACAGCTGAGGATGCTGCCAACAGCAGCAGAGGTGGAAGATCCCACAACGGTGTTCTGTGGGAAGGAGCTGAGGATGGGGCCAGGCAGGGTCACCACCACAGCAGGAGGCTCAATGACGACGGTGGAGTTCTGGCACTGCCTGACACAGGGCTCATTGCAGCTGTTGGCCAGTGGTGTCGGGCCACAGGGCCGGCAGGGTTGGCAGGGCTGGCACTGGTCGTAGCAGGACATGTCTTGGGTTCAGAGGTGCACCTGGGAGAGAAGGCAGGGAGGAAGCAAAAATAGGGGATGAGTGAGAAGCAGCCCGTCACAGCACCATGAGGGAGACAAAGAACATGTAGAGCTGGGAGACAGAGGCTGTGCCAAGAATGTGAGGACTTCTTGGCCTCGTTCTGACAGGGCCCAAAAAAAGCCACCAGCTCCTATGCAGCTACTGCCTGGCCCCTGAGTCCAGAAGGCACCTCAGCACACTCCCAGCCTCCCTCCATGTCTAACCTTCTCCCTGCTTCGCCCTCCCATGACAAGCAGCCCCATGAGCTGGCAGAGAGCAAAGCCAATCTCAGCTGAGAGGTCAGCTGAAGTCAGAGAAAGCAGAGAAGGAGAAGGGGCTTCAAACTAACGTGACTCCCAAGGAGAAGGAGGCAAGAGAAGTGGATGAGAGAGTGAGGAGCTAGGCTGGCTTTTATCATGCACCTTAACTGCCCCAGGCTGCCAGAGGCATCCCTTGCAGAGGTGATTCTTTGCTGACAAGCTCATCTTGAATGCAAAACATCCCAACCGATGTTACAGGCTGTGTTTTGACTTCCTGAATTGCTGTCTTTCCATTTCCTGCTTTATGCCAGCACATTCCCCAGTGGAGGCATCTTTTACATGACAGGATGAGAGCCCCAAGCATTTCCGGTGCAATACACGTTGGCGTGGGCAGACGACTCATCTCACATGCTGGAAGAGTCCAGGAAAGGTCACTCAAGACACACTAAACAGATGCTTTGACAACACACACACACACACATATTCACAAACTAATCTAAACCTCCAGGCATCTAGAGTGAAATGAGAAGACTCAAGACACCCAATGAGAGGCTGCCTACACTGTCCAGGGCACAGGACATGGACCTGACAGAGTCATCTTCTGCAAATCCTGTTTGAAAGAGTTCATTGTAGCTGAGGGAAGACTGATGTGCACTCAGGGAGAGCCAGAGATGCAGCTGAGGAGAGTAACATACCCAGCTTGATTCCATTCACCCACACAAAAGCCCTTTCCCTGCTACCCATCTGTGCCTGAGTACCAGGGACATGGATATGGGGTTTAGCCATGGGATAGAGGTGTTTGTAGGCTCTGGTGGAAGAGCCTGTGGGTTCACTTCTGACCGTATGATGAAGCAAGCCATGTGCAGGTGACCAGGTAGGCAGGCCCTGCTGTGAGCTTAGTTCGGAGATCAGAGGCAACCATTGGTCAATTGCAGGATCGGTGTCTTCAGGAAGATGATTCATTCCATTTCCTGTGGACGTCTGCTTAGGATGGGACAAGTCCCCTGTGTGAGCTGATGTCTCTCCACTGACTGTGGGCAGAGTCTGTAGAGTCTGTTGGAGCGGGTCCAAAGAAAGGCTCCAAAATGTTCCAAGGGTTGGAACACCTCTCCTGTGAAGAAAGGCTGAGAGAGGTGGGGTTGTTTAGCCTGGAGAGGAGGAGGCTCTGGGCAGACCTTCTTGTGGTTTTGCAATTTTTGAAGGTGGCTTATAAGAAAGAAGGAGAAAGACATTTTACCAGGACCTGTAGTGAAAGGACAAAGGTCAATGGCTTAAAACTGAAAGAGGGTAGATTTAGATTCAATATAAGGAAGAAATTATTGTATGATGAGGGTGGTGACACACTAGAAGAGTTTGGCCAGAGATGTTATGGAAGCCCTATCATTGGAAGTGTTCAAGGTCAGGTTGGATGGGGCTCTGAGCAACCTGATCTAGTGAGAGATGCCACTGGCCATGGCAGGGGGTTGGACTAGATGGTCTTTCAAGGTGTCTTCCCATGTGTGCAAATGCATACATGAGCACAGCAAGAGGAACATGTATGTGAGCATGAACATGCCCACACACCGCTGAGAACTAGGGCACCCAATGCCAGCTCTCAGCCTCTTGGGATGACTCTAGGCAAGTCCTTCAGGTGCCACAGTCAAGGCAATGAATCAGGCAGCAACAGCTTTAATGAGCTCAAGAGCTTGACGCTGGTTCAGTCAATTCTTTTCTCGCCAGAAAAGAGAGAGAAAGCACAGTGGAGTCGAAGCTGCCATGACCTTTCCAGATATTGAGCTTCTCCATGCCCCAGCTCTGCGGGTCAGGCACAACATAAAATCTAGAGAACATCCATATTGCTGCAGCTACAAAGAATCTCCACATTACATTGGAAAAAAACTCCTCCAGCCTTAGATGATCCCGGGTGTCCTAAGTGATCTCTTTAAGGGCGATGTTGGGGTGTGGGACTTGCCCCAGCACTATAAAGGGTACAGTGCCTCAGTGGTGAGCCTGGGACAAGCCCGACTCCCCACAAGCTGCAAAAACTGAGGCTGGAGCACCAGAAATTACATGGACTGATCCCACTAAGAAAGTCACTCAGCATCTTCAAAGCATTCCTTAAAATGCTATTTACTAGCGCTAAGACTAGAAAGAGAGGATAGGAGGGATTGAAGGAGCTGGGACTGTTTAGTTTGAGGAAGAGGAGGCTGAGGGGAGACCTCATCGCTCTCTACAACTACTTGAAAGGACATTGTCGAGAGGTTGCTGCTGGTCTCTTCTCACAGGTAATTAGCGATAGAACAAGAGGGAATGGCTTCAAGCTGCAACAGGGTAGGTTTAGACTGGACATTAGGAAAAAAATTCTTCAGAGAAAGAGTGGTCAGACACTGGAATAGGCTGCCCAGGGCGGTGGTGGAATCGCGATCCCTGAATGTGTTTAAGAGTTGTTTAGATGTGGTGTTAGGGCATATGGTGTAGAGGAGAACTTTGTAGAGTGGGGTTGATGGTTGGACTCGATGATCCCAAGGGTCTTTTCCAACCTAAATGATTCTATGATTCTATAGATAACCTTATATCCCGTCAGAGGGTGGGAACTCAGAGCTGCTCTATATCAGCTGCTCTCAGAGAAAGAAAGAATCACAGAATGGCTGAGGTTGGAAGGGACTCCTGGAGGTCATCTTGTCCACCCTCCCTGCACAAGCAGAACCACCAAGAGCCAGTTGCCCAGGACCGTGTCCAGGTAGTTTTTGAACATCTCTAAAGAGGGAGACTCGGTAAACTCCTTGGAATACCTATGCCAGTGCCCAGTCACTCCCACAGCACACGACAATGTGCTGCCCCCTCTCCAGGGCACAGGTCACTGGACTGATCCCATCCACAGAGGATTACCCAGTTTTTGTCAGTTGAGTATTAGAGCATTGTCTTCAAAGGAAACAGTTCTATTCATCAGTTCTACCATCAAACACCACAACCCTGCCAGCTGTTTATTGGATGCGAACAAATACGAGCAGCTTTCCCATCCCTGTTTCTTAGGGTGCAAATCAAGAGGTTGCGCAGAGGAGTAAGAATCGTGTAAGGAACAGCTGCTGTTCTGTCCAGTGACCATTTGGAGGTCACTTCCCATGATGGTGAAGACACATGGGCCCTAGCAACAGACCACAGCAGTGAAATGGGAAGCACAGGTTGAGGTAGCTTTGTGCCTGCCTTCTGCACAGCAGAGTCAAGGGATGGTTCTTGCTCTGCACCTGTAAGAAGTGAGAATGAAGATGGGAGGTTCTCATCACCAATACTGAAGGTAATCACGGCCTTGTTGGCACAAGTGCCAGCACAAGCCATGTCCAGGGCAGCTTGTGAATCAGCTAGAAGTGGAGGATGTGCTTGGGCCTGCAGGAAGCCAAATGGGAGGTGAGTATTGCATGCAGAGAAGGAGGCAGGGAACTGGCCAGCCATGTGCCTGCCACCAGCCAGATGCACACAACCTTATGCACGATGGCCTCATAGTGCAGTGGGTTGCAGAGAGTCAAGCAGTGGCCGTAGGACATGAGATCGTAGAGGAAGCATTGAGCACTTCGCAGCAGATGGAAGAAGTACAGGTGGGCCATGCAGCTGTGGAAGGAGATGTGTATGTCCCCTGGCCTGAGAAGCCATCCAGCACCTTTGGAAGGAAGGCACCAGAGAAGAGAGACTGCAACTTTTGGTCTTCAGTCATTCTGAGCTACACTTCATCCACCCTAATTCCCTCTCAGTGGAGGACATGGGTGGGGGGATTACCATCCTTGCATGTGTACTTTTTTTGCAAGGCAACTGAATTTTCATGGTGGGAAATAAGATATGAGACTGTAGTGGCTGCCAAGAGATAGTTCCACTGGTCATAAGGGATGAGATTTACACGTGTCCTGGTTCCGGTGGGGATAGGGTTAATTCTCCCCAGGCTCCAGCAGGGACACAGGTATTCCATCCCATGTGAGCCATGCCCACAGGGAGCTGCTGGGGGAGGGGGCAGGAAGTCGAGCTTGGAGCAGGCTGGGGCATCCAGGGTCTGGTCGGTGAGCAGCGATTCTGTAATCGTGTTTGTATATTCCTCTATCCGTGTTGTTTTTTTCTTATTCCTGTTCTGTTAAACTGCCTTGGTCTTAACCCACATGTTTTGCCTTTTTTCTTCTGATTCTTCTCCATATTGGGGAAGCCCAAGAGAGCAGCACATGGTTCTTTGTTGCCATATGAGGCCAAACCACATCAACATGTTAAAAAGTGCTCTCCCCCCGAGAAGGGCAGCCAATTTCTGAGTACAAATTCTTTGGGGGGACCAAGGAAGCAGTCAAGAGCTCTGCACCTGCCTTCAGCACTCATGGGAAGTGCACCCAGTACCCTCATCCTTGCTGATCTTCCCGTTCTCCTGCACGGTCTCTATCACAGCAATTTGATCTCCTTCAGAAATCAACTGTCCCCGCTTCTGTGCTGACCAATCTCAGCTCCCACATGCTTAGCTCCAGTTTCGAGCCTTGATACATTCAGCGGCATAGACGACTTTACCCTGCTGATGCCTCCAGGCCATGGCCCCTAAACTACGTGGTGGAGGGGAGAGGTCATCCCAAAGGCTGTTCCCTGCATGACCACTCCTGCTATTCTGCCAGCAAATCATCTTCCAGAGCCCCACACCCTTCACCCCACCACCCCAGAGCAGCTCCGTCCATAGCAAGAGGAATGCCCTTCCTCAAGAGCTCATGGGGCCGCTGAGTCCTCAGGGCCTCCTGCCTTCTGGGCATTTGTGGGCAGAGATACCAGCAGGGCAAGGCCTGATGCTCACTGGCAGCAGAGCAGCCACAGATGTCTTCCTCAGCTCCAAGGGATGGTTCCCAAAAGAGGAGCCAATGTAGGATGTTTGAACTGCTCATTTGTCTGTGACTGGAGCAGGGTTTCCTTGTGCTCTCAACCCCTTCCACCCCTTGTGCTTTGTCAGGATGGGAAGTGTCCACAGAGGGAAGGACCACATGGAGGCCAAGCTTGAATGCAAAGGAACTTTAATGAGTCAGAAGAGGGAAAGAAAGTCATTCCAAGTGGGGGGTGCCAGTTCATGGAGCCCCAGGGGCAGATGTGAGGCTGCGGTCCTTGGCCGTGGAGATATTCCTGCATCGTGTCTGTCTGCCTGCCCCATAGAGGATGAAGAAGACACATGGTTCCCACCACGTGGGCCTTGAGGGAACCTTGCTGCTAAGGGGATGTGAAGCAAACAAGGAAAAGGGAGAGAAAAGCAAAGTCATTCAGCTATGCTGAAAGCAACATTGAAAACATTGAACCTTTCCCCAGCACCATGTTCTGAGTTCCTCAGGGTGTCTCCTTGGGGTTTCCCCCAGAGCCTTTAGCAGGGGAGGCACCTTCTGCCATAGTAGCGGCTGGAAATGCCAGAGAGGTCACAGCACCCAGAGGTGATGGGCACTCCATCACAGCTGAGGATGCTGCCAACAGCAGCGGAGGTGGAGGATCCCACAACGGTGTTCTGTGGGAAGGAGCTGAGGATGGGGCCAGGCAGGGTCACCACCACGGGGGAGGGCTGGATGACAATGGAAGAGCTCTGGCACTGCCTGACACAGGGCTCATTGCAGCTGTTGGCCAGAGGTGTTGGGCCACAGGGCCGGCAGGGCAGGCACTGGTTGTAGCAGGACATGTCTCAAGGGTGGAGGTGCACCTGTGAGAGGATCAGGGAGGAAAGAGAGCACAAGGGTGGGTGAGGAGCAGCCTTGTTACCCCACCACAAAGGAGCCAAGGCCACTTCTGGGTGGGGAGCTGGAAGCTCGGCAGGGCCCACATGGTATGTATTGCACTACAAAGAGCAGCCTGGCCCAGGGAAGGCCTTTCATTGGGCATAAACCAAAAGATCCTTCTGCCACATCCCAGTCTCTCACTAAGCAGGCACTCACCCCTCTTCCTTCTGTCAAGAGAAGAAGTTAGAAAACCCAGGACAAGACATAGCCAATATCAGTGGAGATGTCCATCATGGAGAGATCTCATTCTGGAAGAGGTAAAGAGGCTCCAGACTCACCTGGTTCCCAAGGAGAAGGAGGCCAGAGAAGTGGAGGAGAGAGCAGGGACTTGGGCTGGCTTTTATACCTGCCCTTCATTGCCGCAGCACCAGAGGCACCCTTTGCAGAGGTAACAATTTTTGCACACAGTCATCTTGAATGAAAACCGTCACAGCTAATAATATGGGCTGTGCTTTGGTTTCCTGCACTGTTGCCTTTTCATTTCCAGAGCTGTGCCGTGCCCATTCCCAAATGAAAGCTTCTTGTTAGTGCTGGAAGGAAAGACTCCAGGATTTCCAGGGCAGGAATGCAGCAGTGCAAGGCAGAAGAGTCAGCTCAAGTGCTGGAGTGGTCCAGGGCAGGAAAGACACCTCAGCTTGGGTCACTCCGGTGGGGATGTTTGAAGTGTTTTTCTCAGGAAGACAATTCAGCCATCCTCAGCTCGACGCCCATGGGCTCCCATGCATGAGGACTCTTTCCCCCCCTTCTCTACTCCCTCCAGTGGTCACTTGTTGTTGCCTCCCCAGGTATGTGCGTTCTGTTGCTAGGTTTTGAACCTGTCCTGACTACCATTGACCTCAGCAAAAAATTCTGGCTGCTTTGGAATGGTGCCCACTCCCTGGAGTCTGTGAGTACACAAACAATGGCATGGGCATGTCTGGGGCCTTGTGCTTCCGCACAGAGTTCTAACTCTGTAACAACCCCATCTGTCCTTGGCAGACTCCACGCTTGCTTGCGTCCCTACTTGTCTTCTTGTCTTATGTGCACTTGTGTGCAGCCGTGTTTGTGTGGATGAGTGTGGGAGCACAAATTTGTGGATGACTTGATGCTGTTGTGTATTAATGTGTGAGTGTGTGTGTCCTCATGTGTCCCTCATTACAAGGGAATATGCTGCTTATGGTGGGGACAGTCAGAATAGTGTCGAAGTGCAGCAGGTTCCCAGAGTCAGAAGGAGCCTGAGTGCAACTGAGTGGTGATGGCACCAGCCTGCTGGAGATGCGTTCAGGGAAGAGGTACTGAAATGCAGCCCCTGCCTCCTGACGCCTCCTTGTCCTGCCCCTGCAGAGCTCACGCTCCACTCCTGCCCATTTCAGGCCACAACAACGATGGATCCACTCTAACCTTGATCCTTAGTTGAATTCAGTGTAATGATATTGGGAGTGCCTCAGTGTGGCTGGCAGTCCCCACTCCCTGCCTCTCCAGGCCAGAACACAGCTGCTCTCCCCAGTGTTAGAGAGTTCAAAGGATGGGGATTGCTTTCTGGAGAAGGAGAAAGGATGAGGGATCTTGTCCACCATGTGCTGGCCATCCCTGAGCGGATCTTCTTCCAAAGCAGTGTCGGTGGTTTCTGGGATGCACTTGTGGTCTTCACAGGCCTGGTGCTGTGCCAGGCAGGGGCCAAGACCTTTTCGCAAACAGGTCCTTAATGAACGGAACACAGAGTCTGATATCACTGCACTGTGAGTGGAAGAACAGACTCTGTGGATTTCACAGGAGGAGCCAAAGAACTGATGACAGCTTTGATGTTCATGCTCAGAATGTTCATGTCCTATATTGGAATCTCAGTCTGAGCACCCAGCAACTGTCCCTGGGAGGGAAGGACATTGGATCCAAGGCCACACTCCCCCAAAGCCCACTGCTGTCCTGCAGGGCTGTCCAGAGACACCCTCATTCAAACAAGGGCTATGCACAGTACAGAAAGTTCCTGAGCCCATATCCCTGCCTGAAGGTTTGTCTGCCTGGACTCACATCCAGCTTGGAGATAAGGCAGCTGAGGGCTCCTCCACTTCCCTGTAGTGACCCCATAGAGATGAGTGCCAGGGAGCTCTTCCGAGGGAGCTCAGCCAGGGCTGGTTTCCCTCTCCATGGAGGTGCTTCCGAGCTGAGAAGCTGATGGCCAAGCTCATTGCTTTCTCAGGAGGTAACAGGCACTGTGGAGAAGGGAAGGGCAGGGCAGGAGTGTACGTAGAGTTTAGCAAGACCTTTGACAGCCTCTCTCCTACTTCCTTCAGAGCCAAATCGGGGATAAATGGGTTGGAGCATGATAAGGTGAGAGGAAAATTGGCTGGAGTGTTATGCAGAAAGAATTGTGAGCAGTGGTGCAAAGCCCAGCTGGCAGTCAGGTACTAGTGGGGTCTCTCAGGGATCAGCAGTAGGACCAACACTGTTTCTTGATTTCATGAGCAACACGAGACGTGGGAAGGAGAGCACTCCCGCCAAGGCTTTGGCAAACACTGACTCAGGGGGAACAGTTGCTACACTGAGCTGTGTATAGGTAAAATGTTCTGAACGGGTCGAGGAACCACATATTCAGAGGAGAAGGAGTGGACGGGCCTAGACTCTGGAAGTGCCCAATGACAGGAGTAGAGGCAATGGACATCAGCTGGAACAGGGGAATTCTCATGAAGCGGTAAGCTAAAAGAAATAGTGAATCAAGGAAGGGGTTTCCCAGGGAGGCTGTGCAATCTCCATCCTGGGAGGTGTTCAAGGCTGGGCTGAACGTGACCTTGAGCAACTGGATTTGTTCTGAGCAGGGGTTGTTACAGATGACCTCTGAAGGTCTCTTCTCACCTACATTCTGACACTGTGATTCCCCACCACCCCTGCCCTCCCTGACCCCTGCCCGCCCATGGGCACATTTGTCCTCACACTCCCTCTGCCCCAACACAACTCCTAGGCATTGTGCTGGGGCTGCAGAGCAGCAGCTGAAGGGAGGCTCTCAGCCGCCTCACTCCCAGCTGCAGGAAACGAGTGGCTGCTGGTTCCAGTCCATGGGCTCGGAGAGAACCCTGGGAAGCTGGTCCATGTGCTGGGCCAAGGCCCCGCTGCTGTGCCAGGCTGCAGCTGGTGCTGTGCAGGCTTCTTCCGGCTGGAGGACGGGGAGAGTCCATTTCCCATCTGGGAAAAGCAGTGCCCATGTGGAGTCCCTGAGCGGTCTGAGCAGGAGCGAGCCCCTGGGCGGTGCCGGCGCAGAGCTGAGCCCCAGGACGGAGCTGACAGCAGACGGCAGGAGCGGAGAGGAGGCGGTGGAGAGGAAGCGGCCTTGCGGGGCTGGCCGCGCTGCTGCTGGGTGCATGGGGTGGCAGGGGTGGATGGGGCCGGGGCTGTGCCCAGTGGGTGCCCCAGGGAGCCCAGCGTCAACTCTTCCCTCTCCTTCTTCAGCCTCTCTTTACCACTCCTGACTCTCTGCCATCTTTTGTGCCCCTTTCCAACCCCCCGAGTCCCCTCTTCCTGTTCTTCCTCTTTCTTCCCCACCTCTGTTGGTACGAGACTCCTTGCATGTACACCTGATTTTTCATGCACCCTCTCCTTCCCCTGTGCATTCTGCAGTTCTTATTGCCCTCAATATAGACCTCTCTCCTTCACTGTAACAAGCCCTCTCCCTGTCTGCTCTTTATTCACTCACACACTCATATTCTGACTCATCTCTCCATGCATCTACCATCTCCAAAGCCTCTTCCTACTCCTCGAGACCCCTCTCTCATCTTTCTCTCTCTCCTTCCTTCATATCCATAACCACAAATTGTCTTTTCTGCACCGTGCCATTATTCCACATATCCTCTGATCCCCCTGCGCTTTCTGCATTTATTCTTCTTCTCAATTAAGCCCTTCATCATTCACTGTAACACTTCCAACTTTCCTGTCTCCCCTTCTTCTCGCCACCCATGCATCCATCCACCCATGCATCCATGCATCCGTCCCTCCACCTAGCTTTCATTCTAACTCTGTATGCATCCATTAAAAAGTCCCTTGCAGACTTGTCCCCTTGCTCCACAAAGCCACACCACTTCACTCTCGATGACCACATTGTCCCCATTTGTTACAGTCCAGCTCTATCCACATGCCACTCTTTCTGACGATTTTTCTGGCAAAAGAGCCATCAGAGATGGGTGCTCTTAGGTGATCTTTGGCCTTTTCTTATACTTTCTCAGCAGTGGCTGTGGGCAGAGCCCAGGTGCAGCAGGAGCCGTCGGCAGAGACCACCGAGAGCACTGGCATCAGCATCAACTGCTCGTATCCCAACATAAAGCTTTCCTACTACACCTACTGGTACCGCCAGCTCCCGGGATGAGGCCATGCGCTGCTCCTCAGCACTCTCAAAGACTCCAAAGAGCTGCGGGACCCGCCGGGGCGGCTGTGGGTGTCGGCAGACCGCCGCTCCAGAGCCCTGTGACTCGCCTGGCCCCGGCGCGGGGACGTGGCCGTGTATTACTGCGCCCTGGGAGACACAGGGAGAGGAGCCGGGGCTGCGGCCGGGCAGGAACCGGCGCGGGCGGGGCCGGGCGTGTGTGTCGGGGTCGGGGGGACAGCCCCGTGCGGGCCCGCCAGGGGGCGCTGCCGCTCCGACCGCCGGGGCCGCCTCGCCCCAAACGGCCCCAGCCGGCCCCTCGCCCCGGGCTGTTTCCGATGCCCGACCAGCCCCGGCAGCGGCAACTCCGCACTCCCAGCGGGACGCACAGAGAAATCCCCCGCCACACTGCCGCCGCCGCCGGGGCAGAAATGGCGCCCGGAGCGCTGGCCGTGTCCGGCGGGGCCCGGCAAGGAGAGATGGCAGCCGCCGGCCCCGCTGGCGCCCGGACAGGAGCAGCGCCTTTCTGCTCCGCACAGGGCGGCAGGCGGCAGAGATCCTCCTGCCCGCGGGCAGCCGCCCAGCCCTCGCTCCTGCCATACGGACCGCCCACTGCTGACATGGAACATACAGGGCCTATTCTGGGCCTTTTGACTTTCCCCACGAGGATGCCGAGGGAGCCCTGAGCAGCTGCTTTTGTCTGCTCTGCAACCACGGGGACTCCAGGGCGCAGTTGCCAATGCCAAACCTGCCTTAGAAAAGGACAACCAGAAAGGGTTTCACATTTCATTGCTCTGTGAAAGCTCAGATATACAATGGAAAACTGAATCCTCCAGCCCCACATTTTCGCAGAGCTTTCAAAATGTTCCTGCTGGCGTTACAAAGTCGTTGCATGGGGTCAGGAGTTGAAGCTCCCCAGCAGCAGGAGAAGGGCATGTCAAGGTCAGAGGCACCTTCAAGTGCTCCCCACAGGGCCTCAGTGGTGAGACCATGAGCTTGTTTGACAGGATTCAGGACCTTTGGAGTTGAGGCCCAAGAGGCAGGGTAAACCGCTTGGCCTGGACACACTGAGCGCAGCCTTGAGGCATGCCAGGTTCCTCCTTGAGGAGTGAGTCAGAAAGGGAGTTGCTGAGTTGCCCTCAGGGGCTTGGAGGTCTGAGGGGAGTGAGAGCTGGCAGGAGGCCTCTGGCAAGAGACTGTGGGCTCCAGCCAGTCCCTGGGGAATCCTGTGTGTCTCAAATAGCCGACAGAGGTAGTCAAACCCCATGGGCAGAGGCTTCCAAGGCACAGAATGAAGGATCAGCCCTACTCCTTATTTTCTTTCGACTTGATGGCCTTATTTCCAGGTGAACGCTTGGCAGGTGACAAAGAAGGCAGAGCAACAGGTATGGCCAGGCCAGCACACATATTAGACACATGCTCACACAGTTTAGCCCCTCTCATCGCTCTCTCCATCTGTCTTCCCACACTTGCTCCTGTCCAAATGGCCTTGATCCTTCTCTTTCCCCATCTCTGCTGCTTCTCCTAAACATCCCATGTCACACACAATCCCCAAATACTTTTTCACTCTATCCCGTAAGGCGTTTGATCCCCTTGTAGGCAGAAACATCCCTGAGTTTATGTGATGATCCTCTCTTCTCACACTTCTGGAGGGTGCCATCCCTAGAGAAAGTGGCTGATTGTGATACCTGAATGAAGAAGGATTTGATGTCTGTGAAGCAGAGGGCTGTGCTGGATGTCCTCCAGCCAAGAGAGGTGGTGTGACTTACTGTGGGTGGGATGTTTACAGCAGGTGCTCTTCCTAGAGACATTTCTCTTGAAAGGTCTCATCCATGGCCTTGGGAGAAAGGAGAGAAAACCCTGTAGGGACAGGGAGTCAGACACCTGGATCTAGGTGCTATTGGCCATTCCTCGTTCTGCCTCCTTTCAGACACTAGCGAGGCACAAGGACCACATCACGGGTGCAAAAGTTCCTCTCTCAAACCCCATGACAGGTGAGTGCAGGCCCTTTTCCCTGGCTGGGCAGTGGATGCCAGGAGAAGTTCACTGCTCCCATGCTGGGGGCTGGTTGTGCTGGTTGTGATCTCCAGGAGGAGCAAAAAACAGGAAAACAGCCCCCAGCCTCCTAGTGCCTGACAACAGACTGCTTGCTCTCTTCCTTCAGGCTTCCACAGGAGTTTTCAGGTCCTCAGGTCCCTTTGGCAGTGTGACCTGGAGCTGAGAGGCAGCGCTTCTACACCAAGCTATGTCTGCCTGAGGGGATGCTCAAGCACCTTCTGACATGGAACGCTGTGAGAAGCCTGGCTGTGGCCTGACTTCCCAAAGACAAGCCTTCCGGTGCTGAACAACCTCCCCTTGGCCCTTGCAAAATTAGGGTCACAGTTTGATTTCGTTCCTTGGGCTGAGCACTTTAACAACTTCAATTAGTCTCTCTGCAGAGCCTCCTCGTGGCAGAGATGTGGAGTCCCAAGCCAGACAGTCCCAAACTCCTGTCTGCAGCAGCAGAGAAAGAGTTTTGCTCCACCCCCTGTGCTGAGGGTTGGTGGGTGCTTTGGGCTGGCAGAGGGAGGAGAAGTGGTGAACTCTCAAGCTTCAACTCCCGCTTCCTGTGACATGCTTTGACACGGGGTGCATGGGAGAGTGTGACATGGTCCTGATTTTCCTGGCAGCTCTGGTGGGACTGGCATATTTTGGTGAGACACAAGGTTCAGGCTGGGGAGGAGCAGGGCAAGAGGTTGTTGTGGCAGTGGTGGGAGAAGAAATTTGAGTTTGACTCTGCAGGAAACTGGGATTCATTCCACAGGGAGAGCAGGGAGTACAGGTGGGAACGGAAAATCATCTGGGAGATGTCAGCTGTAATGGGTATGGAAGGAGGAAGAAGACTCTGCACATGCCTGTCAGTATTCACAAGAACCTTTCTGTGGGTTATTTTTGCACGGGTGTTTAGAGAAAGAGAGAGCTGCTTGGGTAGAGTCCTACACTGGAAATGGAAACTTCTCTCCCAGGTGTATTTGACCAAATGCTGCCAGCCTGTGTAGGGATGGTTGAAATTCTAGGGGAAGGCTGGGTCAATGCAAGGAATGTTGGAATTCCTTTACAGGTCATGCACAGAAGGACTCTGTGCTCCAATTCCCTCCAGAAAGGACCATCCAGGCAGGATACGACACAACACTGCACTGCAATTTCTCCACCAACTATTCCGGTGCCTTCATCTACTGGTACCAGCAGCTCCCAAAGCAGTCCCCTCAGATGCTGTTGTGGGTGAGCAAGTACAAAGCTCATGTGGATTCAGGGAGGTTCTCCTCCATGCTGTCTGCAGAGGACTCCCGGGTGCTTCTGCATGTGCGGGACGCCGAGCTCCAGGACAACGCTCTCTACCTCTGCGCACTGAGCCCACACTGGTGGTGCCCAGGAACCACACCCGGGTGCTGTGGTGAGGCTGGGTCTCTGTCTGCACAGTCTGTGCAGCAGGGAGAGGATCTGAGAATTGGTTAGGTTGAAAAGCATCTTTTGAGATCATGCAGTCCCTGTTAAAGCCGGGCCAGCCAGAGCAGGTTTCCCAGGACTACGTTCATTTTGGTTTTTCTGCTGGTGGGCACTCACTCTTCTCCCGTCAGTGGGCATTACTGAGAAGAGTCTCTTCTTCATTCCCTCCCATCAGCTATTTACACACATTGCCAAGATCTCCCACAAGCCTTCTCTTCCCCAGGCTGAACACTGCCAGCCCTCTCAGCCCATCCTCAGAGGAAACATGCTCCAGTCCATCCACTATTTTGCTGTGCTCACTCCAGTATCTTTCTTGTACTGGGGAGCCCAGAACTGGACCCAGCACTCCACAAGTGGCCTCACCAGCACTGAGTGGAGAGGAAGGGTCAGGTACCTTGTCCTGCTGGTGATTCTCTTCCTGCTGCAGCCCAGGATGCTGTTGGCCTGCCTTGCCACGAGGGTGCATTGCCACAGCAGGCTCAGGGACACCCCTGAGCCACTGAAACTGAGTGGGACACAGCAGTGAGTGTTCAGGTGAAGCATCCCAGAGGCTTCTTCAGCTATAACTTTTCCTGAGCGTCCCTCAATGACCACTGTGTGAGAAGGGGGCTCTTGGTGGGAGACGTGACTGCTCCTGTGGCTTTACTTCCCAGGTACAGAAGCCCAAAGTGGGAAAATGACTTCCTGGCCCTACGTCTGGGGATCAGGGAAAGCCTAGACATGTGAGCAAGACCCATCAACCAGGCATTGGACAAGATTCCCTGTTCAACCACTTGAGCTGTCCGCCTGCTTTTCATGTCTCCCCTCCAGCCCTGAGCACTCACTAATACTTGGCTGGGGCGATGCATCTGGGTCCCTCTGGGTTCTCTGCCCAACAGAAAACCACTGGTGGCTGCATTTCCAGGATGTGCATTTCTGGGCTCTAGTTTGTCCCTCTGTGCACAAGGCTCTTGCCATACTAAGTCCCTCAGCCTTTCTTTATGAGAGAGGTGTTCCAGTCCCCTAACCATCTTGGTAGCCCTTTGCTGTACCCTCTCCAGCAGTTCCCTGTCCTTCTTGAACCGGGGAGCCCAGAAATGGACACAGTACTCCAGATGCAGCCTCACCAGAGCAGAGTAGAGAGGAAGGATGACCTCCACTCGACCTGCTGGTCACGCTCTTCTTGATGCACCCCAGGATGCCATCAGCCTTTTTGTCCACAAGGGCGCATTGCTGGCTCATGTTTGAGGCCAGGTTGTCCACCAGGATTCCCAGGTCTTTTTCCGCTGAGCCGCTCTCCAGCAGGTCAGCCCCCAACCTGTATTGGTGCATGGGGTTATTCCTCCTCAGGTGCAGCACCCTATGCTTGCCCTTATTGAATTTCATAAGGTTTCTCTCCACCGAGCTCTCACGCCTTTCCAGGTCTCACTGTATGGCAGCACAGGCTTCTGGTGTGTCAGCCACTCCTCCCAGTTTTGTATCGTCAGCAAACTTGCTGAGGGTGCACTCTATCCCTTCATCCAGGTCATTGATGAATATATTCACTAGGACTGGGTCCAGTACTGACCCCTGGGGAACACCACTTGTTACTGACCTCCAACTAAACTCTGTGCCTCTAATCACGACCCTCTGAGCTCTATCTTTCAACCAGTTTTCAATGCTTAGGGGAAGGGTCAAAGGTGAGGGGGAAAGAGGGGATTGGGGATGAGCAAGGGGAGCCAATAGAGAGGAGAAAGGAAAAAGGGAGGTATTTGCAAGTAGGCAGTGGCTGGTCAGTGCGCTTGTTGGGATGAGCCCTGTGCCCGATCACCACAGTCCCCTCTACCTTCTTCATAAATCCTTTCTTAATCTTCCTTCTGTCTACCTTCACTCCCTTTCCCATATGTGAGTGCTGCAAGGTCTGAGGGCCAGTAAATGGAGCGACTGATGTGCAAGAGAGATCTGGGTGCCAGTAACTGGGCAAACAACCAATGGCCATGGGGACTGTAGGCCTGGGTGCCAGTAACTGGATGGACCAGGGTGTGCTGCAAGGTCTCAGTGCCAGCAACTGGAGAAGCGGCCTCTGGTCACAGACCCTGTCGATCTCTGTGCCGGGGCTGGAGGGACTGGGGTGTAAGCAAGGTCTGGGTGCCAGCAACTGGAGAAGGAAGAACGTGTCCCAGGGCTCATATCTCTTGCTGTCAGCAACTGGAGGCACCACACTGCATATGTGTGTGTGAGAGGTCAAAGGACCAACGACTGCAGGGACTTCAGTGTGTTTTCTCCTGGGTGAATTGAACCCGACATGCATGGGTGATTATGTGGACTCTACCAGCATATTTCAAGCTGGCCAATCCAGAGAGTGGGAGAAAAAGCTGCATCTAAAGTCTGAGACAGAGATGGGTAAGTGAGCTCAAGGCTAGTGCATGGCTATTAGAGAGGTGGTAATATCTGAGGGATCTGCAATTGTGAGGGTGGTTGTGAGAGGAGCGGGTGATTGCATGTATCTGTCAGAGAAAAACAGCCTAGTCTAGCCAGAGACCCCAGTGCTGGGTAAGAGGGCCCAGGCTGCAGGCAGGGCTATTGGATGGGCTGAGGGCCTGTGTTGGTATTTGAGACACGCACAAATGTGGGTGTGCTTGTGACTCCAGAGGGTGAGGGGGTGTGTGTTAGAACTAGGGAAGTGCATGTCACAGCCGTAATGGAGTCAGTCAAACAAAGGGACACTTTAATGATGAAGAGACCGGAGCATCTCTGGTAGGCTGAGAGAACTGGGCCCGTTCAGCCCCAAGAAGAGAAGGCTCAGGGGAGATCTCATCAAGGCATACAAATAGCTGAAAGGGAGCTGTGAAGAAACTGGAGCCAGGCTCTTCTCCCTGGTGTCCAGTGACAGGCATTTGGCACAAACTGAAACAACGGAGGCTCCGTCTGAACCCCAGGAAACCCTTTTTCACTGTGAGGGAGCCCTGGCACAGGGTGGCCAGAGAGGTTGTGGTGTCTCCATCCTTGGAGGAATACAAAATCCATCTGGACATGGTCCTTTGCACCCAGGTCTAGGTCACACTTCCTGAGGTGGTGTGTGGACCCACTGACCTCCAGACATCCCTTCCAAACTTACTAATTCTGTGTTTCTTTAACACAAGACATGAGGAGGGTCTGAGAGGACTGGCCTTCTTCAGCCTTCAAAAGAGAAACTAAAGTTGAGAGCTTTTTCTAACACTTGATTGGAGCATGAAGAGCCAGATGGAGCCAAACTCCTTCTTGAGCACAGTGAAACAGTGAAAGGCAATGGCCATGGTCTGGAACAGGGGAAATTCCTACTAGAAATTTGGAGTTCTGGTTGTTTTTTGTTTTTTGGTTTTGGTTGTTTTTTTTTAATGCATGCATGTTGATCCCATTAAGAATGGGACTCTGCCTCCACAGAGTCTTGACTAAAATACCACCAATTGGAGATAAGAAGGTAAAGGGGCATAGCACAGGTGATGTTATGTCCCTTCAGGTGCTGGGAGCCCCAGCTCTGGGGCATGAAGTAGAGCTCGAGTCGGGTCTTAACACATAGTGCAAATCCTGCCCATGCTGAGATTCATCTTAGGCATTGTCATCTCTGGAGTTTTCATGGCATTTCCTTAGAAATAAACCACTCCCAATTTCTACTGTTCATCAAAAGGGCATTTATATGAAAGCACAGTGCTTCACTCCTAGATCAAGACAAGGACGTGTTTGTGGCAGCATTGCCAAGTTTGCCAAGTGATATATACAGCTCAGCACAGCACAGGTCTGGATCTACTCAGGTCAGGTTAACTTAACAACAATGAACAATTTGTCCCTCTGCCATGAGTGGTGCATGGGATCACTCTGGAGTTCCTGTGGCAAGGGGGTGGGTGTAGGAGTCCCCACCTGCAGTACCCCCACCCCTTCACATGCCCTGTCAGCTGTGGGTGCAGGGCTGCCCTATCCATAGCCCTCGCAGTGCAGCACTCCAATGGGTGCCCCATGTTCTCCCTGGGAGTGGGTGTCACCACTCATCCCTCATCCTGCTTTCCAGTGAACTTATACCATTTTCCTAGGGTAAATCGTCCTTATCATCTCTGGGTTTGTGGCATCTACACATCAGTTCTGGAGCCAGGTTCTTCTCTCACACTCTGGGTTATCCCACCAGAATAGGACAGAGCCAGAAGCCCTGGGCTGCTGCACAGCAGCTTTCATCTTGTGTTTGGGGGAATCTGGGGGAGAGTTGTTTTTCCCAGGTAGCTGAGGAAATAATGGGAAGAAGTGAGAGAAATGGAAGAGACTTCTGTTCCCAAAGGAAATAGCAGTGTCCCCAAAGAGCTCAGGCCCCCAGGCAAAGTTCTGAAACTTCACTGTGGAAGAAACCCCTGACGTCCAATATAAGCCAGCACCGGTGTTCAGAAGAGCAGGGGATTCTCACTGGGGAGGAGGGGACTCCTCTGTGAGCTCACCGGGAACAGCCTCTCCCCACCACTGGGACACGCAGAGCCCACAGGGACTCTTCATAGGGAAATGCTGAGAATGCCACTGGCTGAGGGAGCCACAGGTGTTGCTGCTGGAGGAGGGAGAAACTCAGAAGCAGCATCTGAGGCACAGGAAGAACAGATCACTGCTCTTCCCCGCTGCTTCCTTGGCTCCCCCAACAACATTGTTTCCGGCAGCTCTGTTATCTCGGGGCTGGGAGGGGGTTTTCTGACTCTGTCTCACTCCACAAAGAGGTGGGTTGATGTCGACATGCACCTTGGATCTCTCATCCTCACGGCCTTCCTGGGGCAACTGCTGGGTAAGTCCTGGCTTTCTATAAATGCATCCTTCTTCCCCCAAGGAAACCCTTGCCAGCCTGATCAGGATCATGCAGAGAACAACTCTTGAATTACAGGAAAACACTGTGAAATACCAGCTCACATTTGTGGTTTTGCACCATTTTTCTCAAGACGCTCTTACTGTTTGAAAGGAGAGAGGAGAGACACCTCAGACCTCTTCTGCTGCTCTTCTCTCACCTTCAATACCTTTCTCTCTGCCTCTCTCTTCTGATCCACCTGCTCTCACCATAGGAGAACTCACCTCTCTCTGCACTCTCACACTTTTTCTTTCCAATGCAAATCAGCAGAACTTGTATGCTCTCATCCCACTGACATTAACTGGGTGTCCCATTCTGCCTCCTGGATGGCTTATGTCTGCCATGGCTTCCAGTTTTCCCCTGGTTGTTGACTCAGTCGGGGATCCATCTTTCTACCATTCAGCTCACCATTGTATATACTCAGGGAGCTAGGAGCCCTCAGAGATGAGAGGGATGGGGAAGCAGGATGAATCTTTTTGACAGAGCCCTATGGATGCCTCAACATGATGGAGTTGTGCTGGTCCCAGCATGCAAACTCTAGGCATGAAAGGCTGTTCCCTGGTTCTCTGGGTAGTAGGAGCAGGAGCAGGGAGGAGGAGCAGGAGGAGCAAGGAGGAGCAGGGACTCAGCACAGCTCTTCTCAAGATCCACACTGAGCTCAGAGCTCCACATTGCTACTCAAACTCCTCTCCACCTGACTGTCCCCAGGCCTCAGGATTTTCCTCTAAGGCAGATGACAGGGAGCCTTCTATGCTTACTTTTCACATGTGCTGGTGGTTTTCTTCCCCTGCTGAGCTGCTGACCTTCGCTTTCTTCCAGGCACCATGGGACAGATCACTGTCACCCAGCAAGAAGGACAAGTCACAGTGAAGCAGGGAGACACCTTCCAGACAACCTGCACATACCAGACTTCCAGCTTTTATGCCTTGCTTTGGTACCAGCAGAAGAAAGGCCAAGGTCCCCAGCTGGTCTCCTATCAGGTAGCAGCTGGCCGCAAGCCCAGTGGCCATCTCACCACTGTGCTGAACACCATGGAGAAATACAGCCTCCTCCAGCTGGAGGAAGTCAAGCTCTCTGACAGTGCCTTGTACCTCTGTGCAGTGTGTGACACCCCGGTGCAGGGAGCTTCCTTGGCTGTGCAAGAACCCAGGGGAGGGAGGGGATGTGTCTGTGCAAGGCTGAGGGTGGGGGAAGGGGCTGTCAGGTGTGCCCTGGCAGTGCTGCTTCCTCTGTACACCCAGGGATCTGCAGGACAAGATCCTGTGATGGAATGTTTTCTGTCCATTCCACACATTGATTTATGCAACCATGGTCTTAAATAGTCCCATACCACACTAAATGAAGGCACAGTCTTCCTATAGCCAATGCATTGGAAGTCTGGTAAAACACAAGCAGCACGCACATGAGCCGTTGCATGTACATATTAGCGATTTATTCGTCTTCGCCACTCCTAATAACCACAGGCACATATATCCTCCCCGACAGCGGCTGAGTTTGTCTTGTCTCGAGATGGTGACACCTTAAAACTGGTTCCATTGTGTTATTTCCCTCTTGAACATTGGCCATGGCGGTTGATGTAAAGAGATGCTGTACCTTTTCTTCACGTAAGCAGATCTCAGCATGGGGCCTCCACGCATCCTCATTCCCCTGTTCTCGCTGGGGACGTTAAACATTCTAGTGGGAGCTGCTCAGTTCCTCCTGCTCATCTGCTGTGATGAACTGGCACTTTTGGTAGCAAGTGTCCTGGATCTGCTCAGTCACAAATGATCAAATTGTGTCTGAGCACTGCTCTCTTCCCCTAGAGGGTCCTTCTGTCCTTTAATCCCTGGGTACTGTGGTGGGGGAAACAAAGGAAACATCTCAAGGGAAAGCTGGGGCGGAGCTGGCGGCGGTGGAGAGGAGAGGAGGCGGTTGAGAGGAGCCGGAGTGGCCGGAGCAGAGAGCCAGGGCTGGCGGGGGGCAGCGAGGGGCGGATGGCAGAGCAGCGGGATGCGGCAGTGCCAGGGCACAGGGCTGGCGGGGCTGGCCGCGCTGCTGCTGGGTGCGTGGGTCTGGCCGTGGTGGATGGGGCCAGGGCTGTGCCCGGCGGGTTCCCCGGGGAGCACAGCGCCAACTCTTCCCTCTCCTTCTTCAGCCTCTCTTTCCCCCTCCTGCGTCTGACATCTTTTGTGCCCCTTTCCAAACCCTCCGAGTCTTCCTATTCTTCTTCTCCCTCTTTCTTCACCACCTCTATTGGTACGAGCCTCCTTGCATGCACGCCTGATTGTTCATGCACCCTCTCCTTCCCCTGTGCATTCAACAGTACTTATTGCCCTCAATATAGCCCTCTCTCCTTCACTCTAAGAACCCCTCTACCTCTCTACTCTTCCTCTCTTCCCTCATTGATCTTCTGACCCATCTCTCCATGCAACTACCATCCCTAAGCCCTCTTCCTGCTCCCTGAGGTCCCTTTCTCACCCTCTGCTTCTGTCATATATGTAGGCACAAGTTTGCTTTCTGCATCGTGCCATACATCCACTCATCCCCCTGTGCATTCACCTTTTATACTTCTGAATTCATCCCTCCATCCTTCACTGTAACACACTCACCTTTCCTGTCCTTCTGTCTCTCATCATTCATCCATCCACCCATGCACCTGACTTTCCTTCTGTCTCTCCAGGCATCATTTGCAATTTCCCTCCCAGACTGCTCTCCTTGTTCCACACACGCCTGGATCACTCTCCATCCCTGTTGATGAGCTCCCTATCGCCAGTTGTGCCAGTCTGTCTCTGTCTCACTGCCACTCTTTGTAACGATTTCTTGGGGAAAAGAGCCATCAGAGCTGGGCGACCATTCTTGATTTTTGTTCTTTCCTTCTCTTTCTCGGCAGTGGCTGTGGGCAGAGCCCAGGTGCTGCAGGAGCCGTCGGCAGAGACCACCGAGGGCACCGAAATCAACATCACTTGCTCGCACCCCAATATACAGACCATGGAGTTCATCTACTGGTACTGTCAGATGCCGGGACGAGGCCCTGCATTGCTCCTGAGCACTCACAAAGACTCCAAAGAGCTGCGGGACCCGCCAGGGGCGGCTGTGGGTGTCGGCAGACCGCCGCTCCAGCGCCCTGTGGCTCGCCCGGCCCCGGGGCGGGGACGCAGCCGTGTATTACGGGGAGAGGAGCCGGGGCTGCGGCCGGGCAGGAACCGGCGCGGGCGGGGCCGGGCGTGTGTGTTGGGGCCTGGGGAACAGCCCTGCGCGGGCTCGACAGGAGGCGCTGCCGCTCCGCCCACCGGGGCCGCCTCGCCCCAAACGGCCACAACTGGCCCCACGACCCAGGCCGGTTCCCCCGCCTGACCGGCCCCGGCCCCGGCAGCGGCAACCCCGCACGCCCAGAGGGACGCACAGAGAAATCCCCCGCCGCACTGCCGCCGCCGCCGGGGCAGAAATGGTGCCCGGAGCGCTGGCCGTGTCCGGCGGGGCCCGGCAAGGAGCGATGGCAGCCGCCGGCCCCGCTGGCGCCCGGCCAGGAGCAGCGCCTTTCTGCTCTGCAAAGGGCTGCGGGCGGCAGAGATCCTCCTGCCCCACGGGCAGCCGCCCAGCCCTCTCTCCTGCCGCACGGACCGCCCACTGCTGACATGGAACATACAGGGCCTATTCTGGGCCTTTTGACTTTCCCCACGAGGATGCCGAGGGAGCCCTGAGCAGCTGCTTTTGGCTGTTCTGCAACCACGGAGACTCCAGGGCGCAGTTGCCAATGCCAAACCTGCCTTAGAAAAGGACAGCCAGAAAGGGTTTGTTATAGATTGTGGCCCAATAATTGACAGGAACCAGTCCAATTAATCAAATTAGTTTATTAAGCAAGCGGCAGCAAGCAAAACAGCGCTGGGCGGCCGGGGAGTCTTTGCTCCGCCAACGGCGCACACCCACTTCCCGAAAGTAGCTGATTATATACTCTTCTGGTTCCCGTATATGTGTCAATCCTGGTATATTCTGTGTCCGAGCGACGTGTTGCTAGGGGGTCGGTCTTGTCCCGCCTCCTGGTGGTCGTGAGGCTGAAGGCTCCTCATCTTTATCAGTATCCTTGGGGAGACTCTTTTCAGCTTATCTCACAACTTAGCTCTTCCCTTTGAAGTGTTAAAGCACACCAGATGCCTGTGATTTAGGCCTTGAGGTGTCAAAGCGCACCAGATAGCACACTGGATGCCTGCGATTTAAGTATGTGAAGAGTCGAAACATTGTAATTTTTCACCAGCCTTTAAGAAAGCCTGATTTGATTAACAAACATGATTTTATTTATTACAATCCCCCCCCCTTTTTTTTTTTTATTTACCATTTTGTTCATCAAATCTTTGGAGTTCAGCGTGACTTAAAGCTAATGTTTCTTCTATTGCTGGTTCCTTATCTAGTGGCTCGTATTTAGCCCTGATAAGCATTAAATGGGCAGCTTCCAGTCTGCCCTTTACAATTTCAATTACTTTGTTCAATATACAAGGGCCAAATGTTAATCCCAAAATTAATAGTATCATAGGTCCCGCGATGGTAGACAATAGCGTAGTCATCCATGGGGAATAATTGAACCAAGATTCATACCAATTTTGCTGTGCTTCTCTTTCTTTCTTTCTTTTTTCTAATCCTTCTCATAGTTTTGTCATGGTGTCTCTAACTACTCCAGTGTGATCTGCATATACGCAGCATTCCTCATCCAGAGCAACACACAAGGCCCCTTGCTGTGCAAACAATAAGACACCTACAAGATTTAGTAAAATTAAAATTAGAGTGTGGCGAGAAGGGTGGAAACCCGGCCGGCTAATAAGTTTAGTTTGAACACTCACTCCAATTACCCAGTCCTTTTCAATGCTATCACTCCTCCCGGGGCATTTCGTGCGATTCCCTTGGTTAACACTGAGGCAGTCCTCCCAGTGTCTTTGTACAGTCCCACTCTTTGGGTTCTGTTCTCCACAGCTTTTTACTCCTCTGCCTCGCTTGTCGACTCGGTTGCTTCGAGCCACGAGGGGTATCATCTTCTCGGCAGCAGGGGTAGTCTTCAGGAGAATAAATGCAATTTTTAGTCGCTTGCTTCTGTGCATTTCAGGTGAATCGCACTGAACCCCTTTAAGTGTCTTGCGACAACACACTTTAATAATGTCAATTACAAATGGAGCAGGTTCGCTAGGGTGATAGCTATAGTACTCGGGTTTAATACCCCGTGCAAATATCTCCCGCCATTCACTAGATTGCTCCTGGATTTCACCATTAAATATTTTTATGTCTAGAGCCAATTTGGTGAGCTCACGCTCTTTGTCCCCACAAGGTTGGCAAACCCCTCGAGGGGGTATCCCGTAACGGCAATGGGTCCCCCTCCGTTCTCGACACCCTTTACAAATAAAACAAATAAAAAGGATAACAATTACAGCTCAGAATGTCACACTTGATTCTTATGTCCCCTGTATCACCATAACCGTACCCCACTGATATGCTGTAGTCGCTCACTTGTACCACAGTTATATGTGTGTCCATTTACAACCTCCTGAAGGCAATCTTCAGATCTCCAGGCGGGCTTGTCACTTCCCAAGAATAGTCTTTTAATGGTCCTTTTACGTGGCTCGCATGAGTCCAGCCTCTCTCTGCTGTCCGGATGGCTGTTTCTGTGGTGAGTAAAACGAGATAGGGCCCTTCCCAACGGGGGGTTAATGGGGACTCTTTCCATGATTTGATTAGCACTTTGTCTCCTGGCTTTATGTTATGCATGGCGACATCCAAGGGGGGGTCTCTGTACTACTAAGCCCTTATTCCGCAGCTTTACTCTCCTAGCCATGAGTTGAATTATATAAGGTCTAATTTGTGAATTTTCAAGTTGGGGGTGGTCCTGCGGAATTTCTAAATCGTATGGCATCCCATATAACATTTCAAAGGGGGAAATTCCTACATCAGTTCAGGGCTGTGTTCTTATATTCAATAGTGCTAAGGGGAGGCACTTTACCCATGACATCTTAGTTTCTAACATCAATTTTGTGAGCTGTTTCTTTATTTCCTCATTTACTCTTTCTACCTTTCCCGAGCTTTGTGGATGCCAGGGAGTATGATATTCCCATTTTGTCCCCAAAGAGGAGAGAGCTTCCCTTGCTATTTTTGAAACAAAATGGGAGCCCCTATCAGAGTCTATTACCTCAATGGATCCATACCTAGGGATTATATTTTCCAGCAAAGTCTTCACTACGGTTTGAGCGGTGGCTCTAGCTGTCGGGAATGCTTCCACAAAATGGGTTAGGTGGTCTATGATTACTAATAAGTATTTATATCGTCCCACCTTTGGAAGTTCAGTGAAGTCTAGCTGGATTTTAGCAAATGGTTTGTGAGCCAGTTCTCTTCCCCCCAGGGCTTTTTCCCGTAACTGATGTTTATTGACCCTTTTGCATGTCATACATTCGCTAACTATTCTCTTTGCTATATTGTATACACCAATGCACATATTTGTGGCAAACTGATCCACTAACGCCTGAGTTCCCCAATGGGTGTTCTCATGGAGTTTTTGCATGATTTTCAAAGCCAGAGGTTTTGGGAGAACTTCCCGGCCATCCGGGAGTTTCCACTTTCCTTTTTCTGTCTCCCTGATTCCCATCTGAGTCAGCTTATCTTTTTCCTGCACTGTAAAACTCAGGATTGAGTGAATTTTTCCGTGTAGATGGCAATGGCTATACTTGGGGTTGTCACATTCATCATAAATTAGACATCTGCAAGGGACTGCATCGATTCCAAAATCCTTCCAACACTCATAACATGGGAATTCGTCTGATTCCTTTCCACAAGTTATACAGTCCTCCCGAGTTCTTTTAGTCTGGATCACCATTAATGCCGCTCTTTTTGCTTCTTGATCAGCAAGATTGTTTCCTCTGACTAATGGGCTTAATCCTTTTTGGTGTCCTTTTAAATGTACTACGGCTATTCCCGCTGGTCCTCGTAATGCTTGTAAAACCTGGATTATTAATTCCTGGTGTATTAATCCTTTTCCTTGAGAATTTATTAAACCCCTTTCTTCCCAAATTTTTCCAAAAGTATGCACTACGCCAAAGGCATATTTTGAATCCGTATATATGGTTCCAATTTTACCTTTTAAAAGTTGCAAGGCTCTTAATACAGCATATAGTTCACAAGCCTGTGCAGACCAACTAGGACTCAGAGGTCCTGATTCTATTACACTAAATGTTTTTTCCATCAATGATTGCAAATCCTGATTTTCTCTTTCCTTCAACTACCCGGGATGATCCATCTACAAATAGCTTTTCTCCTTCTCCAAGTTCTTCCTCATCTAAATTTGGTCTGATTTTTGTTTGCTCCTCAATGTTGTAAAGACAATCATGATTTATTTTGTCACTCGGCTCCCCATACAAAAACTGTGCTGGATTCTGCACGCTTGTTACCTCGAGTTCCAGTTTGGGAGAGGAGATTAGGATGCCTTCATATTTTAGGAGCCGGGCGTCTGTTATCCATTTGTCAGCTTTTTGTTGCAAAATTCCCCTGATGTTGTGAGGTGATAATACCCTCAATTCTCCTCCAAAGGTAATTTTATGGGCTTCCTCTACCAAAAGGGCTGCGGCTACTACCGCTTGAAGGCAGGTAGGCCAACCCCTACTTACAGGGTCCAGGAGTTTAGATAAGTATCCCACAGGTTTCTTTCTTCCTGCCCATTCTTGTGCTAATACCCCAAATGCGGCCCCTTCATCAACATTGATAAATAGATAAAATGGTTTCTTTATGTCTGGCAGGCTCAAAACTGGGGCATTTACTAAATCAGTTTTTAGTGTTTCTAATTGTTTATCATCATCCTCCGACCATTTCAATAATCCATCCTTAGTTAATTTGGTATAGAGGAACTTCACCTTTTTGCTATAGTTCTCAATCCATTGCCTGCAATAGCCAAAGAGACCTAATAATTGCCTAACCTGTCTTTTAGTTCTAGGAGCCGGTAATGACAATATGCCATTCACCCTTTCGGGGTCTAATTTCTTAGTTCCCTTGCTTAGTCTGTGTCCCAGATATTTTACTTCTTTCTCAACAAATTGTAGTTTTGATTTTGATACCTTCAATCCTTGTAAACTCAAAAAATTTAGTAACTTAATACTTTCCTGCCTCACTTTTTCTTCACTATCACCAGCTAGGAGCAAATCATCCACATATTGGACCAGTGTGACTCCTTCACTTAACTCATACCCCTTCAGGATTTGTTCTAAGGCTTGTCCGAACAAGTTCGGAGATTCGGTAAACCCTTGGGGCAATACCGTCCGCCGTAATTGTTGTTTCCGATGGTTATCTGGGTCTTCCCATTCAAAAGCAAAGTAATCTCTTACTTCTTTGAGAGGGCATGCCCAGAATGCATCCTTCAGATCTATTGCACTATGCCATTGATTATCGGGCCCTATTTGACTCAGGAGGGCGTGTGGATTCGCCACCACCGGGAATCTAGCTATTGTTCTCTGGTTAATTTCTCGTAAGTCATGTACTAACCTATATTTTCCATCTGGCTTTTTTTACAGGCAGGATGGGAGTATTAAAAGGAGACATACAGGGCTCTAGCAACCCCTTTTCAAGTAATCTTTGGATCTCAGGTTTCAAACATAGCCTCCCTTCTCTAGGAAGGGGGTATTGTTTTATCCTGACTGGTATTTCTGGGTTCCTTATTGTTACTGAAAAGGGTTCAATATCTAACTTACCTACTGTTTCCGGGGTGTACTAGACTTCAGGATTTATTTTCTCTTCATCTCTTACTCGTAAGGGACACAGTTTAATTTTTTTAGTGTTTCATTTTTTACTTCTAAGCCAATTCCTAATTCAATCATCAAATCTCGGCCCAATAAATTATAGTCTGCTTCAGGCATGAGTAGCAGGGACCCCACCCCTACCTTAGAATGGGTTTCAAAAAACACATCCTTTATTACGGGTATTCCAAAAGGTTCTCCTTTTGCTCCAATAACCTGTATAGTCGCCAAGGATATTTTACATCCTTGGGGCAATTTTTGAACGGTAGATCTTTCTGCTCCCGAGTCCACTAGGAACTCAATTTCTTGTTGCTGGGCACCCACTTTTAGTTTTATCAAGGGCTCTGGTTTTTTTTTTTTTTTTTTTTTTTCCTCGGGTTCCCAGCAAATAGAGCCCCTGACACCCCTAGTTTTTGAACATTTTCTCATCCATCATTCTCTTTCTGCAGTCCTTTTTAACATGCCCTTTTCCTCCACAATAAAAACAAACCACAGTTCCCCATTCTCTCCCTCTTAAAGGTTTTCGGGTCTCCTGTCTTATCTGGCAAGCTTCAAACCCTTTTCCAGGGGTTGACGTCCTTTGCCCTTCTCTGACTGCAGCTACCAACATTCTGGCTTGTTTCTTATGTATTTCCTCCTCCCTGCGGACATACACTTTCTGGGCTTCCCTTAACAATTCATCCAAACCCCTATCCTGCCAATCCTCCACTTTCTCCAGCTTCTTTCTAATGTCCGTTCATGATTTAGATACAAATTGGGTTTTTTCCTACCCCCCTGTTTCTTCTCTCTCAAGTGATATAGATTTACTCTAGTCTCTGACCTTATCCACAAGTGTGCATATTCACTCTCCTCCAGGCTAAAGGGTTCCTTAGAATTAACATAAATAGGTAAAGCCTGGCATATCCAATCTTCAAAGGACCCAAAAACGGGCCAATACAGGTGGTCACTTCTAATTTGTTTCCCACCCCAAACTTCCATACAATAACGTATCATTTTTGCTTTATCCTTACCCTGCCTAGAAGGGTAATCATCCCAATATTTAATCTTTAATCCTAACGAACTGTCTGGCGGTATCTGGGGTAACCTAACCTTAGGCACCGACCCACCCATGGGATCAGAAGGCTTGCTTTTCTTCTGTCCCATCTTCCAGAGTGCCTTCACACACACACACAATCTTTTCCCCCTGTTCGTGGCCCAGTCCCTCGCGGGAGATGGGAACCGCACTACTAAGGGGTCCGCACTTGCTTCGTCCTCAAGTGGACGTCTCACACAGGCACACTCCAGGATACCCAACCCCAACCGAATGGATCACCGGCCTATACTTACTCACTCCTGAGTCTTCGTTCGGGTCTTCGTGCACAAAGTTTACGGGGTTGCCCGCTTTTATTTGCTTGCTGCCGAATTTCGAGTTCGTCGGTAGAGGTTTTGGGTGTAAAAACCCCCAACAGGGGCCGCTTACTCAGCGGGGCACCCCCCCTGTGAGGTTTACAGCCAAATTGCCTCTATTCGAGTCACGGCACCAAATTCGTTATAGATTGTGGCCCAATAATTGACAGGAACCGGTCCAATTAATCAAATTAGTTTATTAAGCAAGCAATGATTTTATTTATTACGGTTTTCACATTTTTTTACTCTTTAAAAGCTCAGATATATAGAATGGAAAACTGAGTGAGCCAGCTACCGAATTTCACACTCCTGCCCAAATGTTCCTGCTAGTGTTACAAAGTCATCCCATGGGGTCAGGAGATGAAGCTCCCCAGCAGCAGGAGAAGGGCATGTTGAGGTCAGAGGCACCTTCAAACACTCCCCACAGGGGCTCAGTGGTGAGACCACGAGCTTCTTTGACAGGATTCCACACATTTGCAGTTGGTGCCCAGGAGACAGGGTAAACACTTGTCCTGGACACACTGAGCACAGCCTCAAGGCATGCCAGGTTCCTCCTGGAGGAGTGAGTCAGAACGGAATTTACTGAGTTGCCCTAAGGGGCTGGAGGTCTGAGGGGAATGAGAGCTGGCAGGAGGCCTCTGGCCTCCAGCCAGTCCCCGGGGAACTCTGTGTGGCTCGAGCAGCTGACAGAGGTGGTCAAACCCATGGGCAGAGGCTTCTGAGTCACACAGGGAAGGATCAGCCCTGCTCTCTGTCCCAACTGGACTTGATAACTGCGTTCCCAGGGAACTCCTGGCAGGTGACAAACAAGGCAGAGCAACAGGCATGGCCAGGCCAGCACATGCATCTGATACATGGTCACATGGGATTGGCCCCTCTTATTGCTGTCTCTGTCTTCCCGTGCTTGCTCCTGGCCAAATTGCCTTGATCCTTCCCTTTCCCTGTCTCTGCTGCTTCTCCGAAACATCCCATGTCTTCCACAAACTAGAAAAAAACTTTTCCACTTCACAGAATCATAGAATGTGTTGGGTTGGAAGGGATCTTTGAAGGCCATCTAGTCCAACCCCCCTGCAGGAAGCGGGGACATCTTCAACAAGATGAGGTTGCTCAGAGCCTCATCAAGCCTGGCCTTGAATGTCTCCAGGGATGGGGCCTCCACCACTGCTCTGGGCAACCTGGGCCAGTGTCTCACCACCCTCATTGTAAAGAACTTCTTCCTAATGTCAAATCTAAACCTACCCTGCTCTAGCTTAAAACCATTGCCCTTTGTCCTATTGCTACATGCCCTTGCAAAGAGTCTCTCCCCAGCTTTCTTGTAGGCCCCCTTCAGGTACTGGAAGGCCACTCTAAGGTCTCCCTGGAGCCTTCTCTTCTCCAGGCTGAAAAACCCCAAATCTCTCAGCCTGTCTTCATAGGAGACGTGCTCCAGCCATCGGATCATCTTTGTGTCCCTCCTCTGGATCCGCTCCCACAGGTCCATGTCCTTCTTGTGCTGAGGGTTCCAGAGCTGGAATTGGAATCCCATAAGGTGTTTGATCCCCCTGAAGGTGGAAACATCCCTGAGTTTATAAGATGATCCTCTCTTCTCACCCTTCTGGAGGGTGTCGTCTTCAGGCAAAGGGGCAGACCGTTATACCTGAAGGGATGGGCAGTAGATGTCTGTGAAGCAGAGGGCTGTGCTGGATGTCCTCCAGCCAGAGAGAGGTGTTTCGTCTGACTCTGGGTGGGATGGTTACAGCAGGTGCTGTTCCCAGAGACATTTCCCTTGAAGGGCTTCATCCATGACCTAGGGAGAAGGGAGAGAATACTCCTGTGGCAAAAGAGACACAGATACTGTTCCTGGGTGTGTCTTGTCTGTTCCTGGTTCTACCTCTTTTCAGACACTACGGAGGAACAGGGACCACATGAGTGGCTACAAATGGGTCTTTCTTCAGGTGGTTGCAGGCCCCTGTCTCCGGCTGGGCACTGCATGGCAGGAGCAGGTCACCATGGACACTGCTCCCGTGCTGGGGCTGGTTGGGCTGGTTGTGACCTCCAGGAGGAGCAAAAAGCAGGAAAACAGCCTGCAGCCTCCTAGACTAGAACTGGCCTTCTTCAGCGTTCAAAAGAGAAGCTTAAGAGAGACCTGTTCCTAAGACATGACTGGAGCGTGAAAAGCCGGATGGAGCCAGACACTTCTTGAGCACAGTGACAGAGCGAAAGGCAATGGACATGATCTGGAACAGGGGAAGTTCCTACTGAAAATTTGGAATTGTGGAGTTTTTTGATGATGAAGGCGCAGCATGGCTGTAGATAGATCCCATTAGAAATGGGTGTCTGCCTCCAGAGTCTTGACTAAAATACCATGAGCTGGAGATAGTACCAGAAGGTAAAGGGGGATAGAATGTGTGATGTTATGCCCCTTCAAATGCTGGAAACCCTGAGTTATGGAGCCTGAGGTGGAGATCGAGTTGGGACTTAGCACATAGTGCAAATCCTGCCCATGCTGAGATTCATCTTAGGCATTGTCATCTCTGGAGTTTTCATGGCATTTCCTTAGAAATAAACCGCTCCCAATTTCTACTGTTCAGCAAAAGGGCATTTATATGAAAGCACAGTGCTTCACTCCTAGATCAAGACAAGGACGTGTTTGTGGCAGCGTTGCCAAGTTTGCCAAGTGATATATACAGCTCAGCACAGCACAGGTCTGGGCCTACTCAGCTCAGGTTAACTTAACGACAATGAGCGGTTGGTTCTCTCTGCCATGAGTGGTGCATGGGATCACTCTGGAGTTCCTGTGGCAAGGGGGAGGGGGTGGGAGTAGGGGTCCCCACCTGCAGTACCCCCACCCCTTCACATGCCCTTTCAGCTGTGGGTGCGGGGCTGCCCTATCCCCATCCCTCACAGTGCAGCACTCCAATGGGTGTCCCATGTGCTCCCTGGGAGCGGGGGTGACCCACTCATGCCTAGTTCTGTTCCCTCCTGGTCCCTTACAATTTACCCTAGTGTAGGAGTATGTTGTCCTTGGTATCTCTGGGTTTGTTGCATCTACACAGCAGTTCTGGAGCCAGGTTCCTTGCTCATACTGTGGGTTGTCCTACCAGAACTGGACACAGCCAGAAGCCCTGGGCTGCTGGATGGTTCCTGTCCTAACGGGGGAGGACTCCACTGTGAGCTCGCTGGAACAGAGTGAGTCCCTTTCCACCACTGGGACCCCCAGATTCCCCAGGAACTCTTCATGGGGAAATGCTGAGAATGCCACTGGCTGCATTTGAAGCAGCATTTGAAGCACAGGACGAACAGATCACTGCTCTTCCCCGCTTCTTCCTTTGCTCCCCCAACAACGTTGTTTCCAGCAGTTCTGTTATCTCGGGTCTGGGAGGGGGTTTTCTGACTCTCTCTCACTCCACAAACAGGTGGGTTGGTCTCAACATGCAACTCAGATCTCTCATCCTCATGGCCTTCCTGGGGCAACGGCTGGGTAAGTCCTGGCTTTCTATAAATGCATCCTTCTTCTCCCAAGGCTTGCCAGGTTGATCAGGATCATGCAGAGAACTACTCCTTAACTAGAGGAAAATGCTGGGAAATATTGACTCACATTTTTGGATTTCAACCTGTTCTCTCAAGATCCTCTTTCTTTTGGATATGAAAAGAAAGAAGAGAGATACCTGCTTTTCTCTCACCTTCATGCCTTTCTCTCTGACTTTCTCTCCTGATCCGCGTGCTGTCGCCACAGGAGATCTCAGCTCTCATTTTTGCATGAGAGCACCCTCACATTTTCCCTTTCCAATGCAAATTCGCAGAACTTGTCAACACTGCCTGGAGGACATTTATGCTCTCATCCCACTGGCATTACCAGGGCGTCCCATTATGCCTCCTGGCTGGCACATGCCTGACATGCCTTCCAGTTTTCTCCTGGCTGTTTACACAGCCAGGGATCTCTCTTTCTACCATTCATCTCAGCATCGCCGGTCATCAGGGAGCTAGGAACTCTTGGAGATGACAGGCATAGTGAAACAGGATGAACCTTTTTGCCATAGCTCCATAGATGCCTCAACATGCTGGAGTTGTGCTGGTCCCAGCACACAAAGGTTAGGAGTAACAGGCTGTTCCCTGGTTCTCTGGGCACTAGGAGCAGGGAGGAGGAACAGGACTTGGGAGGAGGAGCAGGGACACTGCACAGCTCTTCTCAAGCTCCACACTGGGCTCAGAGCTCCGAGCTGCTGCCCAAAACTCCTCTCCACCTGGATGTCCCCAGAACTCAGGATTTTCCTACAGGACAAGGGAGAGGCAGCCTTCTCTGCCTGGGTCTTGCTTCCACTCCTGATTTGTTTCCCAGAGCCCTTCCCTGCTGAGCTGCTGACCTTCGCTTTCTTCCAGGCACCATGGGCCAGGTCACTGTCACCCAGCAAGAAGGACAAGTCACAGTGAAGCAGAGAGACAACTTTCAAATAACATGAACCTACCAGACTTCCAGCTATTATGGCTTGGTCTGGTACCAGCAGAGGAAAGGCCAAGGTCCCCAGCTGGTCTGCTATCAGGCAACTGCTGGCTGCAAGCCCAGTGGCCGTCTCACCACCGTGCTGAACACCATGGAGAAATACAGCCTCCTGCAGCTGGAGGAAGTCGGGCTCTTTGACAGTGCCTTGTACCTCTGTGCGGTGCGTGACACCCTGGTGCAGCGAGCTTCCTTGGCTGTGGAAGAGCCCAGGGGATGGAAGAGATGTGTCTGTGCAAGGCTGAGGATGAGGGAAGGGTCTGTCAGGTTTGCCCTTGCAGCGCTGCTTTCCCTGTACACGCAGGGGAAGTGCCCTCGGGTGTCCGTTCCACACATCAATTTATGCAACCATGGCCTTAAATATTCCCATACCACACTACATGAAGGCACAGTCTTCTTATTGCCAATGCATTGGAAGTTCTTCTGTCTGATTAAACAGCACACACTTGAACCATTGCATTTATATATTAGCCATTTGTTTATCTTCACCGCTATTAATAACCGCAGGCACATCCATCCTCCCCGACACCCACTGGGTTTGTCTTGTCTCAAGATGGAGACACCTTAAAGCTGGTTCCATTTTGTTATTTCCCTCTTGAACATTGGCCATGGCAGTTGATGTAAAGAGATGCTGTGCCTTTTCTTCTCCTAGGCAGATCCCAGCATGGGGCATCCATGGGTCTTCATTCCCCTGTTCTCGTTGGGGCGTTAAACATTCTAGTGGGAGCTGGTCAGTTCCTCCTGCTCATCTGCTGTGATGAACTGGCACTTTTGGTAGCAAGTGTCCTGGATCTGCTCAGTCACAAATGAGTGCCTGAGCACTCCTCTCTTCCCCCAGAGGGATTTTCTTTCTTTTTGTCCCTGTGCATAGAGGTGACTCCTCAAGGGAAACATCTCCATGAACAGTAGCTGCTGCAGAAGCTCCCCACACAGGGACAGGCATTGTCCCTCACTCTGCTGGGTTGAGGGGGACACTCAGCACAGCCCTCTGCTTTACAGACAGTCCCTCTCCAAGCTTCACATAGTCACACGTGTGACCTCTAAATGCCTTTGCTAGCCAGGGTCCTGTCCCCTGGGCAAGCACATGGTCTACCCTAGTACAACAGCACAGTCCAGGGAAAGGCTGCATTGCTGTTGACAACAGGAACATTGGGTGCCCCTGACGTGTAACTGTCATCATCCCCTTGGGAGCTGCAGGCTCCAGTCCCCGAGAAGGAAATGCCAGGCTACAGTGACTTGGGCCCACAGCAGGAGCCTGTAAGGTTTTACATTTCAGGTGCAATTGGGTAGGCTAGAGTGAGAAAGCAAGAGCAGGAAAGAGGAATGAAGATGACCCCAGTCCGCGTCAGGCAGTGCGCACACCATGGGTTCAGGTGCTCATGGATGACTTTCACCACCTCATTGTCTGCTGCAGGAGGAAAATGGCTGGGCACAAGCAAACCAGGACATGTGTGGGCTGTATGGAAGACACATTTTTGATGCAGGCAATCCATGAACAGACTAAGAAAGAGGCTCTCTGTGATCTGCTACTCACAAATGAGGAAGAACTGTTGGATGATGGAAAGTTCAAGATCAGCCTTGCCTGCAGTGACCAGGAGACTGTGGAGTTTAAGATCCTCAGAGAACTGACCAAGACAAACAGGACAACTACTGCAATGGACTTCAGAAGAGCGCATCTTGAAGTGGTATGGAATCGACCGGCTTGGCACAATGGCCTGGGAAACTTCCCCAAGGCAGGGAGGTCCCAGAGGAGCTGGCTAACCTTCACAGAGAGCCTCCTCAGAGCACAAGGATGGTCCCCTGCAAAGCAGATTTAAACGCACAGCTGGAGTGGAAAATTGCAAGAGATGTGAAGGGAATCAAGAAAGGTATTTCTGGGCCTATTGGCAGCAACAGGATGGCTAAGTAGATTTGGGCTCATTACTTGGTAAGGAAGTGGATCTGGAGACAAGTGACATGTACTCGATGTCTCTTTCTCCTCAGCTTTTACTGGTATGGCTTCTCCTCAGGCCTACCATATCCCTCACCCTCCCCACAGACTCTATGGGAATGAAGCAGCACCCACAGTAGAAGAATAAGGAATTAAGGAGCTCGTACTACCATTTGGACATACACAAGTTCATGGGATCACTTGGGATGCATCCAAGGGCATTCAAGGAGCTGACTGGAACAGTATCTACCCAGTCCCTGGAAGGAAGATGGAGACAATACTCTCAGGAGCCTTCTCTACATGCGTGAAAGGCAAGAAGGGGATTTGGAGCAGCTGACATGGTTTTACTGAGGACAAATGATGCCTCACCAACCTCATTGCTTTCCATGAGGAGGTGACAGGCACTGTGGGAAGGGGAGGGGCACTGCCTGGGGTGTGCCGTGACTTTAGCAAGACCTTTGACATAGCCTCATGAGTGCACACACATGCACACCCATAGGCAGACGAAGCTATGCACACTCACAGGCATGGACACGCACAAATATGTGTGCTGTTGGGGAATTTTTATTGTACCATTTGAGGCAAGTTAAACACTTGCCTATGCTTAGAGTAAAAACAAAAAAAAAAAAAATGAAAAAAAAAACCCAACAAATGACCACTAAAATGATCAATCTATTGGCCAGAGTCCTATCACCATAAACAGTTCTACAAGGAATCTGCAAAGATGAGACAGAAGGCAATTCCTTATATACACTGGCAGAAGCACAGGTGCCAACTGTCATAAGTGATCTCCCTAAGGGTGCCGTGGGGGTGTGGGACCAGTCCCAGCTCTGTAAAGGGAATGGTGCCTCAGTGATGAGTATTCACAGGGCAGCAGAGTGTGGCACACCTGGGACAAGCCAGACTCCCCACAGGCTGCAAACACTGAGGCTGGGGCACCTGAAATTATAATAACTGATCCCAGTAAGAAAGGCACTCTGCCTCTTCAAAGCATTCCTTAAAAATGTCATTTATTAGTGCCAGGACTAGAAAGAAAGAGATGATAATATAGGTAACCTTACATCCCTCGAGATGCTGGGAACACTGAGCAGATCCCATTCACAGAAGCGTTGCTCCATTTTGGTCCGTTGAGTTTTAGAGCATTTTCTTCAAAGGAAACAGTTCCATTCATCATTTCAACTGTCAAACGCTACAACTCTGCCAGTTGTTTATTGCATGTGAAAAACTACGAGCAGCTTTCCCAACCTTGTTTCTTAGGGTGGAAACCAAGGTGTTGAGCAGGGGAGTAAGAATGATGCAAAGAAGAGCCACTGCTCTGCCTAGCGACCCTTTGGAGGGGGCTCCCATGTACGTGGAGACACACGTGCCATAGAAACTGGCCACAGCAGTGAAATGGGAAGCACGGGTTGAGTCAGCTCAGTGCCTGCCTTCTGCACAGCAGAGCCACAGGATGATTCTTGCTCTGCACCTGTGGAGAAGTGAGGATGAAGTGGAAGCAGCAGAGGGTCACCTCACCAATACTGAATGTGATGACATCCTTGTTGGCAGAAGTGCCAGCACAAGCCATGTCCAGGAGGAGGGGTGGCAGATGACTGAACTGGTGCATGTGCCTGGGTGCGCAGTAAACCAAGAGGGACGTGATCTTCTCATTCCCCTGCATGCTCTTTATGAGAGCAATTTGATCTCCCTCAGAAATACACCGTTTCACTGTCCCCATTTCTGTGCTGACTGCCCTCAGTTCCCACAGGTTTAACTCCAGTTTCCAGCCTCAATTCATTCAGCAGAATGAGTGACTTTTCCCTGCTGATGCCTCCAGGCCATGGCCCGAGATTTGGTGATGGAGGAAAGAGGTCACCCCAAAGCCTGTTCCCTGCATTACCACTCCTGCTATTCTGCGGAGCCAATCATCTTCTGGAACTCCACACCCACTACCCAACCACCCCAGCACAGCTCCGGCCATTGCAAGAGGAACACCCTTCCTCAAAAGCTCATAGGGCTGCTGCCCCCTCAGGGCCTCCTGCCTTTCTGGGCATCCATGAGCAGAGGCAGAGCAGGGCAACACCTGATGCTCATTGTCAGCAGAACAGCCAGGGATGCCTTCCTCAGCTCCAAGGGATGGTTCCCAAATGAGAAGCCCCTGCAAGCCGTCCCAACCTCCCACTCCTCTGAGAATGGAGATGGGTCTCCTTGTGCTCTCAATCCCTTCCATCCCTTCTCCTTTGGAAGCCAGGCAGTGTCCCTAGAGGGAAGGACCACGTGGAGGCCAGGCTTGAATGCAACAGAACTTTAATGATTCAAAAGAGGGAAAAAATGTCACTCCACATGGAGGCCACCAATGCGTGGGGCCCCAAGGGCAGCTGTGAGTCTGCTGTCCTTGGCTATGGAGAAGTTCCCACATCATGTCTGTCCTCCTGGCTCACAGAAGGAGATGAGACAGACAGTCCCTAGCAGGCTGGCATTAGGGGGACAAAGGGATCCAAAGCAAACAAGGAAAAGGGAGAGAAAGGCAAAGCCATTCCGCTGTGTTGAAAACAACACTCAAAAGATCAATCCGCTGCCCAGCACCATGTTCTGAGTTCCTCAGGGAGTCTCTTCTTGGGGCTTTCCTATAATCTTTATCAGAGGAGGGACCTTCTTCCATAGTAGCGGCTGGAAATGCCAGAGAGGTCACAGCACCCAGAGGTGATGGGCACTCCATCACAGCTGAGGATGCTGCCAACAGCAGCGGAGGTGGAGGATCCCACAACGGTGTTCTGTGGGAAGGAGCTGAGGATGGGGCCAGGCAGGGTCACCACCACGGGAGAGGGCTCGATGACAACGGTGGAGTTCTGGCACTGCCTGACACAGGGCTCATTGCAGCTGTTGGCCAGAGGTGTTGGGCCACAGGGCCGGCAGGGCAGGCACTGGTTGTAGCAGGACATGTCTCAAGGGCCTGGAGGTGCACCTGGGAGAGGATCAAGGAGGAAAGAGAGCACAAGGGTGGGTGAGGAGCAGCCTTGTTACCCCATCAGAAAGGAGCCAAGGCCACTACTGAGTGGGGAGCTGGAATCTTGGCCAGGAGACACACAGTCTTCATCACCCTACAAAGAGTAGCCTGGCCCATGGAAGGTGTCTCCTAGAGCATAAACCAAAAGCCCTGTCAGCCACCACTCAGCTTGTCTCTAAGAAGACCTTCTCCCTGCTTTCCACTAGCATGACAAGAAGACACAAACCCAAGGACAGAGAGAGACAATATCAGCTGAGAGGTCCATCGAGGAGAGATCTCACTTTGGAAGAGGAGGAGAAGGAGCTTCAGACTCACCTCGTTCCCAAGGAGAAGGAGGCCAGAGAAATGGAGGAGAGAGCAGGGACTTGGGCTGGCTTTTATACCTGCCCTTCATTGCCGCAGCACCAGAGGCATCCTTTGCAGAGGTAACAATTTTTGCACAAGCTCATCTTGAATTCAAACCATTTGCAGCTAATGATATGGGCTGTGCTTTGGTCTCCTTCACTGCTGCCTTTTAATTTCCAGAGTTGTACCATGCCCATTCCCCAGTCAAAGTTTCCTGTGATCACTGGGATGAAAGGCCCCAGGATTTCCAGGGCAGGAACGCAGCAGTGCAAGGCAGAAGACTCAGTTCAAGTGCTGTGTGGGTCCAGAGGAGGCAAGTGACACCAGCCTGGGTCACTTCAGTGGGGCTGTTTGGTGTCGTTCACTGGAAGAAGCTCCAGCCGTCCTCCGCTGGCAGCCCAAGTGCTCCCGCACATGAGGAAGTGACACTTCCATCTCTTTCTTTCCCTCCTCAGCTCACCCCAGTGGTCACTTGTTGTTGCCTCCCCAGGTGTGTGCGTTGTGCTGTTAGGTTTTTGACCCTATCCTGCCTAACACTGTCTTCAGGAAAAAACTGTGGCCTGTTTTGACTCGTCCCCACTCTGTGCAGTCTGTGAGTACACAAGTAAAGACATAGGAATGCCTGGGGCCTTGTCCTTTCCCAAATGCTCTAACCCTGCCACAGTTGTCCCCAGGTGTTGTCAGCAGGATCCACACCTGGGTGTGTTCCTGCATCTGTTCTTCTCATCTGTGCTTTACGAGCAGCTGTGTTAGCGTGGATGAATGTGGAATCACAAATTAGCGTATAATTTCCTGGTGGCCTGCATGAGACCGTGTGTGCATGTGTGTCCTTGTGTGTCCCTCCTCAAGAAGCAATATGCTGCTCATGACAGGGACATTCTCTGTTGCTCTCTCCATGAGCACCAGAGAGCAGCAGATTCCCAGATTCAGAAGGCACCTGAGTGCAGCTGAGTGGTGATGGCACCAGCCTGCTGGAGATGTGTCCAGGGAAGAGGCACTGAAATGCAGCCCCTGCCTCCTGACACCTCCTTCTCCTGCCCCTCCAAAGCTTCTGCCAATTTCAGGCCACAAGAACAGTTTCACTCCTGTTTGACTCCTTAGTTTAATTCATATTAGCAATATTGGGAGCTCCTCAGCAGGGTTGGCAGTCCCCGCTCCCTGCCTCTCCAGGCCAGGACACAGTTCCTTTCCCCAGTATTAGAGAGTTCAAAAGGACGGGGATTGCTTTCTGGGCAAGGAGAAAGGATGAGGGATCTTGTCCACCATGTGCTGGCCATCCCTGAGTGGATCTGCTTCCAAAGCACTATTGATGTGTCTGGGATGGGACATAGCCCTCTCTCATGCCCAAGCCAATGCCAAACATACTTGTGCTCTTCACAGGCGTGGTGCTGTGCCCGGCAGGGGCTGAGACCTTTTCCCAAACAGGTCCTGAATGAAAGGAACACAGAGTCTGATATCACTGCGCTGTGATTGGAAGAACAGACTCTGTGGATTTCATAGGAGAAGCCAAAGAACTGATGACAGCTTTGATGTTCATGCCCATTATGAACACCAGTGTCGGTGGTGTCTGGGGTGGGACACGGCCCTCTCTCATGTCCATGTCAATGCCAAATGGGCTTGTTCAGCACATTGACCTGATGCCAAGTCAGGCAGGGGCTGAGACCTTGGATCAAACAGGTCCTGAATGAAAGGAACCTGAAGCCTGACATCGCTGTGCTGTGAGTGGAAGGACAGACCCTGTGGCTTGCACAGGGAAAGCCAAAGAGCTGACAACTGCTTTGGTCTTACAGCCTACAAGGACCTTCATGTCCCACACTGGAATCTCAGTCTGAGTGCCCAGCAACTGCCGCAGGAGGGTACAGACATTAGATTTGAGGCCACATCCACCAAAGCCTAGTGCTGTCCCACAGGGGTTTCCAAAAGGGACCCTCTTTCCGACACAGGGTGTCAAGGGTGTATGGAGTTCCTGAGCCCATCTCCCCTCCTGAATGTTTGTCTTCCTGGACTCAGGCCCAACCAGGAGACAGTGCAGCCAAGGCTTCCCCCTTCCCTTTCATGTACTTTGGTGAGCTCATTGCCAGGGGACATTGCTCATTGCTCTGCTGGGACAGCTCAGCCAGGGATGACTTCCCTCTCTGTGGAGCTGCTTCTGAGCTGAGACTCTAGTGTAGTTGAGGGCAAAGCTCATTGCATTCTCAGGAGGTGATGGGCACTGTGGACAAGAAAAGGCAGTGGAGATGAGTATCTAGAGTATAGCAGGACCTCTGACAGCCTCTCCTGTCCTTTTTATGACCTAACTGGAGGTAATTGGGCTCAATAAGAGGATGGTAAGGTTACAGTGGAATGTCGGTCAGAAAGAGTTGTGAGCAGTGGTGCAAAGCCTAGCTGGCAGACACGACCTTGTGGGGTCCCTCAGGGATCAGCAGTAGCACCAACACTTCCTAATGTTTTCATGTACAGTAGTGGGAAGATCAGCACTTCCTGCAAGTTTGGGGATGATGCCCAAGTACAGGGAAGAGGCAGGACACTGATCTCTGTAAGCCAAATTGTTCCCAGCAGGTCCATGAAGTACCTGTTTCAAGGAAACCGAGAAGGTGGCCTAGACTCTGGAAGCACCCAATGACAGGAGTAGAGGCAATGGACAGCAGCTGGAGCATGTCGAGCTCAAATTCAGTAATGGGCTAAAAGAATTGAGAACAGGAATGGATTTCCCTGGGGGTTTCTGCAATCTCCATCCTGGAGTGGCCTGATATAATGGGAATCAATAATGGGAACTGTTCAATGCAGGTGTTGGTCTAGATGACCTCTGAAGATCTCTTCTCACCTACATTCTGACACTGGGATTCCCCACCAACCCTGCCCTCCCTGACCCCTGCCCACCCATGGGCACATTTGTCTTCACACTCCCTCTGCCCCAACACAACTGCTAGGCATTGTGCTGGGGCTGCAGAGCAGCAGCTGAAGGGAGGCCCTCAGCCTCCTCACTCCCAGCTGCAGGAAACGAGTGGCTGCTGGTTCCAGCCCCTGGGCTCATAGAGAGCTCTGGGAAGCTGGTCCATGCGCTGGTACAAGGCCCCGCTGCTGTGCCAGGCTGCAGCTGGCGCTGTGCAGGCGTCTTCTTACTGGAGGACAGGGAGAGTCCATTTCCCAGTTGGGCAAAGTGCTCCCCGTGCCGGGGAGAGCCCCTGAGCGCTCTGAGCCCAGGTGAGCCCCCGAGCGGCGCCGGCACAGAGCTGAGCTCCGGGGCGGAGCTGGCGGCGGCGGAGAGGAGAGGAGGCGGTGGAGAGGAGGCGGAGCGGCCGGAGCAGAGAGCCGGGGCTGGCGGGGGGCAGCGAGGCGCGGGCGGCGGAGCGGCGGGATGCGGCGGTGCCGGGGCTGGCCGCACTGCTGCTGGGTGCGTGGGGCTGGCGGTAGTGGATGGGTCCAGGGCTGTGCCCGGCGTGTTCCCCGGGGAGCCCAGCGCCAACTCTTCCCTCTCCTTCTTCAGCCTCTCTTTCCCGCTCCTGGCTCTCTGCCATCTTTTATGCCTCCGAGCCTCCTCTTGCTATTTTCCCGATGTCCTCACCGTTTCGATCGGTAGACCTGCTTTGCATTCACCTTTGCATGTCTGTTTTTGCATGCACCCTCTCCTTCCCCTGTGCATTCTGCAGTTCTTATTGCCCTGAAGATTGTCGTCTATCCTTTGCTGTAACACCCACTTCCCCTCCTGGTCCTCTCTTGCCATCCATCCACCCACCCACCCACCTGACTTTTATCTAATCTCCGCATGCATAAATTTCAACTTCCCTCCCTGCCTTCTCTCATGCCTTCAGACACCCACACCCGGGTCACTCTCCATTTGTGTTGATAGGCCCATACTGCCATCTCTTCCTGTCCTGTGTCCCTGCCACTGTTCCTGACAATTCCTCTGCTAGAAGAGCCATCACAGCTGGACCACCTTTAACAGCTGTTGTCCTTTCCTTCTCCTTTCTCAGCAGCAGCTGCAGGAGGAGCCCACGTACAGCAGCAGCAGACGGTAGAGACCCCCGAGGGCACTGGCATCAGCATAAATTGCTCGCACCCCAATATAAACTCTTACGACTTCAAACACTGGTACACTCAGCTGCCAGGACGAGGCCCTGCATTGCTCATGCGCACACTTGAAGATTCGAAAGAGCTGCGGGACCCGCCGGGGCGGCTGTGGGTGTCGGCAGACCGCCGCTCCAGCGCCCTGCGGCTCGCCCGGCCCCGGCGCGGGGCCGCGCTCGCGTATTACTGCGCCCTGGGAGACACGGGGAGAGGAGCCGGGGCTGCGGCCGGGCAGGAACCGGCGCGGGCGGGGCCGGGCGTGTGTGTCGGGGTCGGAGGGACAGCCCGGGCGGGCCCACCAGGGGGCGATGCCGCCTCGCCCCAACCGGCTCCAGCTGGCCCCGAGCTCCGGGCCGCTTCCCCCGCCCGACTGGGTCCGGCCCCGGCAGCGGCAACCCCGCACGCCCAGAGGGACGCACAGAGAAATCCCCCGCCGCACTGCCGCCGCCGCCGGGGCAGGAATGGCGCCCGGAGCGCTTGCGGTGTCCCGCGGTGTCCGGCAAGGAGAGATGGCAGCGGCCGGCCCCGCTGGCTCCCGGCCAGGAGCCGCGCCTTCCTGCACCGCACAGGGCGGCGGGCGGCAGAGATCCTCCTGCCCACGGGCAGCCGCCCAGCCCTCGCTCCTGCCGCACGGACCGCCCACTGCTGCTGCTCCATGGGCAGGGGCTGGCGATCTCTTTCCACCCCACTCACGTTGCCAGGCACTCTTAGAAGAGAAAGACCCAACTGCTACAGTGCCATCTCAAGCCCTTGCTCTGAAACCACAACCACAAGTGGTTTCTTGCTGGGAACTTTGTCAATCCACTCAGCTACACAATTACAACCTGTACCCTCCAGCTTCACACTGCTTCTAGTGTTGCAAAGGCATCCTGTGGAGCTTGC